>NC_064635.1:131991579-132326579 GCF_023864275.1 Schistocerca cancellata | reverse complement strand
CATGCCGCCTCCTTTCTCCAGCAGACCTTGTCTGAGGCCGTGGAGGCCCACGTCCCTACTGTCGCCATCCACCCCCACCGTCCTACCTTACCCCCATAGGCCGTCCTCCTCCTCCATGAATCCCGCCGTCTCTAGTGTGCCTTCCTCCGCACGCGTGACCCGGACACACTACGACGCCACCAGCAACTCCAGCGACACATTCGTAATTTGCTCGCGGCTAAGAAATGCGGGGACTGGCGACAGACATGCACCCGTTTAAATGCTGCCCTACCTATCAATTCATCCAAGTTCTTGTCAGCCTTCCATCACCTTACCAGAACTAAACCCTCCCCCTACTATCCTCCGCTCCATGATGATCACCCCTTTGCTGACATCCTTCGTAAGACCAATCGCTTTGCCTCCTACCTCTCCAATGTGTTTTCCATCCCAGATGATCCCCAGTTCAATTACTCCCTCTTCCCCAATGTCCGTGATCGAACTGACACCTCTGTCCCTCCCCTTGCACCTGGTTTCCAGTACTTGGACAACATTGCACACACGGAACTCAATGCCCCTGTCACTACACAGGATCTCATTGCTACAGTCTGCACAAAACGCAACACCGCTCCTGGTCACGATTGTGTCACCTACCGTCACCTTCGTGAAGCTCCTGTCTCTTTCCTCTCCACCCTGGCCAGGCTCTACAATGTAGTCTTGTCCACCAGCTACTACCCCAACCTATGGAAAACCTCCCGTAACCTGATGTTCCTTAAACCTGGAAACCGCCGTCCGCCGTCTCCTCCTAACGATCCCATCAGCCTTACCTCGGTCTTCAGCAAGGTCCTGGAATCTATCCTCACCCGCTGCATACACCAGCATCTCCACCAGCACCGCCTCCTTCGCGTTACCCAGTGTGGCTTTCGGCCGTCCTTCTCTTCCAACGACCTTCTCCTTCACCTCACTCATCCCCTTTCTGAACAGCTTAATTCCTGTCGCTCCACAATCTTCCTCTCCCTGGACCTCGAACGTGCTTATGACCGCATATGGCATTCCGGTCTCCTCTTCAAGCTCCAAAACTTCGCCCTTCCCATTAACTATGTCCGTCTGACTGGCTCCTTTCTCTCCCACCGTCCTTCCTACGTCACCATCCATAACACGGATTCCTACACCTTTTTTCCCTCCGCCGATGTGCCCCAAGGCTCTGTCCTCTCCCCCCTTCTGTACCTTTTGTATACGGCGGACATGCCGCCGCTGTCACCCCCCGACCACCTTCTCCAGTTTGCCGATGACACCACTTTCCTTCCCCTTGCCCCCACCCTGCAGTGCTCCCAACACCTTCTCCAATCCCATCTTGACCGGTTCACCGCTTGGTGCAACCAGTGGTTGCTCAAGGTCAATCCCTCCAAAACCCTGGCGATCATTGTAGGCACCCCTTCCTTCCGCCTCCTAGATTTCTCTCACCCCCACCCTCAAGTACCTTGGCGTCAACCTCGACCGTCGCCTCTCCTGGACCCCCCATCTCCGGACAATCCAAGCCAAGGCACACTCCCGACTCCATCTCTTCAAGCTCCTTTCCAGCCGCACGTGGGGTCTGGACCCCTCCACCATCCTCCACACCTATAAATCCCTCATCCGCCCTATCCTTTGTTACGCCCATCCGGCCTGGATCTCCGCCCCCCCTTCCTTTTATAAATCCCTTCAAATCCTTGAACGCCATGCTCTCTGCCTCGCCTATCGCATCTGTCTCCCCTCCCCCACACGGATCCTGTACTATCTCATTCCGTTCCCACACTTCCTCCTTTTACTTGAAAGGATACGGATCCTGTACACATCCCACAAACTCGATCCTCCTCACCCCCTTGTCTCGCCCATCCTCTCCAACCTCCGCCCACTGCCGCGCCTGTATTCCCACGTCCCACCTGGTCTCCATCTCTCCACCCTCCTTACCCTCTCCCAAGGTGGGAGAGGGTAACTTTGATCCTCCCTCCCACTTCCTGTGTCATTTCCTTTAGGCACCCTCCCTCCCTTATCTTTCCTTTTCCCCCACCCCCTTCATCCACCCCTCTTCTCCCAGGCGTTACCCTCCCCCTTCCTCCCTTCCCCCTATCTCCCCTGCTCTTGGCATCTGCTCTCCACTCTCCCTCTCCCACCCCCCCCTCCTCCTCTCTTGGCAGGTCCTCGGACTCGTACATGGTTAGTGAACATTCGCGCGCCGGAGATCAACGCCCCGTGTTTCTGTGTGTGCCGTCGTTTTGTGCTTAAGTGGATCAGTGTTATTCGTTCTGTGCCCCTACGTTTACGTGTGACAGTTTTCGTCTCTGTATGTGTCCAAGTGTCTGAACAATTTTATCTTGGACTCTCCGCCCGTGAACGGCACCATGTATTTTAAAAGTGTTTGTGTCTGTTTATATGTCCAATATCTTTTTTTCTCTAATTGTCTTCATTTGTATCTCTGTGTTTCTCTGAGGCCAAAGAGCGGCGTAGTATGCTGCTGCAGGCCTGCCTGTAAACAGGTTTCCAAATAACAATACAGAAAAAAAAAGCTCAGCGAGCAGCCCCCCCTACCTTCTTTCCTCCCCCTCCCATCTCCTCTGCACTGGCATCTACACCCTCCCCTCGCCCTCCTCCCCCACCTTTTCCCCTTTTGGCAGGTCCCCGGACTTGTACACGTACAGTGGCCATTCGAGCGCCGGAGATCGTCGCCAGTATTTGTGTGTGCCGTCGTGTTAGTAATTCAGTGTTTCGTCATTTGTGCTCCTTCGTTCGCGTGTGCCATTTATGTCGTCTGCTGAACGTTTTTATTTGGACGCTGCACCTGTGAACGAATTCATGTATCTTAAATTTGTGTGTCTACTGTTGTCTATCCACCATGTTGTTTCGTTTTTCGATATCTCCACTTGTACTGAATGTATTATCTGTGGCCGAAGAGCGGCGTAGTTTTGCCGCTGCCTGCCTACCTTGTATGAGGTTTCAAAATGACAACAAAGAAAGGAAAAAAAAAAAACTCACCCAGCGAGTCTAATCGTTGCGTGAGTCTCGACACATCGGCTCGACAACAGACAGCGAGTTTACCGTTCTTTGTTTTCATTAATAGTGGACGTCTTGGATTCGTTTGGTTGTCTCTGTCACTCCGTTGCTTCATGCGTGTTACTGTCGTAAGGTCTCTCTGCATCGTCCGTCGTTGTTTCGTTTCCGTCCTTTCCGTTCGTTTGTTCGCGGGCCGCTCTCCGCGCTTTCTCGGCCACCCCGCGACCGTTCCGGTCGCGGTCACAACAGGTTACAACAGACCGGGAACGTCATCCAAGGACGCTACAGAATGTCAAAGTTAAAAGGCGCCAGCGCCTGCCACTAGGCCATCCCTTCGGCAGCGCACGAGACTTTGTACATTGACGTACCGTAGCCGGAGGTCTCGCAATGTTATTTGTTAATCAGTGTTAGCGACTGATTGCCACGATTGCAACTGCAGAAGATGGAGCTACTTGCTGCAAAGAAAGGCCTATAATTTCCATGCTGTATTGCCTAGGTGGATGACGGTTTTCCCCTGGAACCCACTAAAATTTCCACTGTTTTTTGGTATACTGGGGAAAAACAAATTGCAGGGGGAAACCCTTGTTAAAACCGTCATTCACCAAACGGAAAAGAGCATTACATTCGTAGGAGACAAGGCATTTCTATGCAGCAGCTAGCTCCATCTTCTCCCCAGGCGATCGTGGCAATCAGTCGCTATCAGTAAATAACAGAAAACATTGCGAGACGTTCCGCCTGCAGTCCATCTGTGTGCAAGTCACGTTTGCAGCAAAGGGGTTGCCTAGCGGCAGGCGCTGGCGCCTTTTAACTTCGACATTCTGTAGCGTCATTGGACGGCCTTTCGAGACACAGGTTGCCATCCTCAGTTTATTCTGTAAGACATGCTCTGCAGCCCCTCCAATTTTGTCTTAACATTTCTGGGGCTCCCTATATATTAAAATGTGTTGATGAAAGGGGCCACCCTTGCTAACACCTTGGTTTATTTCAGCCCTATTATGTCTGCTGTCCGATATTGTCATTTATATTTTGTTATTAATTTTTAAGCCTTGATAACGGCCTGAAAATTGAGAAGAAAGTGTCTTCAGATATCTCATATCCAGCTAAGGATGCTCACTGTTGACTTGAGCTACCAAACTGTGCGGATGTGCATTGCTACAATTTACCTGTTATTCCATACTGACTCGGATATTTTCTGTGAAAATAAGGTTGGGTGATTTATCGGTCGGGCCAGTTCAGGCGAAACAGCCTTGTGGGGTAGCCATGCGGTCTCAAGTGCATTGCCACGGTTGGCGCAGCTCTCCCCGTTGAAGGTTCGAATCCACCCTCGGGCATGGGTGTGTGTGTGTGCCCTTAGATTAAGTACTGTGTAAGCAAAAGTATGTAAGAGGAGCAGACACGGGCGGCAAATTACCCTAGCGAAGATATGGGCTGCAAGTGGGGAAATCCATTGAGATAAGCGACTTTGACAAAGGGCAGATTATTTTTACACAGAGCCTGTGAACGAGTATCTCCAAAACGGCAAAGCTGGTCGAATGTTCACATGCTACTGTCGTGAGCATCTACAGAAAGAGAAGGGCAGTGAAACTACCACATGGCACTAAATGGTTGGGCGTCCACGATTCATCCCACAACGTGCGGTTCGGAGGCTTGTTTGCTCTGTAAAGCAGGATAGATGGTGATCGCTGGTATCTCTGCCGAAACCACTCATTGCTGGTGCCTGCACAAGTGTTTCGGAGCACACCGTTCATCGTGCTTTGTTGAACATGGAGCTCCAAAGCAGACCACCCCAACGTGTCCACCCAACGACATCGTCAACTACGATTGCAGTTCGATCAATGGAAACGTGTCGGCTCTTCGGCTGAATCACATTGCTACACTAGGTCGATGGTCGTCTCCACAAACGCCGTCATCGAGGTGACGGCGGATCGAAACGTGCAGCGCGTCACGGACGCAGGCTGGTGGGAGCAGTATTATGATCTGAGAGACACTCCTGCGCTTGCATGGGACATGTGCTTGTAATCGAAGACACGCTGACAGCTGCGAACCACCTGCATCCCTTCATGCTTGATGTCTTCCTCGACGGTGATGCCATCTATCAGCAGTATAATTGTCCGTGTCTCGGAGCCAGAACCGTGCTACAGTGGTTTGTCGAGCATTACAGTGAATTCACGTTGATGTAAATCCTATAGAACCCATCTGGGTTACTATCGGGCGCCATCACCGCATCAGCGGTCCGTTATTTACGTGAATTACGCGATCTGTGCGTAGACGTCTAATGCCAGATACATCCACAAATCTACCAACAAACTGACGGATTCTTGATACGCAGAATCAGTGATGTATTTCGTTCATAAGACCGGCAAACAAGCGATAAAGAAGGTAGTCATAATATACAAACAAGCTTTAAGAAGGTCTTTGTGGTGTCACCGCCAGACACCACACTTGCTAGGTGGTAGCCTTCAAATCGGCCGCGGTCCGCTAGTATACGTCGGACCCGCGTGTCGCCACTATCAGTGATTGCAGACCGAGCGCCGTCACACGGCAGGTCTAGTCTAGAGAGACTCCCTAGCACTTGGCCCAGTTGTACAGCCGACTTTGCTAGCGATGGTTCACTGTCTACATACGCTCTCATTTGCAGAAACGATAGTTTAGCATAGCCTTCAGCTACGTCATTTGCTACGACCTAGCAAGGCGCCATATTCAGGTACTATATTTACTATCTTCAAGAATGTATTCTGAACAGATAATATTGTGAATCATGTACCGTCAAAGCGACGCTCATCCTTAATGGATTAAAGTAAAGTGTCAAACTAATTACGTCCGCTTTCTGAATTCTCATTCCTTGTCATGTTCCAGACCTCACGTCAGTATAGTTCTTCCCTCCTCACGCCAGCCTGCGTGAGCTAAAACGCGTGCATTTCGGCCTCCACTCGTAACACGGTGTTGGCTCTGCAGCTAACACAAAAATCTTCATAATGTTTTGGCTCGTCAACGTATATTCTTTACTACCAAGAGACGCCTTCAGTCGGATCAACTTGAGGAAATCCCTGACACCTGGCAGCACTTTTGACGACTTTCACTTGGTAAACGGCCGTAGACGAAAACGACACCCCTCTCTCTGTACGGCTATGAAAACTCGTTGTCATAGAGACGTTCACAAAATCGGATTGTAGACACACGAAGCATCTGCACCCGGGATAGAGAAACTGTCCAGGGTCGTGTTTCTTTACTTTTTATTTGTACGTTTGTACATTACGCGTATTTCTTTGTATGGTTCCTTTATAATTTCAAGATTATTGTCATGAAAATATGGAAATGATTTTTTTTCTTTACTTCACTAAAAACACAGTTCCCCTTTTTGTTTTCGTTTCTAACAGAAAATTATCAAAATTTGTACCTTGCCACCGCCAGCCTTATCAGTTAGTTCAGTGATAAATGTACCCTCGAGAATCTAATGAAAGTTCATTAAAACACCGCAACGTAGGAAAGAATACATCGTCCGTGTATTCTTTGTTTATCTTACTGCACTTTCGCTTGTATGTTGTGCGTAAAATATTTGTTTTCTTCTTAAAATCTTCATGCGTAGTATGTGGCTGGGAAAAATGCAACACCTCTACCATTCTGATAACTGCCAGTACTCTTTTGTTTTTATCATTGCTCGTAGTTTCCACAATTGTGAAAACACACGATACAATGCGATAGACTGTAATAGAACTCTTTCTCGCTAAAGATGCGCGGCGAAACATCAACATAAACAACGTCGGCGATATTGTCAAATCGGCGGTCATTCAAAATTTCTCTCAAACACGTCAGGCACAATTACGTTTGACAAACACCTCCAACAAAACAGCACAGTGTCAAGTAATTGTCAGTTTATATGGTCGTTTATAAAGAGAATGTCAGTATGTTTGTTTGCTATAGAAAGCCATTGTTTTCTTCCCAACTTGACAGAATTGGGTGCACTTGACCCTGAAGAAAAACAAAAAAAAGGTAGAGATGGTCACTATACACATAATATCGCATTTTTCTTAGAAGTGAATTCGTTTACGGAATATTGTACTGAAAGCATAGTATAGAAACAAAGCAGCGGATCCACGATAAAAGTGGACACTAAAGAGAATTCCAATCATCGAAAAGATTAGGAAACGCTGCCAAATTCGTTTTTAAAGAATCGAACTTCGATATATAAAAGAGCTTCAAATTTCTGATTATTTTACACATATGTCAATGTGTTAAATATTTGACATTAAACAGCGAAGGTTTGACAACAGTTAAGGTTAGACGTTATGTTTAAACTTTTTTGGAAGTCGCTAAGTGCTCTCACTATCAAATACTGTATGAATGTAGTCCGGGTAATTTGGGCTCCGTTTTAAGTAAAAGCTAGGCTTTCACGCCTCTTCATGTTTATGACGTCGTATCTTCTGGACTATGTGTCATACACATTCGGTGGTGTGTGTGGATGCTGTCTGCAAGATTTATTGCGAATAGAGTTGGTAACTAGGAAGTAATAAATTGAATCGCCATGCCTAATGCGGCAACTTTACCCCATGAAGAGAGAAAATGTAAACAATAATGTTTTTTCCAAGTGCCCCCGTTAACAAATATTGGCTGAATATAGTCCACGTGATTTCCACGCCGTGAACCATGCTGCCCGAAGACACACATTTCCAACTGCAATACTTGCCTTACTGTGTTAAACCAACAAACTTACGATTATACCTCGTTACAACGTTGTTCCGGTGGACGATTGAATTGTGTGTCACCATACAAAGTATTATAAATACTGAAATTTTTTGACTAATCTGTTTCGTTTACTTCTCCAGTGATGTTCTGCCATCCATGAGAATTTTGAAGATGCCACCCAAAGCCGCCTCCGCTCCAGAAGGTCACCCATCAGAACCGCAATAGCCACATCTGCAGCAGAGGAAGAATTCAACATAACCAGCGCCTGGCACCAAGAATGGTCCTTAAAGAACATCAGCAAACTTCCATGTATCTCCCAGAAGCCTCCAGGTTTTGACTTATCACGCAAAACCTGGGCAACTTTAAACAGAATTAGAACTAAACATGGCAGATGCGCCTATTCCCTCTACCAGTGGGGCATGACAGAATCGCCGCTATGTCAATGTGGAGAAAATCAAACTATCCAGCACATAATAGAAGACTGCCCCAGGACAGCCTATGATGGGACTCCAGAAGATTTCCTGATGGTGACTCCAGAATCAATTGCATATATTAACTCATTAGATGTTTGTTTGTAATTACTTCCAAACTACTATAACTTTGTATAACTACTGTAAAATGTGTATTATGTGTAATTTTGTATAATTTTGTATAATTCTGTATAACTATTGTAATAACTGTAAGAATATCTAATACCAAATTATTACAATTTTGCATATTGATTGTAATAACAATTGTGTCTAAATGCCATACGCTAAATAAATAAATGCTACAGTCTACACAATTATGATTGTGTAATTGACTATACTTTTTCATTATTTCACAAAACTTTACGTTAAACTCTAAACCAGTGGGGCCAAAGCAGAGGCACGCATAACACTGATGGTTCGCAAGGACATTTCAGGTGGCACACGTGCAAGTAAGCAGAACACGTTTTGATACGTGTTAAATATTCTCGCACGTTATTTTTAAGACAAAGAGATAGTGAGAAAACTCACTCATGAAAGCAGCATCTGTATTATGTTATAGATGTGAGAATCAGGTAGTCTTTTCTGAAGGTATTTATATGGTGTGTAGCCACACATAGAAGAGAACCGTGGACGACAAACAGCTCAAACAAGAAGGAAATAGAAGCTTTTGAGATCTGGTATTACGAAAGAATGCCGAAGATTTGATGAGTAGATCACTTTACTAACGAGGAGGTACCGAATAGAACTGGGGAGACAAGGAACTTATGGCACAACTTGAACAAAAGAAGGGATCGGTTGATAGGACACATTCTGAGACATCAAGGGATCACCATTTTAATTTTGAAGGGAAGTTTGGAGGTGTGGAGGGTGGGGGATGGGGAATCGTAGAGGGAGACCGAGAGATGAATACAGTAAGCAGAGAGAGGGGTGTAGGTTTCAGCAGTTACTCGGAGAAGAAGAGGCTTGCACAGGGTATAGTAGCATAGACAGCTGCGTCAAAACTGGACTGAAGGTCACAACAACAACAACAACAATATTTGAGAAAAGGATGTCTGTTTCGGACTGAAAGCAAGACACAGGAAAGTCGGACTCTAGTCCTCTTCCCCCATCCCCCCCCAACCCCTACCCCCTCTCCCAAGTTCTTCCTTGGTCAGGAATGATTCTATCTTCTAATGACGTTGGCGATATTTTGATAAAGTCTGGTCGCTGGTTATTCTAAAGTTTGCCTGCCGTTTTGTAACGCTTACGCGGTATACCAATGTGTAGCGCTGCAGTAGCTATTAAGTAGTGAATGGTTTATTGTTGCTATTGTCGTTTTGTTGGGCGTTACCATAAATGACATCGTGGTACGAAGAAAGCTTGCGTCTGAGACAGGAGTGTGAGTATTAAAGCGAGTTGATTCTTGCCTGTTATGATTGTGGTCTGGAGTTTAACTGCATTACGTAGTTTATTCGCGATTGTTTCAAGTCAAGCAAGGAAGCTCCTTTTTTTCTCTAAGGATGTGTTTAAAAACCTGAAAGAACACCTAACAGCAAATACGATGAAAGTTATTTACAATATGCCTTTACAGTCCGGTACGGAAACTAGTGATAACCCAACTTACCAACTTACCAATGCGCTGTATGCTTAGAAACGCTTTCAAATAAAAGCCATCTTTATTAAAATGTCATCGAAGTTCTAACAGCTCTTAGATGGCAAATCTGTCCATTTTTTTTTTCAAAGGGAATCTTCGTTTTGTAAAACCGAATCCAAATGCATGACAAATTTTATAACGCTGATACTAAGTTGAAAAAAGCCTGGCTAGTTTTAGAATTGCAAAGGAGTATATCGCACAACTGGCGTGTGTGTCTCACTGCCCACGACCAGAGGCAAGGGACAAGCAGTTTGTGGACAAAAAGGGACAGAGAAACAAAATATTCCGTTATCCGACAATAGGTTAAAGAGAAGTATTGACGACATTGAAAGGTCTCTGTTGGATTCCTTTCAGGTTTAATTTCTTAAATCTTACACATTGTGTAATATTGTAACTCTAATTTTCTTAGCTGAAGTGTAATATTGTTACTTTAATTTTGGTATACTGAAATCGGTGCTAATTGACAATGAAAGTGGGTTAAAAGCCGTGATCTGTCTGGGGACGTTAACCGTGGATTACTGGGCAACTGTTTCATCAGATATTTAGTCTAGATTTACCAAGCAGACTAACATTAATGATAATCTTTTAATAGTCATACAAAACCGGTAATATATATATAAAAAGGAGAATTTAAATAAAAGGAAAGAAATCAGTTTATATTTGGAAATTTATTTTAAGATTGTTCATTGAAATTTCAGCATATTATACGTGAGTTATAACTGAGCTGGTGCCTTATTTACGATTAAGAAAATGTGAGATTGTAATCTTATGGAACACATAAAATATGGAGCCAAGATTGGGAGACAGCATACAACACTGCATTCATAAAATAACACACGAAGAACATTGAAACATAAGCAAGAAGAAATTAACCACAACCAACAGATTCAGTTTTTACCCAAAGAAATTACGTTCATACCACAATCCTGTCCGTCATGTAATTACCACACACTGGTATACTAAATTCATATTAACTCTTTGTGAAGACTTCGCAAAAAGAATAGCTGAGGGCTACTTTGATGATTACACCACATGCTTCACGGGTCAACTTGGTTTACACAAAGCGTACAACTCCACAATAATTTTGATAATTAAAATAAATTAGATCGAAAAGCAATTGACAAAAGAAAAACCTTGAACTGGTTACTAACGTCTTACTATTAACCTGTTGGGCCAAACAGTTATATAAGCACGTGGTACTGGTCTCGCAAAGTACACACCACGTGGGTTGAACATAAAGAAAAGCATAAAGAAAAGTTGCTATATTAAAAAAATATTCTCAAGACGAGACGTTATAATCTCACACACATTCGGATTTAAGATTGATGAACTTAGTTAGAGTTACTGATCAACACGTGGTTCCACTTTACTCACAAAGTAGTAACAAAGCAACTACCGGAAAATAATCTGAACTTCACACGATAATTACACTGCGCTGCAATTTAAGATAACATCGGATATTTTAGACCTAAATCTGAAATAAAGGTGATTAAATTGTTCAGTTAGGCTGAACTTAAGAAATCCATTGTCCTACGGACTAAACAGACACGCGCTTAGCCGGAGATCTTACCACTTCAGACGCTCGCCACGGCCACCCTGCAACTGCTCTACTGCCGAGCGTGCTTCCTGAGGGTGGCTCACAAAGACCAACGGAAGTGGCCAGAGGGGCAGCTTCCTATACCAACATGACAACGGACGGACAGGACCATACCACGGATAGAAACCTCTTTGCTTTTAGGAAGCGTAGCTACCTGTTCCGACGTTGGTCCTACTGTTCTCTAGCAGACAGCCTTGTCTGCTACCCTCAAGCATGCAACTAGAAATACATATGCTCATTCATCCTCTCACACAAAAGGGAAGGGGGATGACAGTATCTTATCATATACAGTATATAAAAGAAAGCGGATGTAGGTTCCGTATGAGACTGTGTGACATGAATTACATATAAGAATTACATATAAACTGTGCTTTAAAGTGTAGTAGTGTGACAGTTCGTTCTTGTTTATGTGTAAAAGTAACACGTTCCACTACTCAGTCTCCTCCCAGATAGTCAGAAACGCCAAAGTACATTTAGAAGAGGAATTTATTCCATAAATGGCAACAGATTTAAGAAATTAAACATGAAAGGAATCCAACAGAGACCTTTCAACATATCTTTCAATACCGATGAAACGTTGTTATTACAACAGCAATAGTGCACTTATTTCGCTCTTCAAGTAAGTACCAATTGTGAACGATGTTGTTGTGTTGTGGTCTTCAGTCCTGAGACTGGTTTGATGCAGCTGTCCGAGCTACTCTGTCCTGTGCAAGCTTCTTCATCTCCCAGTACCTACTGCAACCTACATTCTTCTGAATCTGCTTAGTGTATTCATCTCTTGGTCTCCCTCTACGATTTTTATCCTCCACGCTGCCCTCCAACACTAAATTGGTGATCCCTTGATGCCTCAACACATGTCCTCCCAACCGATCCCTTCTTCTAGTCAAGTTGTGCCACAAACTTCTCTACTACCCAATCCTATTCAATACTTCCACATTAGTTATGTGATCTACCCATCTAATCTTCAGCATTCTTCTGTAGCACCACATTCCGAAAGCTTCTTTTCACTTCTTGTTCAAACTATTTATCGTCCATGTTTCACTTCCGTACATGGCTACACTCCATACAAATACTTTCAGAAACGACTTCCTGATACTTAAATCTATACTCTATGTTAACAAATTTCTCTTCTTGAGAAACGCTTTCCTTGCCATTGCCAGTCTACATTTTATATCCTCTCTACTTCGACCATCATCAGTTATTTTGCTCCCTAAATAGCAAAACTCCTTTACTACTTTAAGTGTCTCATTTCCTAATCTAATTCCCTCAGCATCACCCGACTTAATTCGACTACATTCCATTATCCTCGTTTTGCTTTTGTTGATGTTCATCTTATACCCTCCTTTCAAGACACTATCCATTCCGTTCAACTGCTCTTCTAAGTCCTTTGCTGTCTCTGACAGAATTACAATGTCATCGGCGAACCTCAAACTTTTTATTTCTTCTCCATGGATTTTAATACCTACTCCGAATTTTTCTTTTGTTTCCTTCACTGCTTGCTCAATATACAGATTGAATAACATGGGGGAGAGACTACAACCCTTTCTCACTCGCTTCCCAACCACTGCTTCCCTTTCATATCCCTCGACTCTTATAACTGCCATCTGGTTTTTGTACAAATTGTAAATAGCCTTTCGCTTCCTGTATTTTACCTCTGCCACTTTCAGAATTTGAAAGAGCGTATTCCAGTCAACATTGTCAAAAGCTTTCTCTAACTCTACAAATGCTAGAAACGTAGGTTTGCCTTTCCTTAATCTAGCTTCTAAGATACGTCGTAGAGTCAGTATTGCCTCACGTGTTACAACATTTCTACGGAATCCAAACTGATCTTCCCCGAGGTCGGCTTGTACTAGTTTTCCCATTCGTCTGTAAAGCCGTGACTTTTTCGCGTTAGTATTTTGCAGCCGTGACTTATTAAACTGATAGGTAGGTAATTTTCACATTTGTCAACACCTGCTTTCTTTGGGATTGGAATTATTATATTCTTCTTGAAGTCTGAGGGTATTTCGCCTGTTTGATACATCTTGCTCACCAGATGGTGGAGTTTTGTCAGGACTGGCTCTCCCAAGGCTGTCAGTAGTTCTAAAGGAATGTTGTCTACTCCCGGGGCCTTGTTTCGACTCAGGTCTTTCAGTGATCAGTCAAACTCTTCACGCAGTGTTATATCTCCCATTTCATCTTCATCTACATCATTTCCATAATATTGTCCTCAAGTACACGCCGTTGTATAGACCCTCTATATACTCCTTCCACGTTTCTGCTTTCCCTTCTTTGCTTAGGACTGCTGAGCTTTTGATATTCTTACAAGTGGTTCTCTTTTCTCTGAAGGTCTTTTTAATTTTCCTGTAGGCTGTATCTATCTTACCCCTAGTGAGATAAGTGACTACATCAGAGGTTTCCAAACTTTTGTTTGTCACGCCCCCCTTGTGCCGAAAAGAAAACCTCCTTAACCCCCCTAAAAAAATAGAGATTTTTATTAACTATCAAGAAACTGTTGAAAATTTTTTAATGATCACGTTATGTTACATGGTAGGCTGTTAATGTATCGAGTCGCAGTTATTAAGTCATCAGTCTAGTCTAGTGATTATAAGCCACTCCTAAAGTCAAGAAAGTCCTTGGTAAACAAGGAAAAATATTCGCGACCTTTGCAGATTAGTGGATGCGGGCCATTATGTTAAGTTGAGTGTAGATTATTACTTTCACTCATTATCAAAAATAGTCACTCTGTCACGGTGTTAACGTACATCACTAATTTGTACGCCTATAGCGCTCCCCATTGTCATTGCGCATAGGTTGGCATTTATGTCAACGACGACAGTTACCGAACGGCGACAAACGCCCAGTTCTCAGAACCAGACAATAAATAAAAAATAAGTTTTACGAAATAATTTTGCAGACTACACGCAACTTAAAAAAATATGAATAAAACAACTTCCTTACAGTGATTACATTCCCTTGCAGCACACCATTTCTTCACCAGTATACGATTTTAGGACTACTCTTCGCTTGCCATATCTAGGATAAACTTTCGCTGTGTCTTCATCCAGAAGAAATACTATTATTAGTTGAAATAACATACCACACGTAACATCAGAATCCATAAGGATCACACGCAGTATTTATATTTTAATCAGATTCACTGTGTTTACTTTATATTGTTTCTTCGAAATAGTTTTTTATAGTTTTATAGTATTACCTACATGTAAGGATAGTTAGGGGAAAAATAACAAGTTCTCTTATAATGTGACGTATTTATTATAAAAATATTATTTACACACACATATGGAAGAAACAAACAAATAAATCAATGTGAAGGATGAGTTTGCATATGTTTTACAAGATTTTGAATTCTAGGCTGAATAGTAGAAACTGCGCAACGTAAATCATTGGCAAAACTGAGTTTGCTTCTAAGCTTATTTTTTGTCGCCACTACCGCTGAAAATGCTCTTTCGCACAAATAAGTACCTGAAAATGGTAAATACAGTTTCAGTGCTTGTTCTGCTGTGCTGGGATACACCATGAGATATTTCACCCAAAATGAAGGCTTATCCATCTTCTCATACTTCGCTGCAGAATCATTTTTAATTTCTAAGACTTCCTCTTGTAGTCTGTCTGGCAACACATCCACATCAACATGAAATGGATCCGTCACTAACCTATAGTAAATTTTATCATCACAACTGTTAGGGAAGTATCGTTCGAATTCATCAATGAGGTGTTGGAAATGGTTCGATATTGTACTCTTAGTATCAGTATCCTTAAAATCGTTGTGTAATCGGGCTTCTTCCAGGATTCCAAACAATCTGGGAAAGCAGGAATAATTGCAGGCTAAAATTTTACGTTTCCATAGTTGCAACTTATCAGTAAACGCTTTGATGACTTCCTGATGAAAACTTATGTTTGACTCTCCACCTTTTAATTTCAAATTCAATGTGTTTAAAAATTCGAAAATATCTGACAGATAAGCCAATGCAACATGAACACCGGGCTTTCTAAATTCCACATACAATTAAGTTTGTTTGTTATTTTCCAAAAACTGCATCACTTCGTCTCGAAGTCAAAATAATCTTCCTAGCATATTTCCTTTTGAGAGCCAGCGCACTTCTGTACGAAATAAAAGTGTTTTATACTCTGCTCCCAAGTCTTCACAAAGAGCCGTAAATAACCTGGAATTTAACGCACTCTTTTTAATATGATTCACGATTTTGATGCACAATTTCAAGACATCATTGAATTCCTTTGGAAGTGTCTTAGCTCCCAATGCTTGACGGTGTATTACACAGAGGATAGCAGTAACACCAGAGTTTTTTTCTCTGACCATCTGCACGAATCCTGAGCGACATCCAAGCATTGATGGAGCGCCGTCTGTGCATACGCCTATCAGTTTCTGTCATGATAACTCATTTTTACAAAAGAATTTAGAGACGGCTACCACTATATGAACTGCTTTTGAAGTTGTCTTCAACTCTGTAGAAAACAGCAACTCTTCTTTAATTGCTTCATTTTCTATACAGCGAACGAAAGCTAGCAATTGGCAACAATTCCCAACGTCGGTACTCTCGTCTAGCTGTATTGCGAAGAACTGCGATTGTTTGACGGCCGTAACTATTGATTTTGTACGTCTTCGGCCATATCATCAATCCGACGTTTCACAGTATTGTCAGAAAACGGTATTTGTGAAAATTTTTGTTTACTTTCTGACCCAAGAAAAATATAGTCTGTCTGTAAACTCAAGAGCGAGCAGTGCTTTTGGTGGGGGAAGCGGCCTTTCCCAGAAGAACCCTGCCACTGGCCTACAGGGGCACCCAAAATCAGTTGCCCGTTACCTGCCTAGCGGTGTAGATCAGCGAGCAGTGATACACGTCGTTCTGATCGTGGGATCTTAATTGTTAATTTTGTATGCTTACTGATATACTTCGGTATCCGGAAGTGATGGATAACCGCCCTGCATTGCAAGAAAATGTGCAGAATATGGAGAAGAGGAGGTATTTATGGAGTAACGAGCGTTCGATTGTCTGTAATGTTACAACATCATGTGTTAAAGAGGCGGCACAAAAGAACTGTGGGCTAATATTACCAGTCCCAATCAGAGGGCTGCAATTTATGCAAACGTCAGCCTCGCCACAATAGGACGCATAAGGAAGAAACGCGAAAATAAACCGCGTGGTTTACTGGAACCGCCACGAAGGAAAACTGATAATTTTGGGAGGAAACTCTTCGTTATAGGCAGTTTCACAAAATCGGTCATTCTGCAAACGATGGAGGACTTTCACATAAACCAAAAAATAATGACGACATTATGGACATTGCTTACTGCTGTCAAAAAAAAAAAAAATCTGTTTTCTTTGGCAGAAAGATGTTTTACGTAAGACACAGCGTAAAATGGGATTTACCTGGAAATTTCTAGCTTTTAATAGAAACATAAAGTAAGAACAAGGCTTAAATTCTACAGATTGATTGCACCATACGGGGTTCGTTTTGCGAATAGCAGTAGAGGGTACATACATTCACATGAACAGGCATTCGGTTCTGTATTTGTAGCAGAATCCTGACTTCCGTTCCTACGTTAATATTACTTACTCTATAATGTTGTGTTTCGGAAGAAGCTATCGTCTTTTGGATTCATTATGGTCTTAACGGATTTGTCTAAAAATAAACGCTGCCAGGACGTATCTGTACACGGCATCGACAAAGATTTAAAACGCGCGCCGCGGCAGGACCGATACTAAGTTGTGAAACAGCCTGTAGAAGCGCCTCGTGACGTAGCTGGGTAGGCAGATTGGAGACTCGCTCGCTCGCTCTTCAGTTTACCGACAGACTATATCAGCAGCTTTCAACAAACAGGATTTGACTAGTGTCTCTCCGATAATATGACTTTTCTTGGTTCTTGAAATAAGTTGCGATAACTCATACGAGGCTTCAAGTACCTTTTGTGATGTCTGAGCGAAGGATCCAGCAGTGTCCAACTTCATCCGTTTCAAATTATCACATTTTGCAGCAAACAATTCCTTCGGCTTCTCTTTCAATGCACCATGTTTTGCCCAAAAATGGCGTTCCAGACGAGAAGGTCTCATGGAATCATTGCTCAATACCTCATAGCAAATAACACTTTGCGGATGGTCAACACCAATTTTTTGTATAGAAGAAAACCCTATTTGATATAATCATCATTATATTTACGTTTTTTCACGACACTCATGGTGAAGTAAAAGAAAACAAGAAGTTAACAGTAAAATTTCGCAGTAACACTGATTTTACTGAGGCACAACTGTGAAAGATTCATCGAGATTTCAGCAAAATCCAATACATCAGATGTGTCAACAACTGCAATAAATAAACTGAAATAAAGGAAGCTACTGTCATCTGTCGGCACCTCAGATGACTGCCTGTGAGGAGTGGGGCGAAGAACGGGGAAGCCCAGCCGCAGCGCAGGTAGTCAGTGCACTGTCTGCCCGCGGCCTGGTGGCCGAGCAGGGCTCTTGCTGGGAGAAACAGGCTTTTCCCGGATTAGGGCGGGAACAGCCCACAGACACCCTAAGAATTTGCTACCTGTTCTGCGGTGCTGTTCTGAGCAGTGCAGCCTGGGGTTTTATGCGAAAATCGTTTTCGTGCCCCTATCTTTCGTGACTTATAAACGAAACGTTTTAAGTTTTGAAATAACATCAATGAATTGGTTGTCAAATTTCACAGTAATTAAGTAAGGTCATACCCCTAACTCCACCCGCACCCCTCTTGCGACATTATCACGCCCCCCCCCCCCAGGGGGGCGTGCCCACCAGTTTGGGAATCTCTGCTCTACATCCTTACATTTGTCCTCTAGCCATCCGTGCTTAGCCATTTTGCACTTCCTGTCGATCTCATTTTTGAGACGTTTGTATTCCTTTTTGCCTGCTTCATTTACTGCATTTTTATATTTTCTCCTTTCATCAATTAAATTCAATATATCTTCTGTTACCCAAGGATTTCTACCAGCCCTCGTCTTTTTACCTACTTGATCCTCTGCTGCCTTCACTACTTCATACCTCAAAGCTACCCATTCTTCTTCTACTGTATTTCTTTCCCCCATTCCTGTCAGTTGTTCCCTTATGCTCTCCCTGAAACTCTGTACAACCTCTGGTTGAACTATAACAACTCTAAAACCGTGATTCCACGGAACCTTATTACTTGTGTGTTTTGCGGCGCCACGCCCCCGTATTGGATGATATTGTTTAAGGATACAGGGTACTTTTCCGGCTCAATATTATGTAAAAATCAACATCTATTTCTTTCAGGCACTGTTCGTAATGTATATGTTTTACAGATTTTTTTGTTGATATCAGGTAATGCAGCACACTTTCTAAACAAATTAGAAGTATTTTGAATATTTTTGAACCAGCTTAGGGTTATTAAAAGAATTACAAAGAAATTGATGCAATTTCTTTTTCCAAAATGCTTTCTCAAATTGAGGTACTATTTAATCCAATGCTATACATTTGAAGGAGACCAAATTTTTACCAGAGATGCATGACACGATGGCTGAGGTACTAAACTATTGAATTCCACCTATTATGTATATTACAAGGATAAAAAATATCACTTAAATTTTAGTTTCTATAATTTTTCCTGATAAAAATGTTATTTTTTCTATATTTTAGTTGATTCTACAATAAAGCTCAGGACTATTGAAAGTTACACAAAAAATTAGAACAATCTTTTATAAATTTTAGGAAATATATGTACCTGAATTCTGAAAAATACAACTTGTGGGAAACTGCAAATGAGAATATGAGTCCAACTATGGTGTATCTCAGATCATTCCTGAAGCATAGTCCTCATCCTGCAGCATTTCTTCATCTTCAAGCTTCCTCTTGGCATTTCTTTTAGCACTTCTTGCTTCTTTGGTAACTTGAAGAGCGAATTTTTCAGCTTGATGCACCTGTTGTCTGTCACATGCAAGCAATTGATCTTCCATATTAGAGTCACATTTTATGCCTTAATTTCTCAGTTCTTTCAACCTTCCTATCACTCCATAACTGAAACATATCAGTGCATCTAGTACACCTAATTTTAATGTGTTTAGTGCTGCAAAAAGGTTCCTGTGTAATCTTTCCCATATGCAATTGTTGAAACTTTAATTTGTATTCTGAGTGCCCCCATGAAGACATTTACTAAGTAAAACAAGGGCACTCAGATCTCTAAAAATTGGTTTTATTTCATTCATAACGGGCTCAGGAAGGGAATGCTTGTGATGGTATATTTGACAACTTTCTTTTGCATTTTGGTAACCACACCAAGAATCTGCTCCTTTAGGGCAAAGTCCGTGAACAGAGTGGTCATCTATGGACAATTTACGAAAGTTTAGGTGGCCCATACAGCTTTTGTCATTACTGTAACATCATTCAGAAGTGCAGTTCGTCTAATGGCCAGTCCAAAGCAACTATGAAGAAGGTCCATTTCAATTTCTGTCAATCTGCCTCTGCCAGATAGAGATTGTCCAACAAATTTCCTTTACAGAATGAGATTTTCACTCTGCAGCGGAGTGTGCGCTGATATGAAACTTCCTGGCAGATTAAAACTGTGTGCCCGACCGAGACTCGAACTCGGGACCTTTTGCCTTTCGCGGGCAAGTGCTCTACCAACTAAGCTACCGAAGCACGACTCACGCCCGGTACTCACAGCTTTACTTCTGCCAGTACCTCGTCTCCTACCTTCCAAACTTTACAGAAGCTCTCCTGCAAACCTTGCAGAACTAGCACTCCTGAAAGAAAGGACATTGCGGAGACATGGCTTAGCCACAGCCTGGGGGATGTTTCCAGAATGAGATTTTCACTCTGCAGCGGAGTGTGCGCTGATATGAAACTTCCTGGCAGATTAAAACTGTGTGCCCGACCGAGACTCGAACTCGGGACCTTTTGCCTTTCGCGGGCAAGTGCTCTACCAAGTGAGCTACCGAAGCACGACTCACGCCCGGTACTCACAGCTTTACTTCTGCCAGTACCTCGTCTCCTACCTTCCAAACTTTACAGAAGCTCTCCTGCAAACCTTGCAGAACTAGCACTCCTGAAAGAAAGGATATTGCGGAGACATGGCTTAGCCACAGCCTGGGGGATGTTTCCAGAATGAGATTTTCACTCTGCAGCGGAGTGTGCGCTGATATGAAACTTCCTGGCAGATTAAAACTGTGTGCCCGACCGAGACTCGAACTCGGGACCTTTTGCCTTTCGCGGGCAAGTGCTCTACCAAGTGAGCTACCGAAGCACGACTCACGCCCGGTACTCACAGCTTTACTTCTGCCAGTACCTCGTCTCCTACCTTCCAAACTTTACAGAAGCTCTCCTGCAAACCTTGCAGAACTAGCACTCCTGAAAGAAAGGATATTGCGGAGACATGGCTTAGCCACAGCCTGGGGGATGTTTCCAGAATGAGATTTTCACTCTGCAGCGGAGTGTGCGCTGATATGAAACTTCCTGGCAGATTAAAACTGTGTGCCCGACCGAGACTCGAACTCGGGACCTTTTGCCTTTCGCGGGCAAGTGCTCTACCAAGTGAGCTACCGAAGCACGACTCACGCCCGGTACTCACAGCTTTACTTCTGCCAGTACCTCGTCTCCTACCTTCCAAACTTTACAGAAGCTCTCCTGCAAACCTTGCAGAACTAGCACTCCTGAAAGAAAGGATATTGCGGAGACATGGCTTAGCCACAGCCTGGGGGATGTTTCCAGAATGAGATTTTCACTCTGCAGCGGAGTGTGCGCTGATATGAAACTTCCTGGCAGATTAAAACTGTGTGCCCGACCGAGACTCGAACTCGGGACCTTTTGCCTTTCGCGGGCAAGTGCTCTACCAACTGAGCTACCGAAGCACGACTCACGCCCGGTACTCACAGCTTTACTTCTGCCAGTACCTCGTCTCCTACCTTCCAAACTTTACAGAAGCTCTCCTGCAAACCTTGCAGAACTAGCACTCCTGAAAGAAAGGATATTGCGGAGACATGGCTTAGCCACAGCCTGGGGGATGTTTCCAGAATGAGATTTTCACTCTGCAGCGGAGTGTGCGCTGATATGAAACTTCCTGGCAGAAGTAAAGCTGTGAGTACCGGGCGTGAGTCGTGCTTCGGTAGCTCAGTTGGTAGAGCACTTGCCCGCGAAAGGCAAAAGGTCCCGAGTTCGAGTCTCGGTCGGGCACACAGTTTTAATCTGCCAGGAAGTTTCAAATTTCCTTTAATTTCTCTTCGTAGCTTCCTCAATCTAGCACCCATACTCTTTTGCACACGTCCACGACACTGCAGTTTTCTTACCAAGGTATCACCATAAGCTTTGAACTCATTAATTTTATTGAAAGCTTTAGAGTCCCCATCGCCTACATACTTCGTATATCTTACGTTATAAATGGGCACAGACCTCTGAAATATTTTTAGAGCTCCATCACACTGCATAGCTCCACTGCAACCATCATAATTCTTTGAGCACTGACGTTCAATATAGCCTTCAGTGTTACCACGGCAGGTGTGGCAGTACTTAGATAACCACTCAACATCAACAACTTTTCCATTCTCCATAGAAGTAGCACTTATAACACCATTCAAGGAACGATGTCTTCAACGTTGCTATGTCCCATCAATTGCAACAGTAATGTCCTTGTTCCACATGTATTTACAATTTCTTCTACTGCACGTTTCATAGATCTTTAGACACAACTGTCAAGGCACATAAAAGTATTTTTAGGTACTTGCTGAACCTACTGGGAGGAGGAGGAGGAGGAAGGTCCATCAAACCACAAAACGTTTGAGCAGCCTTTTTTCCTTTTCCTATTGCACACATTGCATACACTAACTTCAAATTCACATTATAGATAGGTAGATAGTGTCGGAAGTTCCATGCGGCTTTTCGCGGATGATGCTTTAGTATACAGAGAAGTTGCAGCATTAGAAAATTGTAGCGAAATGCAGGAAGATCTGCAGCGGATAGGCACTTGGTGCAGGGAGTGGCAACTGACCCTTAACATAGACAAATGTAATGTATTGCGAATACATAGAAAGAAGGATACTTTATTGTATGATTGTATGATAGCGGAACAAACACTGGTAGCAGTTACTTCCGTAAAATGTCTGGGAGTATCCGTGCGGAACGATTTGAAGTGGAATGATCATATAAAATGAATTGTTGGTAAGGCGGGTACCAGGTTGAGATTCATTGGGAGAGTCCTTAGAAAATGTAGTCCATCAACATAGGAGGTGGCTTACAAAACACTCGTTGGACCTATACTTGAGTGTTGCTCATCAGTGTGGGATCCGTACCAGATCGGGTTGACAGAGGAGATAGAGAAGATCCAAAGAAGAGCGGCGCGTTTCGTCACAGGGTTATTTGATAACCGTGATAGCGTTACGGAGATGTTTAACAAAGTGGCAGACACTGCAAGAGAGGCGCTCTGCATCGCGGTGTAGCTTGCTGTCCAGGTTTCGAGAGGGTGCGTTTCTGGATGAGGTATCGAATATATTGATTCCCCCTACTTATACCTCCCGAGGAGATCACGAACGTAAAATTAGAGAGATTCAAGCGCGCACGGAGGGTTTCCGGCAGTCGTTCTTCCCGAGAACCATACGCGACTGGAACAGAAAAGGGAGATAATGACATTGGCACGTAAAGTGCCCTCCGCCACACACCGTTGGGTGGCTTGCGGAGTATAAATGTTGATGTAGATTATATGAATTATGCAGAATGTTCGAGGTCATTTTGGAGGTAGATTTATTGCAGGATCTGCACAGAACAACTAATTTTGACGCTAAACCCTTCCTGCTACTTTGTTGTTCAGTTATTTCCAGACAGCCTACACCATCACATTGTTTACATTTCTCCACTTCCATTATCAAAGAAGATAAGATGCCCACATCAACAACAACAACAAATCCACTACAAACAGCGTCATTGTTAACACAAAATTTTGAATCACCAGGACGCATGCCATGTGGGAGTTTCTTCCCTGAAGAACTGATACATAGGTTACTTTCAACAGTGTGGCTTTCTTTGCTTGTGAACTGGTTACCACGGTATTTCCTTTTATTGAATTTCTTGATGCGTGACATAGTTCGTATTTATTTCACGCTAAAGGCTATGTACTTCCAGAAATATATGTAGCACTTGGGCAACAAACATTCAGTAACACATGAACAAACTGATTCAGCGAAACAAAAGTAAATACTCACAAAGATAATCATTTACAGACACTAGAAACCTGCACTGTTACCAACATATACAATGTATCATACGTATAATCGCTGGAAACAGAAAGTTCACAGTTGTTTTCGAAATACTACTAGTTTCTGTAACAGAAATAAATGGGGCGTGGCAGCATACATAACTGTAACTTTAAAATTTGGTACATATAGGTCATTTTTTTCATTTGAAACCCTATAATGTATATATCAATGTAATCAGGAAAGACTATAGAATTTAATAAAATAAAAAAATCGATTTTTCCACCATTTATAAGTACCCTGTATCCTTAAACAGAAAACATCAGTAGACGTTATACGTAACACCTAGTTAACGTAAACTTTCAGTAAGGTACGTGTAGTAATTCAGATTTCTTTGGCAGAGAGGGCACTACAACGAATTGGAATTACTTCAATGAATTAGTTAAATTAACTTCCTGCAAACTAGGAAGTAGAGAGAGGCAAAAATTCAGTCAATTGCGTAACATCAGTTTCATAACAGTTCTGTCATCTCAAAAGTTGACATTTGGATATTTTCTCAGCTTCTGCCTTTCAATATCGACAACTGATTCACTTCAAGCTGTGATAATTGTAGTTATTTCAGCAAAACTCAGTCACGAAGAAAAATTTAATCTTCTTCTAATAAAATCAAATTCAAAAGTAAATAACTTTCTTCTACATAAATGTTCACTTCAGCTTTCTTGACAGAGATTTAAACCACTTCCACGGAGGTAAAAAAAGAAGGCAGATGGCCCTATAGACTTCCACTGTACGTTGTTTTAAATACTTCGAAACGTTAGCAGACTACTTGTTCATTATATCTGTTGTGTGCAGGCAACAGCTATTTAAATATTAAATTTAAAGCGCTTGCGTGAGTAACATAGTATCAAGAAGGCTATTTCGAACATTTTTCAGTCGTTGAATGCGTATTTGCTCTAGTAATACGACACATATGGCCGCATTAATGTAACTGATTTTTTGCTGATATACTTGAAATAACCAAGAAGAGAAGGAAGTGATGTGAAAAGAATGGTTTCGTAATTCATTTAATTCTACTTTTGCTGTATTTGTATCGATAACAAATGAAGCTGGAACTCCGAAACCAATGTTTATTTGCTTACCGTTATTTACATTTTCAACTTTCAACTTGTATGCACAACATTTTTAATGTTCAAGATTGCAAAACACCTACTTGTTCTTTTCTATCCCACAAACGTGTACACTGAGGAAAGAAGAAAGGCAAGCTACCGTGTCTTGTTCATGTCAACAAAGTGAACGATTACTGAATCATCAAAAAAAGAAAACTGCACTGAGATGTACCTCGATGCAGGATAGAGTTTTATTAGATTGTCAGTGCATTAGTTTCATTGTAGTTTACGCATCTTCTCACCTTAAAATCTTACCTATGATGTCTCATTCAGTGTATGATTAATAATAGGTATTTATAGGGTAAAAAGCTGTATATTTTTTAAATATGTTCCAGCACTGAATAATACTGAAAATATGACTAAGGAAATTGTTTCAGACGGTTAGACCCCGTAATATGGATGTTTTACTTTAACGTGTATTTACGTCGTTTTTTAGTGATGATAGCCTAACCGGTGTAACATATAGGCCTACCTTTGCAACAATACGTCTACTTGTATAATTTGCTTCATTTTACATATAAATTTCACTTTTAAGGTTTTCAAAGCATGTGAGTCTATACCATGCTTTGTCATATACCAATAGTTAGTTGATGTTCCACATATCACGCTGTGGAACGAATCATTTTATATTAGCAACAGCTTTTCTTAAATATGCCTACAAGCTGAACATTTACTGGTTTTTTTGTTTTTAATTAGGTAGTCCGATGTTAGTCAGTAATTCCTAAAAAAATGGTTCAAATGACTCTGAGCACTATGGGACTTAACATCTGAGGTCATCAGTCCCCTAGAACTTAGAACTACTTAAACCTAACTAACCTAAGGACATCACACACATCCATGCCCGAGTCAGGATTCGAACCTGCGACCGTAGCGGTCACGCGGGTCCAGACTGAAGCGCCTAGAACCGCTCGGCCACATCGGCCGGCTAGTAATTCCTACCCATCACCATTTATGTAACACATAACCTTCTGTAGAACAGGAGTTGTCAAAGTGAAACATTTACAGTTTAACGATCGAAGCAGAAGAAATGAATTAAAATTTGTGCTGCGGCCGGGACTCAAACCCGGGTCTTCTTGCTTGATAGGCAGAAATGCTAACCATTACACTACCACAGCAAGATCGTCAACATTTCTGCCTAGCAAGCAAGAAGACCCGGGTTCGAGTCCCGGCCGCAGCACAAATTTTAATTAATTTCGTCTGCTTCGATCATTATCGTAGATAATAAAAAGAGACTTAAATGCCTCGCAAAAAAAAAAGGTTCAAATGGCTCTGAGCACTATGGGACTCAACTGCTATGGTCATCAGTCCCCTAGAACTTAGAACTACTTAAACCTAACTAACCTAAGGACATCACACACACCCATGCCCGAGGCAGGATTCGAACCTGCGACCGTAGCAGCAGCGCGGCTCCGGACTGGAGCGTCTAGAACCGCACGGCCACCGCGGCCGGCCTAAATGCCTCACAAGGACGACCCATTACGTCATATGCAGGGGTGCTTGCCACTATCGGAGAGCCCTGGCAGTAGTGACAGTATATAAGGGAAAAATGAATTGAAGTTTGTGTCGGGGAGGGCACTCAGCTTAGATAGTTCGTGCAGCAAAATTGACCGTCGTGCTGCGATAGTGTAAAGGTTAGCATTTCTGTCTAGCATTTAAGAAGACTCGGGTTCGTGTCACGGCCGTAGCACGGGTTTTAATTCATTTCGTGTGCATCGATCGTTATCGTAGATAATGAAAAGAGACTTAAATGTCTCAGGTAAACATTTAATTATGAGGTTTACAGTTTAGTTTCAAACTTTATTTTGTTTTATTTCAGGCATTTTATATCACTTGATAAGTGATCAAAACTTTTGGTTGCAGCATTGCGAATTCCCATTTGTTTTACAGACAACCTTATTGAGGTGTAACGAATGTTATTTTTTTCTTTTGCTATTGTAATTATCTCCATCAATATTCCTGTGCAGTGGATTATTTACAACAAACTTCAAGAGGCAGTAACTTTACTGTGAAGCGGACAGACTGCTATTCACACACCGAGCAGCAGGTAGGCACAACGGAAAGTGTGTTCACATACGTTTTCGGCCAAGGTCTTCTTCATAAACGAAGCAAAGCACGCACACACACACACACACACAAGACAGGGGTCTCTGGCTGCTATAGCTAGAATTTTTATTTAAAGAGAGAGGAGATGTGAACAACGTATAATTATCGGCACGAGGAATTTAAGGCATGAGATGCTGCACCAACAGTCAGTGCTGTGCGTTGTGGGGTCGGATGCTGGTGCGTTTGCGGTTTGGAAGGCAATGAAAGACAGGAACGAATAAACGTAAACAACGCAATCATAATTCACATATACGAAAGAAAATATTGCTTGAGCGGTTCCTCATATGAATGAAATGTGATTCTTTTAAACTTTAGATTACGATCAGGACGATTAGTACACTCGTAAACGACGCAAGCCGGCATTTTTGATAAAAATGACTACATCTCAACACAATGAAAGCTCCAGATCCTATTTAGGATACGACCATAAAAGCCGATAGGTATCCCTAACGGTGCAAACTGAGCCGGTCGCACCAGAGTGACTTAGCGGGGAAGTACCACCGTGATGAACCATGGAAAATTTTTCTCTTTGACAACTTCTGCTATTCCACGGAAAGCTATCTATTACTGTAATGTGTAAACTGTGATCGGTAGGAATTACTGACTGATATCGGTCAGTCTTTAATTAAACAACTAAAAGCTAATAAATGATCAGCATACAGGCTTATTTCAAAAACTTGTTGCTATTATAAAAAGACTCGTTCCACATCATTACAATTTGTCGTGAAAACGATACATGGAACTTGAAAAACATGAAACTAACTAACTAATCAACTATTGGTGTATGACAAAGCATGCTATAGACTCACGTACATTCAAAACCTCAAAATGAAATTAAAATGTAAAATGTAAAATGTAAAACGAAGCAGACTTCTGTTTGTGAACCTAATGTTTTAGGCTACATAATATGGTGGACATCGGCTTCAAGTTTTTGACCTAATGACAGCCTCCTTCTTTAGTTACCTCCATCACGAACACTCCCCGCTTTCAACGATGTGTTTTATATGGACGCAGTCTTTCCAATAACACGGATGTTGATCGTAAGCGGTCAAGAGAAGAACAAGAACTGAACCATCTACCATTACAGTACATTTTCCTGCACAACATTGATGGTCCATTGTTTTCTTTGTTACATAAAATTAAGCACATTTATTTTATTTCAATCAGAGGGTGATAAGATACGTCGACAGGATCTTTAACTGCGCGATGGCCTTCGCCTGGTGGAAAAAAGCTGTCAGTATGATGACTAGCGGGTGCGCCGAAGATGCTGTCGTCATCGTGTTTCAGCGCTTTCCCACAATGTGAAATAGATACAAAACAAGCCATTTCAATAAGCATTTCCAATTCTACGAACATACAAATAAGTGAGAATGATCTTACTAAAAATTTAGCACTGTGCTCGTAGTATGCATACAACATATTATTACAGGGGTTATTCGGGAAGCAAGGAACGATCGGTCGCGAAATGGAAACCACAGTGAAAATTCGATAAAGTTTTGCTCAGGTATGTTGGGCAGTGTCTCCAGTATGCCCGTCGATCACGTTGCGTCGTTCTTTTTAGTTCCGAGCACACAGGGAGCACATAAAGACACCTAGAACAATAGTGTCTCCCGACAAGTACGAAGGCCTGGTGAGAAATTTCGCCTGAAGCTATGCAGCCAAAATTACCTAACTGTCGTGCGTTTTATTCTTCATGACAACTCTCAGCCGCATTCTGCAGGGACAATGAAGATGCTGCTGCATCGTTTTAGATTGGAAATGTTTGATTACCCACAATACAGCCCGTAATTGTCTCCCTCTGAGTTTCATCTCTGCTCACATGAACCGCTGGGTATGAAGACACCATTTTGGCACAGACAACGAGCTGTAGGCCAGCATAGAGAATTGGCGGAAAGCACTGGCGGCTGTCTTCTATAACGAGGGTATTAGAAAGTTGGTACAACGCTACGACAAACCTCTAAGTGCGATCGGCGACTATGGAGATAAGTAGCTGGAATGAAACTTCCTGGCAAATTAAAACTGTGTGCCGGACCGAGACTCGAACTCGGGACCTTTGCCTTTCGCGGACATGTGCTCTACCATCTGAGCTACCCAAGCTCCTCACAGCTTTACTTCTGCCAGTACCTCGTATCCTACCTTCCAAACTTTACAGAAGCTCTCCTGCGAACCTTGCAGAACTAGCACTCCTGAAAGAAAGGATATTGCGGAGACATGGCTTAGCCACAGCCTGGGGGATGTTTCCAGAATAAGATTTTCACTCTGCAGCGGAGTGTGCGCTGATATGAGACTTCCTAGCAGATTAAAACTGTGTGCCGGACCAAGACTCGAACTCGGGACCTTTGCCTTTCGCGGGCAAGTGCTGGAAGTTGTAGCTAACTGTTGGAAACGACAGTTTTGATTTTCACTGTTGTTTCCATTTCGCGGCCTATCGTTCCTTACTTTCCGAATAGCCCTCATATATTCAAACTGAGTGGTAGGAGACATCGTAAAACTGTTTTGATATCTGGTTACACTACACTACAGTGTCAGTTACTAGCACATATAGTAGATGAGTGTCATGACACAAAAACTAAATGTGACTTTGTGGTGTCACCGCCAGACACCACACTTGCTAGGTGGTAGCTTTAAATCGGCCGCGGTCCATTAGTACAAGTCGGACCCGCGTGACGCCACTGTCAGTAATTGCAGACCGAGCGCCACCACACGGCAGGTCTAGAGAGACGTACTAGCACTCGCCCAGTTGTACGGACGAATTTGCTAGCGACTACACTGACGAAGCCTTTCTCTCATTTGCCGAGAGCTAGTTAGAATTGCCTTCAGCTAAGTCCATGGCTACGACCTAGCAAGGCGCCATTAACCATTTCTAGAGAGAGTCTCACTTGTATCATCTAGAATGCTGTATACAAATGATGGATTAAAGTTAAGTATTCCAGCAGCTACGTACTTTTCTTTATAGCATTCATTACGTATCCTGTTTCAGACCTCACGCCCATCTGCGTGAGCTTAACGCGTGCCTTTCGGCTACTTCCGAGTGGCGTGGCTGTCTTGTTACGCCACAACAGTTGTAACGCCAGCCGGCGTGTGTAAACGAGTGCCTTTCGGTTACCCGTCTCTGTGGACTGGCTGTCTTTTCAGTCCAAAACAGACTTCATGGTGAAGTCTTCTCGGGTTGTCAGCAGACTCAAGGCGTCGTTCTGCAGCGACGTTTCAACAAGTTTCTTACTTGTCATCTTCAGGTGAAGTGTATATTGTCAGCAATAAGTAACACGGTGAACACTATTCCCCCCGTACCGTTCCTCACCATTGCAGCAGATGTCGCTCAACCTTGTGCAGTTCTCCCCCTCACCAAGTTTAAAAAGAGTCAACAAGCCATAGTGGTACATCCAATTTTCTCAAAATGTCAAGTGGTACGCAGTGACATAGCGCCTGGGATTACCTGCACTAAATAATTTCACATTTTCACACTAAAAATTAATGAAAACAGCAGCGTTTCTGCCACTGGTGGTGACAAACGGACGTGGCGTGGACCACGAAGCGCCTCATCTCCACCTCGCCACTTCCGCGTGGGTTGCTTTATTTTTTAACGGCCCCACGTCCGCGACAGACGTTCGCGCCACTCCACCTCTGGCTGAGTGGAGCCCAAGTTAATAGTAGTGATACAACAGCGTCGCTTTGGAGACACCAGGAACACAGGGCAGCGTGTGAATCGGGGCAGCAGCAGAGTGCAAGAGGTGGCGCTAGCTGCCGTCGGTGATGTCAGAGAGAGAGAGTGGGAGGGAGGGAGAGAGAGCAAGAGATAACGCCGCCCCTGCCGAGCGCAGCAGCTAGCTCCACCTCCTCGGCTCTTCTGACATCTTAGCCGCAGCAGCGACAAATGCAATGCAGTGCGTGCTCTGTGGATGAGGCCTGAAGTGAAACTAACTACTAAAACCTTTTCAATAAAATAACATACACGGCAACAGTCACTTGTTACTGATATTTTGTTAGCAAGCCGCGTTTCGGCAGCATGCTGCCATCATCAGATGCATCTACAGTTACTTTTACGTTGTAATTAATATGAAATGAGGCTAGTTTCCTTTGTGCCAGAGGTTGTTGTTGAGGTCTTCAGTCCAAAGACAGGTTCCGTGCAGCTCTTCATGCTGTTCTGTCCTGTGCAAGAGTCTTCATCTCTTCATCACCAACTTACACAATTCTGAATCTGCTTGCTGTAATCATCTCGTGATTACCCTCTACAGATGTTAAGTCCCATAGTGCTCAGAGCGATTTGAACAATTTTTTTCTCTCTCTACGATTTTTACCACCACACTTCCCTCCAGTAGCCGGCCGTTGTGGCCGAGCGGTCCTAGGCGCTTCAGTCCGGAACCGCGCTGCTGCTACGGTCGCAGGTTCGAATCCTGCCTCGGGCATGGATGTGTGTGATGTCCTTAGGTTAGTTAGGTCTAGAGGACTGATGATCTCAGATGTTAAGTCCCACAGTGCTTAGAGCCATTTGAACCATTTGAACTTCCCTTCAGTACTAAATTTGTTATCCCTTGATGCTTCAGAATGCGTCCTACCAACTGTTCCCTTCATCTAGTCAGGTTGTACCACAAATTTATCTTTTCCCCAATTCTATTCAGTATCTCCTCATTACTTACATGATCTACACATCCAACCTCCAACATTATTCCGTAGCTCAACGTCTCAAACACTTCTATTCTCTTCTTGTCCAAACTGTTTATCGTCCACGTTTCATTTCCATACATGGCTACACTCCAAACAAATACTTTCAGGAACGACCTCCTGACACTTAAATCTATACTCGACGTTAACAAATTTCTCTGCTTCAGAAACGCTTTTCTTGCAATTGCCAGAGTGCATTTCATATCATCGCTACTTCGACCATCATTATTTTGCTTCCCGAATAGCAAACCTTATCTCCTTTAAGTGTCTCATTTCCTACTCTAATTCCCTCAGCATAACCTGATTTGAATCGATTACATTCCATTATCATCGGTTTGCTTTTGTTGATGTTCATCTTATATCCTCCTTTCAGGACACTGTCTATTCCACTCAACTGCTCCTCCAAGTCCTTTGCTGTCTCTGACAGAATTACAATGTCATCGGCAAACCTTAAAGTTTTTAGAATGAGATTTTCACTCTGCAGCGGAGTGTGCGCTGATATGAAACTTTCTGGCAAATTAAGACTGTGTGCTGGACTGAGACTCGAACTCAGCGTACACTCCACTGCAGAGTGAAAATCTAATTCTGGAAACATCCCCCAAGCTGTGGTAAAGCCATGTCTCCGCAATATCCTTTCTTTGAGGACTGCTAGTTCTGCAAGGTTCGCAGGAGAGCTTCTGTAAAGTTTGGAAGGTAGGAGACGAGGTACTGGCAGAAGTAAAGCTGTGAGGACGGGGCGTGAGTTGTGCTTGGGTAGCTCAGATGGTAGAGCACTTGCCCGCGAAAGGCAAAGGTCCCGAGTTCGAGTCTCGATCCGGCACACAGTTTTAATCTGCCAGGAAGTTTCTTAAAGTTTTTATTTCTATTCCTTAGACTTGAATTCCTACTCGAAATTTTTCTTTTGTTTCCTTTACTGCTTGCTCAATATACAGATTGGAAAACATCAGGGATAGGCTACAACCCTGCCTCACTCTATTTGCGGCGGCGGGGTTCCTTCCGTCCTTTTACCTGCACCTACCTGTGAACTCGTTGCAGCAGGTCGCCTGTAGGATAGCCGAGCAGAAACCTACCGTACTGCAACTCGCACCAGGCTGCGTACGACGTAACTGATCTAAGAATCGGGAAAAGTTCTTAATTTTGGGTGGAAGGTGGAAATGCTGCCAAAACTTCGGTATATTCTGAAGTCGCGAATTACACGTTCACCGCCAAGCCTGTGCAAATCGTAACACAGTCATGCACGAACCCTTTCATCCCCGTTAGCAAGTTTATTGTTATTTCCCGAAATCTGAACAGCTACTAAGCACGGAGTTCTTAGTCACCGACCTGCTCAATACGCAACGCGGAATTACTGTATATTTTGATTTCGATTTTTGGTACACTCCTTTAAAACGACTTTTTTGTCGAAGAAATTGACTTTCTATTTCGGAGTGCCCCCATTTTGTTACAAATATTTTTAAAAGCTATCTCTTCGTACTATGTTAGACATAACCTGTTTCAAAGCAGTTTTTGAAATTTTGTCCTAGGTTGGAAATTGTGGAATTCAGAGTGCCTACTATCCTCCCTCACGCTCCACAAAAGCCTTCCGTCAATGCCGTGTAAAAAATACGTAATACAATGTTATGTTAATGGTGTACAAAAAACGTCTAAAGTCAGTTTTGTAATTTGTTATTTTATACAAAAAAACGATGAATATCAGTTCCAAAACCGGCTTAAATTCTGAGCCCTCATACTATTACGCCACAAATCATCAACAAACAAGGATGAATTACAGTGGCCGCAGTCCGTTCCAGGTGTCTGATACCAGCGTTCACTCATGCTAGCACAGTGCTCCGTGATAAGTCAGGGCATATCACATAAACACAGTTCGCAAACACAGCCAAATATCAACAGGCATGAGCCATATTTTTCCACTGCTGCCAACATAACTTTGGTAGGCAATCATAAAAAATAAAGCACTTGAGGTATAACGACCTACGTCATCGTTAACTCATTCAGAACTACCTGTGGAGTGTTTTGATAATCTGTATGTACACATACCTCTCCCCACCAGTTCAAGGAACGAGATCTTACAAAAACGAAGTGAAAATATGTACTTCGTAACGGAATTAACCTCTCTGATAGCTACCACAATTTTAATTTACAGTATTTGTTACGTAAAAGAGCTTCTCCTTCGCATACTACAGTAAGTTAATCGTAATATATATTAAAATGGCAACAACAATGTTTGAGTCAACTATTCCTTCAACAACACTTTCAGTCATCTTTGAAAATTAAATAAATGTAATTCCAGCCAAATTTAAAGCGACACTAAAATGCGTGTAAAGTGTCTTGTCTTAAAGAAATTTTTGCGCTGATTCCAAGGCTGTGTAAGTAGGCTGTTTAGGTTTTCTTATTGGCAACGTTACGTAGCGCTCTGTATGAAAATCACTGGCTGTGCTGTGTGCAGCCTGTGGCTAGTTTACATTGTTGTCTGCCATTGTAGTGTTGGGCAGCTGGATGTGAACAGCGCGTAGCGTTGCGCAGTTGGAGGTGAGCCGCCAGCAGTGGTGGATGTGGGGAAGTGAGATGGCGGATTTTTGAGAGCGGATGATCTGGACGTGTGTCCATCAGAAACAGTACATTTGTAAGAATGGATGTCCTGAACTGCTATACATATTATGACTTTTGAACACTATTAAGGTAAATACATTGTTTTTTCTCTATCAAAATCTTTCATTTGCTAACTATGCCTATCAGTAGTTAGTGCCTTCAGTAGTTTGAATCTTTTATTTAGCTGGCAGTAGTGGCGCTCGCTGTATTGCAGTAGTTCGAGTAACGAAGATTTTTGTGAGGTAAGTGATTTGTGAATGGTACAGGTTAATGTTAGTCAGGGCCACTCTTTTGTAGGGATTTTTGAAAGTAAGAATGCGTTGCGTTAAAAATATTGTGTGTCTGTTTAAGCACAGTCATGTATAATTTTTCTAAGGGGACGTTTCATATGTCGATCCTTAGCCGAGGATACCTCACTGGAATCTTCTGATTTTTTCTTGTAGTTTGTGTAGTTAGTGTAATTAGTAGCTACTGTTTATTGCTAGCGCGTAATTATCGAGAGAATTTCCTTTGTAGTTGTAGTTTGTCATTGCTGTACAGTAGAACAGTTGTGGCATGCGTGTAGATTTGCATCAAGTATTTCGCAATTGCGCTTGCAATTAAGGAGATATTATTTTCAATGCTATGTTAATGTGTTTTCTTATTTTGCTCTTCAAATTATGCTTTTCTGTGTTGTCCTGTGAAATATTGTGACAATAATGGCGTGTGAAAACGAAATACTAGGCTCCAAAGTAAACTGAGAAATGACAGTGAAGACGAGAGTATTAGCGCCACCACGTACTGAATTAACAAATATTCAGAATAGTAATTTGGTCATTGCGCATAGGGAAATGGACCAGGCAATAAATAATGGCGTAGACAGTGAAACAATTAGTGAACAGGGAAGCATTATCGATCGATCGGTCGGCAACAGTTCGCCTCAGGAATCCGTAATTACAGGACACAATCTTGCAAATAACAAAAATAATAACACGAGGTACTTCGAAAATTATGAAAGAAATTGGATAGGTGCACCGAATTCTGAGATGGAACCGCCGACACGAGGTAACAATGACCGATATGCGACTCGCCGACACGATGATTTTGACTATAAGCTGTTTATTACTACACGTAAATGCAAAACATTTAAGAATTCCGGCAACGACATTCATCCACAAGCATGGCTTCATCAATTCTCTCATTGTTTTCCTCCCAACTGGTCATTAGAGCACAGATTAGAATTTATGTGTGGCTACTTAGAGAATGAACCAGCTGAAAGAATGCGATCGGTCATTCACGATTGTCACAGTGAAGGAGAATTTTACCATGCCTTCTTCTCAGCATATTGGTCTCAAGCTACACAAGACCGAGTAAAACATAGCATCATAATGATGAAACATTTCGAACAATCTGAATTTTCCAGTCTTGTGAAATATTTTGAAGACATGTTGCACAAGAATCAGTACCTGTCAAACCCATACAGCCCCTCAGAACTCATTCGCATTTGTTTAATCAAACTACCTGAACATTTATGATATATAATTTTGGCAGGACGTTGCAAAGATGACATTGAAGCTTTTCAGGGACTGTTACAAGAATTGGAAATTGATGCTGACAATCGCAGAACGCAGAACAGGAACACAACAATTACAGGTCACATCCGTCACCATTCCGCAATGAAAGAAATAATAACTGGACACAACAAGGCCATTCTTACAATGTAAATCGTGACGAAAAGAGACACCACCCGTATGACAACCACTGGCAGAGTAATGCATCGTGGGCACCCAGCTGCACGACAGAAGCCTGGAAAAAAGCCATTAGTGTGTGCCTTTCAGAGGTACAGGTGGAGAAAAAAAAAAGAGGGCATTATCCTCGCTATTGACATTCCTTTGTAGAAAGCATCGTAAATACGACACCCTCAAACGTGAAAACATGATTACACTGTAGAGTTCTTAATTTATGATATTTACTGAAATGAAATGATGAGAAACATTTCGTGTCTATTGTCTTGCTAGTTGAAAGATTTTTTACTGCGTTATGAAATGCCATGAGGTTTCACGCCTTACTTTGCCTATTTTGTTTAATATCTAGTTCCTAGCTGCACTGCAGCATTGGTTAAAATAAAATTTTATAGATGTACTAATATAAATATTTTATGCCTACAGATCCAGTAAAAAAATAACTTTATGATGGATGTACTCCAAAAAAAATGAGGGAGCACAATAAGACATTTCCACTTCATAGGAATTGCATACATAATTTTTGTCAGTGACTTTGTAACTTGTCTGCTAGAGCAAGTTACAGTGATGCATCACTCTAGTGTTAAGATGTGACATAGGTATTAAACATGGCCATTTTTACTGTAATACTTTTTCTGCTTGAGCTTTGTCATGTTTAGATATAAGTTATCGCATTTGCTGCTGCTGTTTGCCAGGCATAATGTTACTGAATTTGACTTTGTATTACGCTGTTAAGCCAGTTTTACTACGGATTTATTCTTCTTGTTTGCTGCACAGTGCCTTATATTAGTTGTAATATTGCAATTGGTTTGCAAATGTGAATTTTTTTGTAATTGCTGTTTGTGTTAATTGTTTTGTGCTGCTGCATTGCCTCGTCCCTTAGTTTAGCATCTGAGCTCAGTAGATTTAAGTTAGCTTAAGATGGGGTAGGCTATATAAGAGAACGAGTTGTGATGAATGGAAAGAAATGCATTGAGAAGCTATAAGAAAATGGTTTGGCCAAAAAAAGTAGTGTACAGTGGAGAAAAACTACTTTTGAAAGAGGATGTGAACAGAATACAGAAAGCAGGCTTAGATATGACTTTTTGGGAATAATGATGAACGAAGGGAGATCTCCATGCAAAATACTGCAGTAAAACAAACCCTGTCCTTTCCTTTTGCGTTATCCCTCTATGTGTTTGTGTTCCCTTGTGTTTTTGTGTTTTTCCTGTCTGTATATGTCTAGCTAATAAGATTTATGTTGTAGAATTTTTCTGATAATATGTTATTTACCTTGTAAATATGCTTAGACATTATTTATTCTGTTTTGTTTTAATGCTCATGTGTAAAGTTGATGTTTCAAAAGCTATTCTGATCTTTTATGTATTTACTTACATCACAATTCCTGTAACACTGATGCATATGTTTACTTCTATTCTTTTGTAAAGCCTGTATTACTACAAATATAATCTGTATTATTATGTTTTTAATGATGTTTTCTGTACCTTTGTTATTGTATTCTTATGTTATAATATTGTAATTGACACCAGTTCATCAAATTAGTAACTTGTAAGCATTCATTTCACTGCACACATTTGTGTTGGTCATAGTATATGCACAATATCTGGAAAAAAAAGAGGACTGTTAGTGTCTGGACATGCGTTGATAATTCAGCAAGGGACTGGTTAACAGCATTGCTGGTTCTCAGGACAATTCAAAAACTTTGTGAGTGCACGAGAGGTGGTTTATGGACTTGCTATATTCTCCGCAAGACTCTTCGATGGCGATTGTGCACACATTTGCTGACTCACCAGTACCATTATTTCTACAAGGACTGCAGTGGGTCTGCACCTCTGGTGGCCCACCAATACCATACTCTCTACCAGGACTGCAGTGGGTCTGCTCTGTGATGACCTACCTACCAATATTCTTCAAAACTTCGAATGACTCTGCTGTGGGTTTGCTCTGTTGTGGCCCATTACCTGTCTGCACATCGAGAGTCAGCACTGTCTTTCCATTGGAAGGACAACACTACTTATTCAAGACTGCATGGAAATCCACTACTTCCGTGTGCATTGTCTTTTACTGCTCAGACTTTGAGAAAAACACTGCAATTTTACTGTGATGAATGATCTGGACTGTCTTTATGGACTGTGAGAAAAATTTAGCTTTTGACGTACATTGTATCGATAAGTGTGTGCATTTGATTTCTTTGTTATTGTAATTATGCAAATTTTTTTCAAATCTGTATTAACCACTGCCCAAAACAATTTGTAAAATTTTTTGTTGGGAGCATGGGGGCTATGTAAGTAGGCTGTTTAGGTTTTCTTATTGGCAACGTTATGTAGCGCTCTGTATGACAATCACTGGCTAGTTTACATTGTTGTCTGCCATTGTAGTGTTGGGCAGCTGGATGTGAACAGCGCGTAGCGTTGCGCAGTTGGAGGTGAGCCGCCAGCAGTGGTGGATGTGGGGAAGTGAGATGGCGGATTTTTGAGAGCGGATGATCTGGACGTGTGTCCATCAGAAACAGTACATTTGTAAGAATGGATGTCCTGAACTGCTATACATATTATGACTTTTGAACACTATTAAGGTAAATACATTGTTTTTTCTCTATCAAACTCTTTCATTTGCTAACTATGCCTATCAGTAGTTAGTGCCTTCAGTAGTTTGAATCTTTTATTTAGCTGGCAGTAGTGGCGCTCGCTGTATTGCAGTAGTTCGAGTAACGAAGATTTTTGTGAGGTAAGTGATTTGTGAAAGGTATAGGTTAATGTTAGTCAGGGCCACTCTTTTGTAGGGATTTTTGAAAGTCAGATTGCGCTGCGCTAAAAAATATTGTGTGTCAGTTTAAGCACAGTCATGTATAATTTTTCTAAGGGGATGTTTCAACTGGTCTTAGACTTTGCGAGTCTGTAATATTGCCGAAGTTATGGAGAACTTAATACTCGTATTAGGATTAGTTTGTTATTAATACTGATTCACTTGATGCGTTTGGATTACAGTTGCATGTGTGAAACACTATATTTTGTTCTCTACCATTGTTTGAGGGACTGTTACTTTTGTTTTATGAACTCCAGTATTGCATCATAATTCCATCATTAACATGTGACACCGTTTTGGGACTAGCCAAATGTCTAGGTCCCCCAAGGAACCTATTATCCTGTTACAATCATTAATTATTATATATCCTCAGCTCATGGTTGCAAAACATGGGACGCTGAACTTCACTAGTTTTGACATTCGAAACATGGACTTCGTACAGGAATTCTAAAATACTATTTCTGAAGCATTGTCTAGGAGCTACGGAAGCAGCTAGCAACCAGAAAAGTTGTGCTGTTTTTATAAACATGTTTTATTTATAGAGAAGTAGAATTTACGTAGTACCTTAAATAATTGATAATCGACTTTAAAATTATACGTCACGCCTTGCCATGTGCTGATGTCTGTCCCAGTTTTCTTGAGTTATCCCTTCTGATACCGGCCCACAGCAGGGTTTTCCAAACCGTGTTCCACGGAACACTGATGTTCGTTGGGAAATGTCTAAGTGCTCCATGAAAAAGTATTGGTAACATAGCGATATTTCGACTCTTTGACAATACTAATTACAAACACCAAAAAAAGTTTTTCAACACCTCGATTCCCAGAACAACTGATAAACGTTGACTGTGGGTACCATATGACAGACACAGTCGCTTTAAGTGTTCGAGGTGTCACTAAACCCACCCAAAGATGTAAACAACCATGCATGAGAGCGCCTGTTAGACGGAGGGGGTCCGACAGCCGATCAGCTCCAGTCATTCCATCAGGAGGTGCTACTCGGCTCGTTTGTAGTTCAACCATGCCTAGACGGTCAATAGCGCGGTTCTATCATGTCCGTATTGTTACTTTGTGACAGGAAGGGCTCTCAACAAGGGAAGTGTCCAGGCGTCTCGGAGTGAACCGAAGCGATGTTGTTCGGACATGGAGAAGATACAGAGAGACAGGAACTGTCGATGACATGCCTCGCTCAGGCCACCCAAGGGCTACTACTGCAGTGGATGACCGCTACCTACGGATTAAGGCTCGGAGGAACCCTGACAGCAACGCCACCATGTTGAATTTTGCTTCTCGTGCAGCCACAGGACGTCGTGTTACGACTCAAACTGTGCGCAATAGGCTGCGTGATGCGCAACTTTACTGCCGACGTCCATGGCGAGATCCAGCTTTGCAACCACGACACCATGCAGCGCGGTACAGATGGGCCCAACAACATGCCGAATGGACCGCTCGGGACCGGCATGACGGTCTCTTCACCGTTGTGTGTAGCATATGCCTTCAACCAGACAATCGTCGGAGACGTGACTGGAGGCAAACCGGTCAGACTGAACGCCACAGATACACTGTCCGGGAAGATTCCCTGCTGTTTTGGGGTGGCATTATGTGGGGTGGACGTAGGCCACTGGTGTTCATCGAAGGCGCCGTAACGGCAGTACGATACGTGAATGCCATCCTCCGACCGCTAGAGTAACTATATCGGCAGCATATTGCCGAGACATTCGTCTTCACGGACGATAGTTCGCGCCCCCATCGTGCGCATCTTGTGAATGACTTCCTTCAGGATAACGACATCACTCGACTAGAGTGGCCAACATGTTCTCCAGACATGAACCCTATCGAACATGCCTGAGAGGAAGTGAAAAGGGCTGTTTATGGACGACCTTGACGAACTTGTGGATAGTATGGCACGACGAATACAGGCATGCATCAATGCAAGAGGACGTGCTGCTGAGTATTACAGGTACCGCTGTGTACAGAAATCTGGACCACCACCTCTGAAGGCCTCGCTGTATGGTGGTACAACATGGTATGTCTAGTTTTCATGATGTTTATGTTGATCTCTATTCCATTTTCCTGTAGAGCTTCCGTAACTGCCGGAAACTTTGTTTCATGTGTGTATTTTGAAAATTTTCTTATGATATTTGTGGTACTATAAGGGACGATCAAAAACGTAGCTGCAGCGTATATGCAACGAAGCACCGACATCTAGGCAAGTGATTAGTGCTGATTCTTGTCTTTCCGACATGCGAGCGGTAAATACGAAAACATCAACTACTGCGACATTTTTACTAAATGTGTCGAAAAAGGTCCCAAGTGTTGTTTCTTTCCTTGGCTGCCGAAGGACAAATACCGTCAGATGTCCGTCGGAGAATGAGCAATGCGTATGGGGCAGGACATCTGTCGAAAACCACAATTGGGGAATGGTGCTCAAAATTCCGTGCCTGTCGCCATGCGACACAGGACATCGCCCGATCTGGGAAGCCAGCCTCATCCATGACTACAACGATATCTTCCTGCGCGGTCATCACGCCTTCAGTCCCATGCAAAAGGCCATTTCTGTTGGACGAGGATGTGCAGCACGCAGTTAGTTACTGCTTCATGCAGCAGGAAACGATATTTTGCCAAAAGGGTACGTTCAATATGGTGCGTCGGTGGGATGATCGCCTCAATACTCACGGGGTTTTTGCTTGACTAGGATACCGATTCTGGACCGCTGGACCGTAAAACTTTCAAACGTAAACTTTTTGATCAGCCGTTATAGTTATGATTTAAAATTGAAATAACCACTGAATGAAACTTGTCTCTCACAATTCTTAAAATTTTATTAACCTTCAAAATAAACGAGATATTCCATCAATGTATCACGATTCTCAAACGAAAAGTTAGGAAAGCCCTAGTGTATAGCGAAGCGGTTTTGTTAGGCATTCTAAGTAACACATTCTCTTCCATGTTGTTTTTAGGGCGGGCAACCACAGCCAAACTTCGGCATTTTTCCACAGAAAATTCCACACTGGCTGTATCAATGATTTTTATTAAATCTACGACCGGTTTCGCACCACTTATTGGTGCATCCTCAGGCAATGTACGCTATTTATAACATGGTAACGTTGAACATTGCCCTGTAGTCACTCCCCAACATTCGCGTCCAACATACCGTCATCTGGTGAAAGCGGTAGTTAAAATTTAGAAAAATTTTTATTTTTAAAATGGTGGGAGCGGCAAAGACCATGCAAGCTGAGAGGAGCCGCGCGGGTATACCGCTTTCACCAGATGACGGTGCATTGTGAGAGGCACCCACATGTCTTGCTCATACTGTGGCATCAAGCAGTCAGGCCTGCAAGATGAGTGGTCTGCCAAGCGAGAGGATTCATTCTTATTTATCAAGCAACATGAGCTCTAGTACTCACAATTAAGTTACAAATTATTCTCCTGTTTGAATATTATGCAACGGAAACGGATAACGCACATCTGACCATTAGTAATTTACACAACTCTGACTGTTCACTACGCACTGGCAATACCACATTTTCTTTCTTACCCAACGGCTTTGTTCAACACGTGGCCATCGCACTGAATATGAATGGCGCACACATTATAAATTCTGGGTATCATGACAACATACTATTCGAAGGAAAAGGCCACCAATCTTTTTCTTTTCACTATCTTATTTATTCCGATAAATTGTATAACCTAAACACACAAATTCTATAACCTACAACAATGAGAAATTCCGCCCAGTGGGCATCGCTTTACATTGGTGATTCTCTATCTTACGGTCTCGTAATTATTTAACGCTACAGTGTACTTTCTGGATAGGATGGTGGATCTTTTGCTATATCTCACACTTCGACTCTCACACCCATCATCACGAAAATTTCCTCCAGACCGAGTGGTACAAAAAGGAACATGCATAACCCACTGCCTCTGAAACTATCTTGTTACTGTCCCATGCCAACCACACATACTTAAATTTCATGAAATACATCACACTGGCAACATACAATACAAATAATAGTCACAACGTTATAATCACATCACTTTTAGCTTTCCCACTTCAGTTAGTATTTATCCCAGTTTCACACGACACTGCCCCACTTCGTAACGTTTCTTTCCTACTATGAACTCTGGATGATATATGCACGTCTTCCTGTGCAATGCAAGCCAAATGGCGTTGCTGGATAGACGGCTGACTCACCTTGCTTCTCTCTCAGACTATTATAGTTTGAATCAAGCGTCACACAGAAACATAACACGCAGAGCAATATTAAGAACATATTCATCACACACGCGAGTCCTCAACTGATACCATGGGCGAGTACTTCTCTTTATCCTTTGTCTCATACACAGATTGAGACTCACACAGTACTCACCACATGGAAGTACTCGTCTCTAATTTCAAATCCTGCACACGCCATTTCTTAAATATTTCCAACTTATAGTACACACGCTAGTAATTCAGCTTAAGCTCACGGAAGTATTTCAACTTATTGCTACACGTGGTTTCATTGTGACCGTTGGTCACTTACGAAGATTACTACGATACCCTTAATATTACCTGCCTGACATTTAATTCTCCCCACAAGAGTTCCTGAAATAGAGAAATTATTATTCCAAACTACTCTTAAGTATTTCACATGCATACCATGTCTCCACTCTTTTGTCTTTACGGAGCACACCTAAGACACGTCTTACCAACACGACGGCAGAGTGCTGAAACATGGCCGTTCTTCAGGTCATCTCGCACCTCTGCCAATGTGGGGGAGCACCTTGCTACCGTATTGGTCAGCCACATTTCAGGCGCTCAAAGCTCCGGTAAATTTCATCTCTTTAGTTCCACCAAAGGTGACCAAAGGACCCTCTCAAAGATGATCATATATTCACATTCACTATCTGCGGTTAGCAGACGACCTTACATTCATTCATTTCACAGATCTCACCAAATTGGGCGTAGGGATTTATTTTGTGGGAGTGCACCTGTGATCAATTAAGTAAATAAATTGTCATTCTTTCCTACACTGGTATCCGGCTGCGGTGTATTAATTGAAATTGAGTATTATTAGAAAGAATATGTTGTTCTGACAAGAATAACGAAGAATGTTGTACCTATTTTCAATGTCGGGCGGTAGTGTACCCTTTCAATTGGACGTGAATGTGGGGGGTGGCTACAGGGCAACGTTCATCGTTACCCTGTTATACTCGTAAATAGCGTAAATAGCGAAACCGGTCGTAGATTTAATAAAAATCAGTGATACAGCCAGTGCGGAATTTTCTATGGAAAAACATTCTCTTCCACTCTCAAGACTGAAGCACTTTTGTAGCCCTCTGCTGAAGTATATGTCTGACAGTCTGCCAGCCGTAGTGGCCGAGCGGTTCTCGGCGCTTCAGTCTGGAACCACGCGACCGCTACGGTCGCAGGTTCGAATCCTGCCTCGGGCATGGGTGTGTGTGATGTCCTTAGGTTAGTTAGGTTTCAGTAGTTCTGAGTTCTAGGGGACGGATATCCTCAGATGTTGAGTCCCATAGTGCTTGGAACCATATGAACCATTTTTTGTCTGACAGTCTCTTCAGAACAGCACGTCGTTCTCTGCCGTATATGATATCATACAAACTATAATCCTGTAAACGCTCTCTCTGGTCGAGGCACTGTGTCACTGCGACTTGATGTGTTCCAGTTTCTCCACAATCGCATCCCTAATTGCTTTTGATACTGAATGCGTGAAGATAAATTAGATACAAGTAATATGGGGGACCCTTTCGAAGCAGTCAGGTGATAACTTTCAAACCTTCACTAATGTCTTTCAGAAACTATGTACTGTTCTCCGTGTACTGACAGCGTTCGAGGTTCGTTGCCACTCATCACCCACCTGTCTTTTTAACTCTTTCAAGTCAGTCATCAGTTTCCAGAATGAGATTTTCACTCTGTAGCGGAGGGTGCGCTGATATGAAACTTCCTGGCAGATGAAAACTGTGTGTGCGACCGAGACTCGAACTCGGGACCTATGCCTTTCGCGGGCAAGTGCTCTACCATCCGAGTTACCGAAGCACGACTCACGCCCGGTACTCACAGCTTTACTTCTGCCAGTACCTCGTCTCCTACCTTCCAAACTTTACAGAAGTTCTCCTGCGAACCTTGCAGAACTAACACAAAAAAAAAAAAAAAGGTTCAAATGGCTCTGAGCACTATGGGACTCAACTGCTGTGGTCATAAGTCCCCTAGAACTTAGAACTGCTTAAACCTAACTAACCTAAGGACATCACACGCGTCCATGCCCGAGACAGGATTTGAACCTGCGACCGTAGCGGTCGTGCGGTTCCAGGCTGTAGCGCCTTTAACCGCTCGGCCACTCCGGCCGGCGAACTAACACACTCCTGAAAGAAAGGATACTACGGAGACACGGCTTAGCCACAGCCTGGGGGATGTTTCCAGAATGAGATTTTCACTCTGCAGCGGAGTGTGCGCTGATATGAAAATTCCTGGCAGATTAAAACTGTGTGCCCGACCGAGACTCGAACTCGGGACCTATACCTTTCGCGGGAAAGTGCTCTACCATCCGAGCTACCGAAGCACGACTCACGCCCGGTCCTCACAGCTTTACTTCTGCCAGTATCTCGTCTCCTACCTTCCAAACTTTACAGAAGCTCTCCTGCGAATCTTGCAGAACTAGCACTCCTGAAAGAAAGGATCATCAGTTTGACAGTTATTCTCCTTAGTGTTTATTTTATGTCCGTAGGTTGGAGGATTGTCTGTACTGCACTCAAAGAATGATGCTTCCAGAGTTAGTTTGACACTAAATATTTATTGTAGTCTCATCAACAAAAAGTAAAGTTCTACACAAGAAAATGACAACAGAAATGATGGTCCTCGATCGATATGAACGTACCAACGTCGCTAGTTGGTCGTGATCTGTATCGTGGTGCAGCTCGTGACATAAGTCGTGACGTAGTCACTGTTGCGCAACCATACCGTAGCACTCATTCCCAGGACCTCTGGCGGCGTTGCGAAGCAGTGCGACGTGGAGCAGAGTCGCCTGTGCTCCAGTAAGTGCGACCTCATAGACGACCGACGCGAGTAGCCTGGAGCGAAGCTGGCCGCTGGAGATCCTTTTTCTTAATTGTTATTTCATTAAGCCGAGCCCCATATCGACAGGGTGGGGCGTGTTGTCGGCCGTACAGCCAACCCGCTCGACAAGCAATCGTCAACAAAAATTTAATGAGCCAAAAAACAAGAAACAGACAGTGGAAATATTTACATTGAATTAAAACATTTTCAGTTGGAAATAAGATGGAAGTTTTTAACTGAACTGCCAGAGAAACTGGCATAGGCGTGCGTATTCAAAGACAGAGATATGTAAACAGGCAGAATACGGCGCTGCGGTCGGCAACGCCTACATAAGACAGCAAGTGTCTAGGGCAGTTGTTAGATCGGTTACTGCTGCTACAATGCCAGGCTATCAAGACTTCAGTGAGTTAGAACGTGGTTATAGAAGGCGAACGAGCGATGAGACACATTATCTCCGAGGTAGCGATGAAGTGGGGATTTTCTCGTACCATCCATTCACGGGTACCGTGAATAGCAGGAATCCGGTAAAACATCTCCGTCATCGCTGCGGCCGGAAAAAGATCTTGCTTGAACGGGGGCAACGACGACTGAAGAGAATCGTTCAACGTGACAGAAGTGCAACTCTTCCGCAAATTGCTGCAGATTTTAATGCTGCGCTATTAACAAGTGTCAGCGTGCGGACCTGTCAACGAAACACAATCTATATGGTCTTTAGCAGCCGAAGGCCTACTCGTGTGCCCTTCATGACTGCATGACACAAATCTCTACCCCTCGCCTGGGCTCGTCAACACCTACATTGGACTGTTGATGAATCGAAACTTTTTCCTGGTCGGACGAGTCTCGTCTCAAATTGTATCGAACGGATGGACGTGTACGGGTGTGGAGACAACCTCGTGAATCCATGGAGCCTACGTGTCAGAAGGGCTGTTAAACCTGGTGGAGGCTCTGTAATGGTGTGGGGAGTGTGCAGTTGTAGTGATAAGAGACCCCTGATACGTCTAGATACGATTCTGACAGGCGACACGTACGTAAGCATCCTGTCTGACCACCTGCATGCATTCATATCCGTTGCGCATTCCGACGGACAATTCCGCAGGACAATGCGACACCCCACACGTCCAGAATTGCTACAGAGAGGCTCAGGAACACTTTTCTGCGTTTAAACACTTCCACTGGCCACCAAACTCCCCAGACATGGATACTATTGAGCGTATCTAGGATGCTTTGTAACGTGCTGTTCAGAAGAGATCTTCACCTCCTCGTACTCTTACGGATTTATGGACAGGCCTACAGGATTCATGATATCAGTTCCCTTCAGGACTACTTCATACGTTAGTCGAGTCTTTGTTAAAAACAGTAGTAATAAAAGGAAAAATGAAACACAATAATCGCACAATTCAAACATTTAGAACATGTTGCCGAAACACTGTTATTTGAAAGAAACACTTTCCTATCTCTGGAAACTGGAAGGACCTGCCATGGGACAGTTGTTTAAGGGGAAAATGTTGGTAGCTGAGAAAGGTATGAATGTGATGGTGTAAGGATGGAGGACCGATGCATTGCAGCCATGGGGTAAGTGTGCTTGGTGGGGAGTGGAGTGAAAGGCGAATTGGTGACACTAATAGGTTGTGGGAAATGGGGGTGGTGAAGGAAAGACAGATGGAAAAAAAGAGCGAGTAAGGAAATGTGGGGAGGGAAGGGGGAGGAAGGCCTGATAATGTGGATTGGGTAGGGTGGACCGATAGCTGGTAGACTTGGCGGAGTTCATGATCTGCGAAGGGGAGAATTTTTGAAGTTCCTTTGGGAGAGTGTGTGGAGGGTGCATAAGTGGAAGGTTGATGGGATGTGTTGGTAAAGGCGCAGCAGCATAAGAGTTGGAAACTGGAGGGGGAAACGATAGGATTATTGGAGTCGAGTTAGCGGATGGCGTAGATTGTTCGGAGGTGTTCAGTGTGAGTGACGATGTAATGTTGTTGCTTTAATTTGTTATGAAAGCGGTGGTGATAGACAATAAAAGCGGGTTAAAAGCTGTGAGCTATCTGAGGAAGTTAACCTTGCATTACTGCGCAACTGTTTCAGCAGGTACCCAGTCTAGCTTACCAAATTCCCAATCAGACTAACATTAATTATAATCCTTTAATAGTCGTATGACAACCGATGATATATATATATATATATATATATATATATATATATATATATATATATATATATATAAGAGAATTTAAATAATAAGAAATAAATCAGTTTATATTTGGAAATTTATTTTAACATTGATCATTGAAATTTCAGCATATTAAACTTGTGTCGTAACTAAGCTGGTGCCTTATTTAGGATTGTGAAAATGTGAGATTGTAATCTTACGGAACACATCAAATATGGAGCCAAGATTGGGAGACTGCATACAACACTGCATTCATAAAATAACACACGAAGAACGTTGAAAAATATGCAAGAGGAAATTAACCACAACCAACCAATTCAATTTTCACCCAAAGAAATTACGTTCGTAGCACAATCCTGTCCGTCATGTAATTACCACACACTGGTATACTAAATTCATACTAACTCTCTGTGAAATCTTACCAAACAGATTAGCTGAGGGCTACTTTGATGATTACACCACATGCTTCACGTGGTCAACTTGGTTTACACAGAGCGCGTAACTCCACAATAATTTTGATAATTAAAATAAATTAGATCGAAAAGCAATTTACAAAAGAGAAACCTCGAACTGGTTACTAACGTCTTACTATTAACCTGATGGGTCAAACAATTATATAAGCACGTGGTAGTGGTCTCACAAAGTACACCCCACGTGGGTTGAACATAAAGAAAAGTTGCTATATTGAAAAATATTGTCAAGACGAGATGTTTTAATCTCATGCACACTCGCATTTAAGATTGATGATCTTAGTTAGAGTTACTGATCAACACATGGTTCCACTTTACTCACAAAGTAGTGACAAAGCAACTACTGGAAAATATTCTGAACTTCACACTCGAAATACACTGCGTTGCAATTTAAGATAACATTATATATTTTAGAGCTAAACCTGAAATAAAGGTGATTAAATTTTCAGTTAGGCTGAACTTAAGAAATCCATTGTCCTACGGACTTAGCAGACATGCGCTTAGCCGGAGATCTTACCACTTCAGACGCTCGCCACGGACAGACTGAATGGTCCCTCCTTGGGGGTGGCTCACAAATACAAACGGAAGTGGCCAGAGGGGCAGCTTCCTATACCAACATGACAAGGGACGGGCAGGACCATACTAAGGATAGAAACCTCTTTGCTTTTAGAAAGCCTAGCTACCTGTTCCGACGTTGGTCCTACTGTTCTCTAGCAGACAGGCTTGTCTGCTACCCTCATTCATCCTCTCACACAGAAGGGAAGGGGGATGACAGTATCTTATCATATACAGTATATAAAAGAAAGCGGATGTAAGTTCTGTATGAGACTGTGTGACATGAATTACATATAAACTGTGTTTTAAAGTGTAGTAGTGTGACAGATCGTTCTTGTTTATGTGTAAAAGTGATACATTCCACTACTCAGTCTTCTCCCAGATAGTCAGAAAAGCCACAGTAAATTTAGAAGATAACATTATATATTTTAGAGCTAAACCTGAAATAAAGGTGATTAAATTTTCAGTTGGTCATCTCCAATTAGAGATCCTGGTTGACCAAGTTCAGCACGAATAAGTATTATTATTGATGTTCCTACTATTCCTGCTCACGCTCCAAATAAGAAGTATAAAGTACCAATATCCTTATGGTTTGTTGAGAATAATCATTTTTGCGGTAAGATGGCTGAATTTAAGGTGGTAGACTGTAAATCTACTTATGAGATGTTTCTCTCTTACCATGGTTTAGGCCTTATATTCAATTATGATTCTAGACTGCAATTCTAGAGGTGTGAAATTTTACTAAGGCCTAAAAGATTATTCTTTTAATTATAACTTTGAAGGTTATTAGTTTAGTTAACATAAGTCCTTAGTATAATGAGATTAAGGTTGATGTTGAGATTATTCCGATTGTTGAAATTATTACTGTTATAGGGAGAATAATTCTTGATTTTTGAGACTTTATTTTTATAGATCATAAATTTTCTGTATATGACATAATTAGGGCTGAGAATCTAATACGTATATAATAGTAAAGTGTAATTGTAGTTAATACAACCATAATGGGTATAATAGTTGTTATGTTATTTTCTATTAATGATTGTATTACAATTCATTTTGGTAGAAATCCAAGGAATGGTGGCAAACCACCTAGGGATAGAAGAGATAAAAATATTATGAATTTAATTTCAGTTTTTATATTTCTGGCTGAATAAATTTGGTTTATAAGAAATAGATTTATTTGCTTAAATAATAAGACCATAATTAATCTTAATAGTGAGTAAATAATAAAGTATAGTTCTCAGATGTTTTCTCTAACTGTTAGGGATCTAATTATTCACCCTAAATGTCTAATTGCGGAATATGCTAGAAGTTGTCGTAGAGATGTTTGATTTAAACCACCTATTGCCCCAATAATAATTCTTAGAATGATAATTGTTCAAACGAAAGTTCTTAGTTGAATACAATAAGATAATACCATTATTGGGGCAATTTTTTGTCATGTTATTAGTGTTAAACAGTTATTTCATCTTGAAGCTCCTGTTACTTCTGGAAATCAGAAATGAAAAGGTGCAGCTCTGATCTTTAATAATAATCTAGATCTAATTATTATTGATGGAATAAATTCTGTTTCTCATCCTATTGGATATTTTATTTGAATCAGCAAAATTGAAAATAATAGTATTGTCGATGCTATTGCTTGGACAATAAAATATTTAATTGATGATTCATTTATTATTATATTTTTATTTCTTGTTATGAGCGGAATAAATGAAAGTAAGTTGATCTCAAGTCCTATTCAAACTCCAAATCAGGAGTTTGATGAAATGGACAGGATCGTTCCTATCATTAATGTTGATAGGAAGAGAAGTTTTGTAGAGTTGTTGGTCATTAAAAAGGAGAGGACTGATACCTCTATAAATGGGGTATAAACCCATTAGCTTGTTTAGCTTATCTTTTTACATTAAGGTGTATGATGCACGTTAGTTTTTGATACTAAAGGAGGTAGTTTAATTCTGTCTCATGTAATTTTTAATGAAGGTAATTTTTATTTACTTGATTTACCCTATCAAGGTAACCCTTTAATCAGGCACTTCATTTATATTTAATATATAAATTAAAATTTTTAAAAAAAAATTTGTTTATGTATTATTTTGGTTATTTCTAATTAATTTATCTCGGTTCAGCTAATTTGAGGATATATTATATATAATAAATAATTTATATTAATATATTACATTTAATTAAATTTAAATACCTATAATGTTATTTTATTATTATTAAGTGATTATTTTAATACATTTATTTACCTAGGATTATAGCTACTTATGTTATGCTTAAAATAGGTTATTATATTATAAATTATATAATAATATGTAAATTAATATTAAATATTATTATAATTGGATATAATAAATATAATTTATATTATTAAATATAAAATATTATTTTAATATAGACAATTATATTAATTATAATAATATAATTAAATATATTTTCTATAATTAGATTATTTAACTAATTAATATTTAAGTTAACTTAATATAAAGTTAATTTTATATTAATAACATATTACATTAATTTACATAATTGTCTAAAATATATTTATTATATTATTTAATCTTTCTTTATTATTAGTGAAAAGAAAGATTAAATAAGAAAGAACATAATACATTTATTGGTATACATGTTCCATATTAATCTTTATTTATATATAATAGAGAAGTTGTTGTGGTCATTCGAGGGTGCGTTTCTTTTCTTTTTGTCATTATTTGTGTTTTTTTTCTTTTTTTTCTTTAAATATTTGTATCTTTTATTTTTTCTTAATTTTATAAATTTTTGAATTTCTTATTTTGTTTCCAAAAGTTTTATTCTTGCTTATTTATTCACTTTTTCTTTGTATTATATGTAAGTTTTGTTAGACTAAATGTTCTATTTTGCAGTAATTTGATTTAATTATCAAGTGATTTTGGATTTAGCAATTGATTTAGTATCGGCATAATTCGTGCCAGCAGCCGTGGTTATACGATTGATACAAGTGAATATTATTGGTTAAAACAGTTGTTTATATTTTTAGGGTTAAAATATAAATTTGTAAGGTGAAATATTAAAATTTATTATTAGCTCTTTTTATGAATCTGTGAAATTTAAATAATAAACTAGGATTAGATACCCAATTATTTTAAATGTTAATTATATTTACCAGGGTACTATTAGTTAAGGTCTTTAAAAACGAAAGAATTTGGTGGTATCTCATTCCATTCAGAGGAACCTACCCCGTGATTGATAATACACGATTTACTCTACTTAATTTATTTGTTTGTATATCTCTTTTATCAGAGAATCTTTTTAGAGTTATAAATCTCAGGATTTATAATTATAAAATATTTCAGGTCAAGGTGCAGCTTATAGTTAAGAGGAGGTGGGTTACAATAGATTTTTGTTTATAACGGATTTGATGGTGAAATACTATTAATGAAGGTGGATTTGATAGTAATTTAATTTATTTAATTTAACTGATATTGGCTCTGAGGTGTGTACACATCGCCCGTCGCTCTCATTATTGATTATTCTATTTTATTGTTTTAATTTAGCTTCAATTTAGATGAGATAAGTCTTAACATAGTAGATGTACTGGAAAGTGTATCTAGTAAGAGTTTCAAGATATATAATTATGGGGGAAGGTAACGGGATGCGGAAAGCGAGTCGGAGTGCATGGCTTTCCAGGATCTGAAGGGACTGATAGAATTAAGGGCGGGTCTCATGGGTACGTGCGCGGCGGCGTAAGTACACCGCAGCGGAGGAATATCCGAGAGCTTTCGAGGATCACGTGATCCGTGAACGTAAGCAGAGCCGCTGTTGTTGTTGCGGGCCTGCCTGTGTGCGACGGTAGCGGTCCCTGGCGGTTCTTGTTAGCGTTAAGCCTGTAAACAGAATGTGTACAGTTAGTGTGGGAGACAAAAACAGGAATTAATGACGCGACGCGTAACTGCCTCCGAAGGAGGAGCGCCTGCATGAGCAAGGGACGGCAACCCGCAAGACGTAAACGTTGTGCAGAACAGGAGTGGCAGGGGCGCAGCCGTGCGTCTACTCTAATTGTCTTTGCTGAGCCAATAAGCGGCACCCCTTCGCTTAATCTGTAGTTCGATCAGATACATTCCAAGTAATACTGCGTCCTTCCTCCGACAGTGTCCTGTGGGCACGAGGGACCCTTATGAGGACATCCTTCGGATAATCTGAACAGATTTCTGTGCTGAGATTTGAACGCCACAAAAGATTCAAATGGCTCTGAGCACTATGGGGCTTAACATCTGAGGTCATCATTCCCCTATAAATTAGAACTATTTAAACCTAACTAACCTAAGGACATCACACACATCCATGCCCGAGGCAGGATTCGAACCTGCGACCGTAGCAGCAGCGCGGTTCCGGACTGAAGCACCTAGAACCGCGCGGCCATCGCGACCGGCCTGAACGCCACACACTGACATTGATACTTACTGTAGAGATCAGAAATGACTCACCAACGAGTCGTCTGACGCGTTAGATGAGTATGTGCCAAGCAAGATCGTAAGAGATGGAAAAGAGCCACCGTGGTACAACAACCGAGTTAGAAAACTGCTGCGGAAGCAAAGGGAACTTCACAGCAAACATAAACATAGCCAAAGCCTTGCATACAAACAAAACTTACGCGAAGCGTAATGTAGTGTGAGGAGAGCTATGCGAGAGGCGTTCAATGAATTCGAAAGTAAAGTTCTATGTACTGACTTGGCAGAAAATCCTAAGAAATTTTGGTCTTATGTCAAAGCGGTAGGTGGATCAAAACAAAATGTCCAGACACTCTGTGACCAAAATGGTACTGAAACAGAGGATGACAGACTAAAGGCCGAAATACTAAATGTCTTTTTCCAAAGTTGTTTCACAGAGGAAGATTGCACTGTAGTTCCTTCTCTAGATTGTCGCACAGATGACAAAATGCTAGATATCGAAATAGACGACAGAGGGATAGAGAAACAATTAAAATCGTTCAAAAGAGGAAAGAGCTGATGGGGTACCAGTTCAATTTTACGCAGAGTACGCGAAGGAACTTGCCCCCCTTCTTGCAGCGGTGTACCATAGGTCTCTAGAAGAGCGTAGCGTTCCAAAGGATTGGAAAAGGGCACAGGTCATCCTCGTGTTCAAGAAGGGACGTCGAATAGATGTGCAGAACTATAGACCTATATCTCTAACGTCGATCAGTTGTAGAATTTTGGAACACGTATTGTGTTCGAGTATAATGACTTTTATGGAGACTAGAAATCTACTCTGTAGGAATCAGCATGGGTTTCGAAAAAGACGGACATGTGAAACCCAGCTCGCGCTATTCGTCCACGAGACTCAGAGGGCCATAGACACGGGTTCACAGGTAGATGCCGTGTTTCTTGACTTCCGCGAGGCGTTCGATACAGTTCCCCACAGTCGTTTAATGAACAAAGTAAGAGCATAGGGACTATCAGACCAATTGTGTGATTGAATTGAGGAGTTTCTAGATAACAGGACGCAGCATGTTATTCTCAATGGAGAGAAGTCTTCCGAAGTAAGAGTGATTTCAGGTGTGCCGCAGGGGAGTGTCATAGGACCGTTGCTATTCACAATATACATAAATGACCTGGCGGATGACATCGGAAGTTCACTGAGGCTTTTTGCAGATGATGCTGTGGTGTATCGAGAGGTTGTAACAATGTAAAATTGTACTGAAATGCAGGAGGATCTGCAGCGAATTGACGCATGGTGCAGGGAATGGCAATTGAATCTCAATGTAGACAAGTGTAATGTGCTGCGAATACACAGAAAGATAGATCCTTTATCATTTAACTACAAAATAGCAGGTCAGCAACTGGAAGCAGTTAATACCATAAATTATCTGGGAGTACGCATTAGGAGTGATTTAAAATGGAATGATCATATAATGTTGATCGTCGGTAAAGCAGATGCCAGACTGAGATTCATTGGAAGAATCCTAAGGAAATGCAATCCGAAAACAAAGGAAGTAGGTTACAGTACGCTTGTTCGCCCACTGCTTGAATACTGCTCAGCAGTGTGGGATCCGTACCAGATAGGGTTGATACAAGACATAGAGAAGATCTAACGGAGAGCAGCGCGCTTCGTTACAGGATCATTTAGTAATCGCGAAAGCGTTACGGAGATGATAGATAAATTCCAGTGGAAGACTCTGCAGGAGAGACGCTCAGTAGCTCGGTACGGGCTTTTGTCAAAGTTTCGAGAACATACTTTCACCGAAGAGTCAAGCAGTATATTGCTCCCTCCTACGTATATCTGGCGAAGAGACCATGAGGATAAAATCAGAGAGATTAGAGCCCACACAGAGGCATACCGACAATCCTTCTTTCCACGAACAATACGAGACTGGAATAGAACCGATAGAGGTACTAAAGGTACCCTCCGCCACACACCGTCAGGTGGCTTGCGGAGTATGGATGTAGATGTAGATGTAGATATCCGAACTCGCAGTCTGCGTCTGCTTGTAGGCTCAACTCGTGAATCTGCTGTCGCTGCCCACTCATCTGAATCTGTTAGGTGTAAGTGCACTCAACTCGCTCAGGAAGGAGAGCGAGTACACGAATTCGCAAGCATAACCGCGGACGCTCGGCGTTCCCGCTACATTCGCAACTGTTTTGAAAGAAATTTCCCGCTCTTACACTATAAGTTACTACTCATTTATTTCACACAGTCATGATTTCGACATTATAGCTGTTCTCAAGTACGAGTTGGAGTGTCACAAAACGTCGGACCTGCCTAAATGACAAAAGCAAGTTATATACCAATTGAATTTTCTCAGTATGGGAATACAGAAAGCCGGTCTGTTTTAATTGTAAAAAACCATTCAAAAGCCGACGTCGCACAAAATATTTTTTATTCAACATTCTTAGCTGTCATCTTCAGGTCTTAAACGTATTTTTGTAGCGAAAGATGTTCATTTTACGCTGAACCTCACGCATAAAATGAGTGGCTAAAACTCAGCACACTGTAAATGCTTGCGGTCGCTCAATTTTTGACACTTGACATCCTGTTCATGTCGTTCAGCGTAAAATGAACATATTTTACTACAAAAAAATGCTAAAGTTTTGAAAATGACAGCTAAGACTGTAGAAACGGGTTGTTTTAAATAAAAAATATTTTGTGCGATCTTGGCTTTTGAATGATTTTTGTATAGCAGTAAATTTACTGATCACTTAGAAGTGAATATTGCTCTATTTATAGATAAAACTTTTTGGAAGACTGTTCTAAATATGTTTTAATATGTAATATCTATCCAGAGAAATGTAACAATTACAGTGATATATATCGAAACAATAACGGTATTATCAGACAACATGACATGAGGATGAAGTGCAGTCCCTAGTGGTGATTAATTCTTGAAATGAATTACAATTCACTGTTAACCCCTTAAATGCAAGTTGCCATGACCAGAAATAGCTTAACACTGACATTGCTCTGTGCCCACGTTTTGTATGAGGCAGCACGTATGGTTTGGAACAAACAAGAATGCAACGATTTTGTTTGTATTGGACGTAATTTGTATGTTTTTCGTCTGAATCGCGGATTATAGCGTGGAATTTATTCCAAATGTCACTCCTCATCTACCGAAACACATTTGCAGTTATATTCACTGAATGACAGTTTTCGTCTCACACCCTCCACAGTCTCGCAAAACACAGGTTCTTCAAGACCATCTGATCTCGACAATAGCTTGTGTTCGCTCATGTCCCTCTGATTCTCGCTCTCTTAGCGAACCATCGAAGGAAGTTCGTGACCTCTTTGTTTCTGTGCTATTGGTACAGAAAGCTTTCTTTCGTTGTCGGCTTCTGTCGTTAACATATGTTTCATGACTGTTGGACAGTGTACGATTTGCAGGGGACAATGAGGGGATTTCCCCTCTTCTATATCGAACCATCGCCCTTCTGATTCTGAATTACCTACCCCAACCATGCATGTTTATTTACCTCTCACTGGATATGTAAAAATGAACATGTAATTAAAATTTTTAGAACCGTACACAGAAAGCATTAATACCCAATTACTATTGACATGTTTGCTGACTAATTTTGGAAAAAGCATTATGTATTTAAGAATTTCAAATTGTTTCAAACTGAATCGTCGTTCTCATTCTGTCATCGTTTCATTTAAGGTCCGCTGTCTTTTACTTGTGAGCTTGCGAGACAGGTAGTGTGGCAGCCGTACCAAAGAGGTGCGTGAGCGGAGGAGCTGTTCAAGTGGCTCTGAGCACTGTGGGACTTAACATCTGAGGTCATCAGTCCCCTAGAACTTAGAACTACTTAAACCTAACTAACCTGAGGACACCACACACATCCATGCCCGAGGCAGGATTCGAACCTGCGATCGCCAGCCCGTTACCTGCGTACCGTTTGGCCAGATTTTGGCAACGGTGTGGCGTGGACGAACGCGTAAGGGGCAAAAACACAAAGCAGTGTAGACTGAGCAACGGGGTCTAGCAGACGGGATTAGACAGTCTGACTTTGCTATCCGACGAGCGCGTGGGTCGAGCTTAACGGAGGTTCCCCAGTATCGCGTAGTAAGCGAAATTCGTAGGTTGCCGTTTGGTTGTTCTGTCACGTCTGCAACGAACACGGCGATCTCCACACGTTCCAGCTTCAGTAACATTGTTACTGAGCTGAATGCGCGCAGGCCTGTAAGAGTTACGGAACTTCAGCACGCCTTTCAAAGAAAGCAAAGTTTCGTCGTCCCTTGAGAGCGGTACCTTACCAGACAAATGTGCAAACATTGACAGTCAGGATACTAGCAATGGCGCTAAAAATAATCGGCGAATCTAAAAAAAAAATGGTTATAATGCTGCTAACAAAGAGAAAGGGGTAAATCTTTGTAGACAGAAAACTGTGAGAAATCTCAAAGTAGGAATGGGAGTGACACTAGGCTTGAAATTATCGTAGGAAATTGTGTTTGTTACACTATCGCTTTTCAAAACTGACAAGAGGCGAATCCCTAGCTGTCTGTAAATGAGCAAAACTTGGTAATATGCACAATGTGTTCAGAAGTTTGTGAACTTAAGGTGGAAAGCACGGAACGTCTGCTTAGCAATAACTCGTTTTTAGCTGCTTTTTGTGCTAGTAATGCAAAAAAATGATAAAATTATTGATCATGCAAAGTGCATATTATACATGAGACGCGTAGAAATTGTACTAAGGAAGAAAAGGAAAGTTTAGAAAAATCGGTAAGTGGAAGTGTAAAGTTGTGGGGAAAGATATATCTAGAAAAAGTGATCGCAACTGCTTCATTGTTCAGATCTGAGTATGTAATAGCTAAACAGAAATTATCATTCAAATCATATCCTACAGTTATCGAACTACAAAACTGTAATGGTTCATCAGACGGTAATATGTTTCATTCTGACCATGCATGCTGAAATATCATTATGTTTATAGGAGGAGAAATGAAAAAATCTTACTCACTTCCTTATGAAATCGGTTACCAACTTTTAGTATCATGATGGACGAACGTACAACGATTTACAATCAAATATGTTTAATAAAATATGTACGGTTCTCTTTTGAGGGAGCTGCTTGCAATTATTTTTTCGAAATTGTTGAATTGCAAAGTGGGACAGGAGAAAGCAATTTCACTGCACTGTTAGCAGCTCTTGAAAACTATGACATTAAATATGATACTCTAAAAAACCATCTTGAAGGTCTCGCAACAGATGGTATATCAACAATCCTTGCATCTTCATCTACATCTACATCTATACCCTGCAAAACACCGTAAGGTGCATGGCAGAGGGTACGTCCCATTGTATCAGTTATTAGGGTTTCTTCCTGTTCTATTCACGTATGGAGTGCCGAAGGACTGATTGTTTGAATACCTCTGTGCGTGCAGTAATTATCCTAATCTTATCTTCACGATCCCTATGTGAGCGATACGTAGGGGTTGTAGTATATCCCTAATCATTTAAAGCCGGTTTTTGAAACTTCGTTTACAGACCTTCTCGGGATAGTTTACGTCTGTCTTCAAGAGTTTAGTTCCTTCAGTACCTCTGTGACACTCTCCCACTCTTTAAACAAACCTGTGACAATTCGTGCTGCCCTTCTGTCTGTACGTTCAGTATCCATTTTTAGTCCTATTTGGTATGGGTCCCACACGCTTTAGCAATATTCTAGAATCAGTCGCACGATTGATTTGTAAGAAATCTCTTTTGTAGTCTGACTGCACTTCAGCAATATTCTACCAATAACCCAAAGTCTACCATCTGCTTACCAACGACTGAACCTATGTGATAATTCCATTTCATATCCCTACAAAGTGTCACATCCAGGTTTTTGCATGAGTTGGCCGATTCCGACAGTGATTCATTGATATAATAGTCATAGGATACTAGTTTTTTTCGTTTTGTGAAGTGAAAAATTTTACAATTCTGAACATTTAGAGCAAGCTGCCAGTCCCTACACCACGTTGAAATCTTGTCATGATCGGACTGAATATTTACGCAGCTTCTCTCAGATAGTACCTCATTATAGATATCTGCATGATATGCAAAAATTCTGATTTTACTATCAATATTATCAGCTATGTCATTAATATAGAACACGAACAGCGCTTTCCTGGGGTACACCCGAAGTTACTTCTACACAGCATGTTATCCAAGATAACATGCTGTGTGTTCCCTAACAAAAAGTCCTCAATCTAGTCACAAATTTCACTTGATACCCCCATATGATGGTACGTTTGACAATAAGTGTAGATGCGGTACTGAGTCAAATTCTTTTCGGAAATCAAGAAACGCTGCATCTATCTGGTTGCCTTGATCCAAAGCTTTCAGTACGTCATGTGAGAAAAGTGCGAGTTCGGTTTCACATTATCGGTGTTTTCGAAATCCATGTTGACTGGCATTCAGGAATTCATTCTGTTCAAGATATCTCATTATGTTTGAGCTCAGAATATGTTCTAAGATTCTACAACAAATCGATGTCAAAGATATTGAACAGTAGTTTTGTGGGTCACCTCTATTATCCTTTCTGTAGACGGGTGTGACTTGTGCCATTTTCCAAGGACTGGGCACGGTTTTTTGTTCAAAGGATCTACAATACGTCATAGATAGAAGAGGGGCTAGCTCAACTGCAAACTGAGTATAGAATCTGACGATTCCATCGGGACCTGGAGCTTTGTTCAGTTTTAACGATTTCAGATGTTTCTCAACATTTCTGGAAATAATACTTATTTCATTCATCTTTTCAGTGGTGAGAGGATTAAATTGGGGAGATTCTCTTGGTTTCCCTTCGTAAAGGAACAGTTGAAAACGGAGTTAAACACATCAGCTTTTGCTATGCTTCCCTCAATTTGAATTTCTGTGTCGTTCGCTAGGGACTGGATACTAACCTTTAGTGCCACTAACAGCCTTAGTATTGGAGGGCAGCGTGGAGGGAGACCAAGAGATGAATACACTAAGCAGATTCAGAAGGATGTAGGTTGCAGTAAGAACTGGGAGATGAAGAAGCACAGGATAGAGTAGCATGGAGAGCTGCATCAAACCAGTCTCAGGACTGAAGACCACAACAACAACAGCCTTTACATACGGCCAGAATTTCTATTGGTTTTATGGCTGCCAGCTGTCAGTATTTTGCTGCGGAAGTCATTTAAATCATCACACATCACTCTCTTGAAAGCCAAACGCCTTTCATTCAGCATCTGTGTGTGTCTGTAGCCCTACGCTTTTTCACCTATTGTGCTGTAATTTCTGGTTCTTCAGAAGTTTCTTTACAGGGACAGTAAACAATGGAGGTTCTGTTATGAACTGCCCTACTGGATGCATATCTGTCCAGTGTGTGGTGTTAAACTTGAGCCAGAGTTATTCTACATGTTTCTGATCTGTGCTTGAAGTTTCATGTTCCTCACTGAGATATGACTCTACTGATTTTTTATCTAGTTTACTGAACATATATATCTTTCTGTTTGTTTTAGTTGTCCCTTGTACTTTGGTAATCGTTGTTGCCACAGCCATGCCACGGTCACGGATACGAATTTCGATGTAGATAGCGTCAGAGAGGTCAGGTCTCGTTGTTGCCATTAGATTCGATATACACTCCTGGAAATTGAAATAAGAACACCGTGAATTCATTGTCCCAGGAAGGGGAAACTTTATTGACACATTCCTGGGGTCAGATACATCACATGATCACACTGACAGAACCACAGGCACATAGACACAGGCAACAGAGCATGCACAATGTCGGCACTAGTACAGTGTATATCCACCTTTCGCAGCAATGCAGGCTGCTATTCTCCCATGGAGACGATCGTAGAGATGCTGGATGTAGTCCTGTGGAACGGCTTGCCATGCCATTTCCACCTGGCGCCTCAGTTGGACCAGCGTTCGTGCTGGACGTGCAGACCGCGTGAGACGACGCTTCATCCAGTCCCAAACATGCTCAATGGGGGACAGATCCGGAGATCTTGCTGGCCAGGGTAGTTGACTTACACCTTCTAGAGCACGTTGGGTGGCACGGGATACATGCGGACGTGCATTGTCCTGTTGGAACAGCAAGTTCCCTTGCCGGTCTAGGAATGGTAGAACGATGGGTTCGATGACGGTTTGGATGTACCGTGCACTATTCAGTGTCCCCTCGACGATCACCAGTGGTGTACGGCCAGTGTAGGAGATCGCTCCCCACACCATGATGCCGGGTGTTGGTCCTGTGTGCGTCGGTCGTATGCAGTCCTGATTGTGGCGCTCACCTGCACGGCGCCAAACACGCATACGACCATCATTGGCACCAAGGCAGAAGCGACTCTCATCGCTGAAGACGACACGTCTCCATTCGTCCCTCCATTCACGCCTGTCGCGACACCACTGGAGGCGGGCTGCACGATGTTGGGGCGTGAGCGGAAGACGGCCTAACGGTGTGCGGGACCGTAGCCCAGCTTCATGGAGACGGTTGCGAATGGTCCTCGCCGATACCCCAGGAGCAACAGTGTCCCTAATTTGCTGGGAAGTGGCGATGCGGTCCCCTACGGCACTGAGTAGGATCCTACGGTCTTGGCGTGCATCCGTGCGTCGCTGCGGTCCGGTCCCAGGTCGACGGGCACGTGCACCTTCCGCCGACCACTGGCGACAACATCGATGTACTGTGGAGACCTCACGCCCCACGTGTTGAGCAATTCGGCGGTACGTCCACCCGGCCTCCCGCATGCCCACTATACGCCCTCGCTCAAAGTCCGTCAACTGCACATACGGTTCACGTCCACGCTGTCGCGGCATGCTACCAGTGTTAAAGACTGCGATGGAGCTCCGTATGCCACGGCAAACTGGCTGACACTGACGGCGGCGGTGCACAAATGCTGCGCAGCTAGCGCCATTCGACGGCCAACACCGCGGTTCCTGGTGTGTCCGCTGTGCCGTGCGTGTGATCATTGCTTGTACAGCCCTCTCGCAGTGTCCGGAGCAAGTATGGTGGGTCTGACACACCGGTGTCAATGTGTTCTTTTTTCCATTTCCAGGAGTGTATTTCCATCACAAGTGGGGTTCCTAACTATCTGTTCTATGCTGTTTACAGAGAAACCACTTAGAAAAGTTTCACAGGATGTCTTATCGCACACACCACTAACAAAACTGTAATTTTCCCACTTAATTGTTGGATGATTAAACTCTCCTCCGACGGGTATAGTGTGATTGGGTAACTTACTCACAAGTGAACTGAGGTTTTCTCTAAAGTTGTCGGTTACATCAGGAAATGAGTGTGAAGGGCGACAGAAGGATCCAGTTATCATTTTGTGCCCGCTCCTGCCGAAACAGTCTGACATGTAGCTTCAATTTCTATGTCGGTGGATTTGAGCTTTTGTCTACTGCGACAAATACACAACCTCCGTTTCTCATTTCCCTATCCTTTCGATGTACACTTAAATTTTGCCCAGAAATCTAACTGCTTTCTGTACCTAGTACTGAGTGAGCCTCACTGCTTTTCAGGAGCACTTCAAACTCTGGCACGTTGCTGGGAATGCTTCGGCAGTTAACCGCTAGGATTTTAATGTTCCCACCTGTGGGAGGCATTTCTTACGATCTTACACTGATACTTCTGGATTTCCACCTACGCACATAAAAAAAGTTTTGTATCACCCTGGCTCCCAAAGCTCTTGAAGATAGACGTTGACTATGGATATTGTATGACAGACACAGTCCCTTTGCATGTTCAGAGATGTCACTAAACCATCCGAAAGATGTAAACATTCATGCATGAGCAGTGCCTGTTAGACGGAACCGATCAGTTCCAGTCATTCCATCAGGTTCACGGCTCGGGTGTTGTCTGTAGTTCAGTCATGCCTAGACGGTCAATACCGCGGTTCGATCGCGTCGGCATTGTTGCCAGGAAGGGCTCTCAAGAAGGGAAGTGTCCAGGTGTCTCGGAGTGAATCAAAGCGATGTTGTTAGGAGACGGCAACTGTCGGTGACATGCCTCGCTCAGGCCGCCCAAGGGCTGCTATTGCAGCGGATGACCACTACCTACGGATTATGGCTCGGACGAACGCTGACAGCAACGCCAACATGTTGAATAATGCTTTTCGTGTTGCCACAGGACGTCGTGTTACGACTCAAACTGTGCGCAGTAGGCTGCATGATGCGCAACTTTACTCCCGACGTCCATGGCGAGGTCCATCTTTGCTACCACGACACCATTCAACGCGGTACAGATGGTGTGATGATGATGTTTGGTTTGGGGGGCGCTCAACTGCGTGGTTATAAGCGCCCGTACAGTTACCCAATCTTTACTCAGTCCAATTTCGCCACTTTCCGGGATGATGATGAAATGATGGGGACAACACAAACACCCAGTCATCTCGAGGCAGGTGAAAATCCCTGACCCCGCCGGGAATCGAACCCGGGACCCCGTGCTCGGGAAGCGAGAACGCTACCGGCGGTACAGATGGGCCCAACAACATGCCGAATGTACCGCTCAGGATTGGCATCACGTTCTCTTCAGCGATGAGTGTCGCGTATGCCTTCGACCAGACAATCGTCGTGTTTGGAGGCAACCCGGTCATGCTGAACGCCTTTGACACACAGTACAGCGAGTGCAGCGATGTGGAGGTTCCCTGATGTTTTAGGGTGGCATTATGTGGGGCGGACGTACACCGCTGGTGGTCATGGAAGGCGCCGTAACGCCTGTACGATACGTGAATGCCATCCTCCGACCGGTAGTGAAACCATGTCGGCAGCATATTGGCGAGGCATCCGTGTTCATGGACGACAATTCGCGCCCCATCGTGCACATCTTGTGAATGACTTGCTGCAGGATAACGACATCGCTCGACTAGAGAGGCCAGCAAGTTCTCCAGACATGAACATGAACCCTATCGAACATGCCTGGGATAGATTGAAATGGGTTATGGACGACGTGACCCACCAACCACTCTGAGGGATATACGCCGATTCGCCGTTGAGGAGTGGGACAATCTGGACCAACAGTGCCTTGATGAACTAGTGGATAGTATACCACGACGAATACAGGCATGCATTAATGCAGGAGGACGTGCTACTGGGTATTGTGTACAGCAATCTGGACCACCACCTCTGAAGATTTCGCTGTGTGGTGGAACAACATGCAATGTCTGGCTTTTATGAGCAATAAAACGGCGGATATGGTGTTTATGTTTGTCTCTATTCCAAGTATCTGTACAAGTTTCGGAAATCTCGGAACCGAGGTGTGGAAAAACTTTTTTTGATGTGTGTATTACCGTCATCTCGATTGGATGGAAAGTCACCAAATCGAAAAAACCCTCGTGTCCACCCCTCACACAGCCAGCTACCTGCGTAGCAACCTCTTGATGTGTAGTGCGCACTTGACCTATTTAGGGAGACCCTACAGTTCTCAGCAGTATGGCGCAAGTCCAGGAAGTCGCAGTCTAGCTTATCACAGAACCTCCGAAATCTTTGGTTCAGTCCTTCACTCGACGTCTTACAAAGACGCAGCCGCTTTACTGCGTAAAAGGATTTAACCATTGTACACTGTATGTCTCGTTATGTACAATAATGCTCTCTGAATATCAAAGTTTTGTATCATAATGTAGAGATACCTCTGAACATTACGTTCTGCTCATGCTGTCATTAAACTGCGATTTTCCATTGATGTTGGGACGACGCTGTTTGTTTATGCTTTCGGCAGAGTTCAAAACTTCCAATATTTACATGTTTGTTCCATTTTTGCCATTTATTTATCCGTAACAGCAATGCTTAATCAGTGTATTTGCTACATGCGCGCGGAGAAATACATGAAAGGAGAAAATGTTTGTCTTGAATGAATATCTCGATGTACTGTGCTATCGTGGCTTCATTTTGAGTCATCACCATCTTCGTTCCCCTCTGTCCAACATCTGGTCGGGTTGGGGTATCAATGGTACTTCGCCACTTTATTCGGTCTTTCCACCATTCTTCTCCCACAATTTGGTTCCATAGCATCTTTATTGTATCAATCCATCTTGTTCTCGACGTCGAACTTCATCATTCTTCTTGATATTCTTCCCTCTCCCATCCTATCCACATGCCCAAATCATTTTAATCTATTGTTTTCGATTTACTCAGTCAACTTCATCACTCATATTTCCTTCCTAACATCCTCATTTTTCACTCTGTCTCTCCTCGTCTTCCCTAGCATACTTCTCAGAAACTTCATTTCACTGGATTGTATCCTACTCTCTTCTAGCCATAGTCCAAGTCTCTGAGACGTAAATTGGTATGGGTGTGAAGTAAGTCTTATATAGCACCAGCTTGCGCCTCATTGGCACTTTCCTTCACCACCCAATCCCCTCAAACACTGGTAAAATATACTACTCTGTTGTATTCTTTTGCTAATTTCTGTCTCCAAACGAGCATTCCCCGTTAGTACACTTCCCAAATATTTAAAGTTGTCTACTATTTCTATATCCCGTCCCTTAATATGAATTTGTCCCTTGCCCTCTCAATCCACTCTGGTTACCACCATAGTCATACTTTTCTCCACACTAAATTTCATTCTATATTTGTCGACCTTATCATTTAGGATGTATGTTTTTGTATCTCCTTACTGCTTGTTCCCCATACCAAGCAGTAAGGAGGTACAAAAACAAATAGACATTTTGAGTAAATGTTTTAAATCTATTATCATGTATGCAAAATGTATAGGATTGTTGAGCAGTCTCTGGTTTTCTGTAGCAGACATTTCCTGAGATTCACACACATAAAAGGCAAGAGATCTACAGATCGAAAATTGGACTTTTCCTTTGACAGTGGTGAATCTCGGGAAAGGGAGAAGTTAAGCTTTTTCCTCTTTATACAGGGTGTTACAAAAAGGTACGGCCAAACTTTCAGGAAACATCCCTCACACACAAATAAAGAAAAGATGTCATGTGGACATGTGTCCGGAAACGGTTAATTTCCATGTTAGAGCTCATTTTAGTTTCTTCCACCTACGCTCAATGAAGCACGTTATCATGATTTCATACGGGATACTCTACCTGTGCTGCTAGAACATGTGCCTTTACAAGTACGACACAACATGTGGTGCATGCACGATGGAGCTCCTGCACATTTCAGTCGAAGTGTTCGTACGCTTCTCAACAACAGACCGATGGACTGGTAGAGGAGGACCAATTCCATGGCCTCCACGCTCTCCTGACCTCAACCCTCTTGACTTTCATTTATGGGGGCATTCGAAAGCTCTTGTCTACGCAACCCCGGTACCAAATGTAGAGACTCTTCGTGCTCGTATTGTGGACGGCTGTGATACAATACGCCATTCTCCAGGGCTGCATCAGCGCATCAGGGATTCCATGCGACGGAGGGTGGATGCATGTATCCTCGCTAACGGAGGACATTTTGAACATTTCCTGTAACAAAGTGTTTGAAGTCACGCTAGTACGTTCTGTTGCTGTGTGATTGCATCCCATGATTAATGTGATTTGAAGAGAAGTAATAAAATGAGCTCTAACATGGAAAGTAAGCGTTTCCGGACACATGTCCACACAACATTTTTCTTTCTTTGTGTGTGAGGAATGTGTTGTGGGTTGGCAAGAGAGCCAACCCGGTAGTACAAGAGGAAGCCGAAAGGCACGCACTTAAGCTCACGCAGGCTGGCGTGTGGTCTGGAACAGGACAAGGAAATTAGACTGTCGCAAAAAAGGACGTAGCTGTTGGAATACTTAACTTTAATCCATAAATGGTGAACGTCGCTCTTGACGGTACATGTTTTACAGTATCAATAGTAACTGGTAATGGCGCCTTGCTAGGTCGTAGCAAATGACGTACTGAAGGCGATGCTACCTATCGTCTCGGCAAATGAGAGCGTATTTTGTCAGTGAACCATCGCTAGCAAAGTCGGTTGTACCACTGGGGCGAGTGCTAGGAAGTCACTCTAGACCTGCCGTGTGGCGGCGCTCGGTCTGCAATCACTGATAGAGGCGACACGCGGGTCCGACGTATACTAACGGACCGCGGCCGATTTAAAGGCTACCACCTAGCAAGTGTGGTCTCTGGCGGTGACACCACGGAATGTTTCCTGAAAGTTTGGCCGTACCTTTTTGTAACACCCTGTATATTTCTGATAGCTCACACCTGCGTGATTTTCGGATAGTTTGTTTGTTTGAAACTGAAATATACTTCCCACATGATGCTACTAACATGTAGAAAGCCGCGCGGGGTAGCCACGCGGCCTAGGGCGCCTTACCACGGTTAGCGTGGCAACACCCCCCTGCCCCCCCCCCCCCCCCCGTGTTGTGCCCTCCCTCGGAGGGTCGCGTCCTCCCTCGGGCACGGGTGTGTGTCTGTTCCTTAGCGAAAGTTAGATTAAGTAGTGTTTACGGCTAGAGACCGATGACTTCAGCAGTTTGGTCCCGTAGGAACTTCCCAAAAATTTAAAATTTAACATGTAGAAATAGTTTCATGTTTTACTCAAATGCCAAGTCTTCTACATCTACATCTACATCTATACTCCGCGAGCCACCTTACGGTGTGTGGCGGAGGGTACTTATTGTACCACTATCTGATCCCCCCTTCCCTGTTCCATTCACGAATTGTGCGTGGGAAGAACGACTGCTTGTAAGTCTCCGTATTTGCTCTAATTTCTCGGATCTTTTCGTTGTGATCATTACGCGAGATATATGTGGGCGGTAGTAATATGTTGCCCATCTCTTCCCGGAATGTGCTCTCTCGTAATTTCGATAATAAACCTCTCCGTATTGCGTAATGCCTTTCTTGAAGTGTCCTCCACTGGAGCTTGTTCAGCATCTCCGTAACGCTCTCGCGCTGACTATTTCCATGACGAATCGCGCTGCTTTTCGCTGGATCATGTCTATCTCTTCTATTAATCCAACCTGGTAAGGGTCCCATACTGATGAGCAATACTCAAGAATCGGACGAACAAGCGTTTTGTAAGCTACTTCTTTCGTCGATGAGTCACATTTTCTTAGAATTCTTCCTATGAATCTCAACCTGGCGCCTGCTTTTCCCACTATTTGTTTTATGTGATCATTCCACTTCAGATCGCTCCGGATAGTAACTCCTAAGTATTTTACGGTCGTTACCGCTTCCAATGATTTACCACCTATGGCATAATCGTACTGGAATGGATTTCTGCCCCTATGTATGCGCATTATATTACATTTTTCTACGTTTAGGGAAAGCTGACAGCTGTCGCACCATGCATTAATCCTCTGCAGGTCTTCCTGGAGTACGTACGAGTCTTCTGATGTTGCTACTTTCTTGTAGACAACCGTGTCATCTGCAAATAGCCTCACGGAGCTACCGATGTTGTCAACTAAGTCATTTATGTATATTGTAAACAATAAAGGTCCTATCACGCTTCCTTGCGGTACTCCCGAAATTACCTCTACATCTGCAGATTTTGAACCGTTAAGAATGACATGTTGTGTTCTTTCTTCTAGGAAATCCTGAATCCAATCACAAACCTGGTCCGATATTCCGTAAGCTCGTATTTTTTTCACTAAACGTAAGTGCGGAACCGTATCAAATGCCTTCCTGAAGTCCAGGAATACGGCATCAATCTGCTCGCCAGTGTCTACGGCACTGTGAATTTCTTGGGCAAATAGGACGAGCTGAGTTTCACATGATCTCTGTTTGCGGAATCCATGTTGGTTATGATGAAGGAGATTTGTATTATCTAAGAACGTCATAATACGAGAACACAAAACATGTTCCATTATTCTACAACAGATTGACGTAAGCGAAATAGGCCTATAATTATTCGCATCTGATTTATGACCCTTCTTGAAAATGGGAACGACCTGCGCTTTCTTCCAGTCGCTAGGTACTTTACGTTCTTCCAGCGATCTACGATAAATTGCTGATAGAAAGGGGGCAAGTTCTTTAGCATAATCACTGTAGAATCTTAAGGGTATCTCGTCTGGTCCGGATGCTTTTCCGCTACTAAGTGATAGCAGTTGTTTTTCAATTCCGATATCGTTTATTTCAATATTTTCCATTTTGGCGTCCGTGCGACGGCTGAAGTCAGGGACCGTGTTACGATTTTCCGCAGTGAAACAGTTTCGGAACACTGAATTCAGTATTTCTGCCTTTCTTCGGTCGTCCTCTGTTTCGGTGCCATCGTGGTCAACGAGTGACTGAATAGGGGATTTAGATCCGCTTACCGATTTTACATATGACCAAAACTTTTTAGGGTTCTTGTTTAGATTGTTTGCCAATGTTTTATGTCCGAATTCGTTGAATGCTTCTCTCATTGCTCTCTTTACGCTCTTTTTCGCTTCGTTCAGCTTTTCCTTATCAGCTATGATTCGACTACTCTTAAACCTATGATGAAGCTTTCTTTGTTTCCGTAGTACCTTTCGTACATGATTGTTATACCACGGTGGATCTTTCCCCTCGCTTTGGACCTTAGTCGGTACGAACTTATCTAAGGCGTACTGGACGATGTTTCTGAATTTTTTCCATTTTTGTTCCACATCCTCTTCCTCAGAAATGAACGTTTGATGGTGGTCACTCAGATATTCTGCGATTTGTGCCCTATCACTCTTGTTAAGCAAATATATTTTCCTTCCTTTCTTGGCATTTCTTATTACACTTGTAGTCATTGATGCAACCACTGACTTATGATCACTGATACCCTCTTCTACATTCACGGAGTCGAAAAGTTCCGGTCTATTTGTTGCTATGAGGTCTAAAACGTTAGCTTCACGAGTTGGTTCTCTAACTATCTGCTCGAAGTAATTCTCGGACAAGGCAGTCAGGATAATGTCACAAGAGTCTCTGTCCCTGGCTCCAGTTCTGATTGTGTGACTATCCCATTCTATACCTGGTAGATTGAAGTCTCCCCCTACTACAATAGTATGATCACGAAACTTCTTCACGACGTTCTGCAGGTTCTCTCTGAGGCGCTCAACTACTACGGTTGCTGATGCAGGTGGTCTATAGAAGCATCCGACTATCATATCTGACCCACCTTTGATACTTAGCTTAACCCAGATTATTTCACATTCGCATTCGCTAATAACTTCACTGGATATTATTGAATTCTTTACTGCTATAAATACTCCTCCACCATTGGCGTTTATCCTATCCTTGCGGTATATATTCCATTCTGTGTCTAGGATTTCGTTACTGTTCACTTCCGGTTTTAACCAACTTTCCGTTCCTAATACTATATGCGCACTATTTCCTTCAATAAGAGATACTAATTCAGGAACCTTGCCCTGGATACTCCTGCAGTTTACCAATATTACGTTAACTTTTCCTGTTTTTGGTCTCTGAGGACGGACGTTCTTTATCAACGATGATAATGTCCTCTCTGGTAAGCCGTCAGGTATTTTATCGTTTCGCCCAAGGGGGGGTCCCTCTAACCTAAAAAACCCCCGTGTGCACGCCACACGCATTCTGCTACCCTAGTAGCTGCTTCCGGTGTGTAGTGCACGCCTGACCTGTCTAGGGGGGCCCTACAGTTCTCCACCCAGTAACGGAGGTCGATGAATTTGCAACCATTATAGTCGCAGAGTCGTCTGAGCCTCTGGTTTAGACCCTCCACACGGCTCCAAACCAGAGGACCGCGATCGACTCTGGGCACTATGCTGCAGATATTAAGCTCAGCTTGCACTCCGCGTGCGATGCTGGTTGTCTTCACCAAATCAGCCAGCCGTCGGAAGGAACCAAGGATGGCCTCAGAACCCAAGCGGCAGGCGTCATTCGTTCCGACATGTGCTACTATCTGCAGCCGGTCACACCCAGTGCGTTCAATAGCTGCCGGAAGGGCCTCCTCCACATTACGGACGAGACCCCCCGGCAAGCACACCGAGTGCACACTGGCATTCTTCCCCGACCTACCCGCTATTTTCCTGAGGGGCTCCATAACCCGCCTAACGTTGGAGCTCCCTATAACTAATAGGCCCGCCCTCTGTGACTGTCGGGACCTTGCCGGAGAATCGGCCACTGGCCCAACAGGCGAGGCATCCTGTGGTGGCTCGGAAACGATGTCATCACCACTAGGAAGCACCCCGTACCTGTTGGAAAGGGGTAAGGCAGCTGCCACGCGGCCAGATCCCACCTTCGCCTTTCGGCCAGGCACGCGCGAGCCCACCACTGTCCGCCATTCACCCTGGAGTGATGGCTGACCGGTAAGATGCTCACTGCCGGAAGACGCAGCGACATCAGGGGTTCCATGTGACTCCAAGGCCACCGAAGTAGGCATAGGTCTCACCACAGTTGCCCCAACGCCACTACGAGCCGACGCCTGCGCCTCGAGCTCGATGAGCCTAACAGACAAAGCCTCCACCTGCCCCCGAAGAGTGGCCAATTCTCCTTGCGTCCGCTCACAACAACCACAGTCCCTACACATGACTATGTTTACCCTACTCTATACGATGACAAATTCCCAAGATAATCTTCTGATGAGCTACTCTGATAATCAAGAAACACTCACTGAAATACGAGACGCGAAAACTACGCTAGGTTTTCCCAGAAAAACTATTTAAAAGCTAAGCGCAGCAAATAAGTACAAAAAATTCTACTCTTGGTCGGATAGGAGGAACTGCATAATATAGAAGAAAGCTCTGCGCCTGAGTGTTTGTGTTTTGTGTGTGTGTGTGTGTGTGTGTGTGTGTGAGAGAGAGAGAGAGAGAGAGAGAGAGGGAGAGAGAGGGAGGGAGAGAGAGATACAGAGAGATAGAGAGAAGAAAACAGGAGGTGAAGCATATGCTAATATTAATATGAAATAAATATCTGTGACATAAATGAAAACTGGGAAGTATGACGTGCTGTGCTGAGCGGAATTTCAGCATTTATCTTAAATAATAAAACAAAACTTCAGCTACTTTTCTGGAATTTACCATCAATTTATTGTCTTAACCTTTTGATTAATATGCATAAGATATTAGTACATAAGCTACCATCAACCTCCTTCATATGTGTCGTTGTCCACTTTCCTTCATGCTGTTACACTGTCTACGCACCAACAGATGTCTTGAGGAACTAAAATAAATGTTATGAGGGCAGCTGTATTATAAGTTAATGCAATCGCGTGTGTTGGGGGGGGGGGGGGGCGGGGGAGGGAGGGGAGGCGAGAAGGGAGTGAAATGGCTCAAATGGCTCTGAGCACTATGGGACTTAACATCCGAGGTCAACAGTCCTCTAGAACTTAGAACTACTTAAACCTAACTAACCTAAGGACATCACACACATCCATACCCGAGGCAGGATTAGAACCTGCGACCGTAGCGGTCGCGCGGTTCCAGAGTGAAACGTCTAGAACCGCTCGGTCACACCGGCCGGCGGGAGTGAAATCTGTCATATATATTTGTAATATCTGGAATATATTTAGCTTTGTAGTACATGTAACCAGCGATCGGAATTTTTTTCACTTCTTACTTAGTCTGTAACGCAGTTGGAGTATCTGCATAAAATACGTCAAAGTGTTGCCAGTAAGCAAAATTGTGCGCGAACCTGCAAGAAAGCGGAAAATGAATATACAAACACGAGTGCAAACGACGAAGAAGTACGTTGTATAATCGCTAATGTGCAGCAAATTCGGTATTTTTTGGTACACTTTCATAGGCATTGGCTTGCTATTAAACCATTTTGCAATGATATCACAGCAAAAATTTACTACAACTTACTCGGCAATATGATTAAGTTCCGTATAAACCTATAATGGAGGTGGCTGTCTTAAATATAAAAAAAAAGTGCAGCTGGGTTCTGACACATGTCGTAAAGAAGCAAAAGTGTCTCTCCATTTTTCTCTTCAAAGCAAAGGGTTCATTTTATTCCATGTATCAATTACAAATTGTTATGGTTTTAACGAAGCGTCTATAAAAAAAACCACGGTATCTAAGAACAGAATCTATCTTTAATAACGATGTAATGACATTATAAAAGTACGAGGCGCTTTACGTACAATCCTTCACTTCTTGACCAGGGGTGACAATGTATGTTGACGACAGAAAAGCTGCTCTTCGCATCCGAATGCTCACTTTAGAGATATTGCTACCTTGTATTTTGGATCGTATGCTGTGTGACGATTATCAGTCCCAAAAACCATAAAAACGTTTGTTATTTCGTGTTCTCTTTATCTGTAAAAAAAAAAAAAAAACCATTCAACATCCAAGATCGCATCAAATATTTCTTTATTTAAGAGGACCTGTTTCAACAGACTTTGCTGTCATCTACAGGTCTTAAAATCTTTTTTAGCAAAACATGTTCATTTTACGCTGAACCTCACGCACAATATGTCATGTGGTAAAAGGTTTTGTTTTTATCCACTTTACATATTGTGCGTAATCTTCAGCGTAAAATGAACCCTGGTTGAACCTTGCAAGGAGCTTTATCTTGGTGCAAAAGAAATGAATTGTTTCGCCTCAAAGTCGGCGTTGAACTTGTAGATAGCGCTCCGCATTGATCGTTTGACCTTTTGACAAGAGCACGCGATGCACTATGCCGTTACAATCGAAGAAAACAGTGAGCAGCGCCTTCACATTTGACAGCCCTTGCCGAGCATTTTCCTATTTTGGCGATCCGGAATGCCCCACTGGACGATTGAGACGTCATACACGTACACCCATATTTCCTCACGTTTCATGACACTTTTCAGTAGTTTTCCATCGTCGGAGATTTCATTTAGCGACTCCTGAGCAACTTCCATTCGCCGCTGTCCTTGTTCGAAATTCATCGCCTTTGCAACAAATTCTGCTGTCACACTTTTCATATCCAAAACATCCGATATGATTTCATGGCACTAACCGTTTGATATGCCAACATTATCAGCAACTTCTCTGATTGTCATTCGGCGATCGTTCATAATGATATCTTTCACATTTCCACGTTTTCATCGGTTGTTGATGTGCTGAGGCGTCGGAAACGGTTATACCACTCGCAAACCCTTATTTTACTCATCTGAGACTCACCAAAAACGAAACTCAACACTTCTAAGACTTTATTACATTTTGTCCGATTTTTATAGCAAAATTTAGTCAAAATTCTCTGATCTATTTTCAAAACAAATCAATAATAACCACTCCCGTAAGGAAACACGTGTATAACAACTGACAACAGACTGTTCATCCAACATGGCTGCCGGTGTACAGACACGTTTACCAATACAACAACGAAAAATCGCTCAAATCAGACTAATACAACTCCTGAAATTACATAATTCCCGATCTTTTTGAATGCACCTCACATAGTAATGTCATTCTCCTCAATTCAATATCTCATCCATGATGAGGGGATGCGGATTCACTTTTTATGTTAACTGATGGGAGGAGATGAAGACTTGCTTGGGACATAGCTGCATGTTTACAATAGCTGCAGTTTTCCGAATAGACAGGAGATTATGCAAGACCCTATAGCATCATGTTCATGGTTCAGAAGTTCCAATGGATGTCCTTAGAGTGCGCAGCGATGAAAACTACGTTTTATGTTATAAGTTATCTAGGGGAAATTGTGTGTAAATGAAAGATCATTGTACACCAGGTACCAACAGAATGAGTCAGTGCAGTGCTTAATGATACTGACGTCATATTCAGGAGTATTGTGTTTTCTCTGTTTGGCCATCATGATTTATCTTTTCCATGGTTTTTCTAAGTCGTTGCAGGCAAATGGCGGGATGCTTCCTTTAACAAGGCTACGGCTGACCACCTTTCCTCATGAAAGCGTACATATGTATTGTGTTTGTTCGTATTTTTGAGTTATTCTTTGTATTGCTGTGACAAATCCTATATCATTGTGAGATCATCCCTGGATGAATTAATAAAATGGATCAGATAAACCATTACATAAATAAGTTATCAGACAAAAGGCTATTTGCAAAGTTTCGAGAAACAATACTTATTGAAGAATCTATAGATATACTTCAGCTTCTTACGCGCTACTCTGAAGGGATCGTAAAGGCAACATTATAGAAATCTTAAAAGAGGGCACGAAGACATTTATGCCGTTTTCTTCCTACATTGCTTACGCAATTGGTACAGTAAGGAAAACCAGTATGTGGCGCAATACTAAGTACTCTTTGCCAAGCACTTCACAGTTGCTTGAGGAGTTTGTATGTAGATGTGGAAGTCGGTGTAGAAGATCATCTGAATAGAATGGACGGTGTCTTGAAAAGAGGTTATTTAGTGCCTATCAACAAAAATATAACAAGAGTAATGGAATGTAATTGAATTACATCTGATGATGCTCAAGGATTTAGTTTAGGAAATGAGACATTGAAAATAGTGGAAGAGTCTTGCTATTTCGGTAACAAAATAACTGATTATGACTGAAGTAGAGAGGAAATCATGCGCAGGCTGGCTATAAACATGAAAAGTCTTTCTCATAAAGAGGAATTTGTTCACATCTAAAAGTAATATAAACTTAGGTACCTCTCCTCAGTGCAGCACTCTGTGAAGAATGGGCTGCCATTCCCCAAGATACCTTCCAGCACCTGAATGAACGTCTGCGCCCGGGGGCTGAGTGGTCAGCACGACAGAATGTCAATCTTAAGGGCCCGGGTTCGATTGCCGGCTGGGTCGTATATTTCCTCCACTCATGGACTGGGTGTTGTGTTTCATCCCCATCGACGTGCAAGCCACCGAAGTGGCGTCAAATCGGAAGACTTGCGCTTGGCGAATGGTCTACCCGACGGGAGGCCCTAGTCACACGACCTGAATGAACGAACGTACGCCTGCGAGAGTGGAAGCTGTCATCAAAAGACTTGCGCTTGGTGAACGGTCTACCCGACGGGAGGCCCTAGTCACACGACCTGAATGAACGAACGTACGCCTGCGAGAGTGGAAGCTGTCATCAAAAGACTTGCGCTTGGTGAACGGTCTACCCGACGGGAGGCCCTAGTCACACGACCTGAATGAACGAACGTACGCCTGCGAGAGTGGAAGCTGTCATCAAAAGACTTGCGCTTGGTGAACGGTCTACCCGACGGGAGGCCCTAGTCACACGACCTGAATGAACGAACGTACGCCTGAGAGAGTGGAAGCTGTCATCAAAAGACTTGCGCTTGGTGAACGGTCTACCCGACGGGAGGCCCTAGTCACACGACCTGAATGAACGAACGTACGCCTGCGAGAGTGGAAACTGTCATCAGGGTAGGCCAACAGCATACTGAATCCCAGCATTACCGATGGAGGGCGCCACGAACTTTAAGTCATTTTCAGCCTAGTGTCCGGATACTTTTCATCACATAATGTATGCGACATCAAAATTCAGTGCTATATTTATTTCTATACACAACAAGAACACACAAAAAACAGTTTCTCCAAATTTTCTTCACTTAGGCTCGTGTGTTTACTGGAGTGCATATTTTTGTGCGTATTAAATGTCATTTTTACGTCACGGGAAGGTACAGGTACATACTGGCCGGATCGAGACTCGAAGTCGGGACCATTGCCTTTCGCAGGCAAGTGCTCTACCAACTGAGCTACCCAAGCACGACTCACGACACCCCCCCCCCCACTCCTCCCCCCCCCCCCCCCCCGCGTGCGCCCCCCTCCACAGCTTCTGCCAGTACCTCGTCATCTGCCTTCCAGACTTATGACTTATAGAAGTTGCGCTTTGTGAAGTTTGGAAGGTAGGAGACGAGGTACTGGTAGAATTAAAGCTGTGAGAGCGGTGAAATTTTTTTAAATGTAAATCAGGTGTTGGTTCAAATCCGTTTTTTTGAATGCCACTTCAGTTTCTTTAATGCAAGCTGCTTTACTGGCTTCGAAAGTGTTTACGACCCAAAGCTGTTAAAAAAAAATATTAGCGGGCAGTAACTCTTTTCAATGGCATAAAGCAAACAGAACTAGGCTACAATAAATTTGCGGGATTTTATTGTCCCTTGCCGACTTCATCACGACTACAGTAAAAGATCCAGGTAGCTAGTCTGGTAAAGTGGAATCTGGCAGTAGCTCTACTACCTACTATCTAGTTGGAATGAATAATACCTTCTATAGGAAAAATGTCAGCATATGACTTAATTAATGCTGTTAGAATTATTATCAAACCTTTCTGTTTTGTGCGTCTGTTGGTGGTGGTGGTTTTTGGGGAAGGAGACCAGACAGCGAGGTCATCGGTCTCATCGGATTAGGAAAGGACGGGGAATGAAGTCGGCCGTGCCCTTTGAAAGGAACCATCCCGGCATTTGCCTGGAGCGATTCAGGGAAATCACGGAAAACCCAAATCAGGATGGCTGGACGCGGGATTGAACCGTCGTCCTCCCGAATGCGAGTCCAGTGTCTAACCACTGCGCCATCTCGCTCGGTGTGTGCGTCTGTTTACCTTGTTTGTGGGGCATATCAGCGTATTCAAGTTGCCATATTTTGGACGTACTGTTACAACTACAAGCTGGAGTATACTGGCTAAACATAAAATGTGTTTTATGATAAAATATTTTTAATTGCTTTCCCGACCATCATGATATTTAAAGGGCAGTACTGCTTACTTATTTAAACTCAAAGTATACTGACTTTTACCGACATCTACCGAAGCGAACTAAGGCGCTTGAACTCATTATGAAGTTTACAGACTGTAATAAAACTTGCGAAGTTACTCATGTTCTGTACTTTTGGTGTATTTCATACAAAAATAAAAATCGATACAAGTTGTTGCTGCTGCAAGTTACTGCAGTATATGCATTGAGGACATAAGAATGACATAATATGATACAATATGCAAAGGTGTTTCCCGTTGCGGCGGGATATTCTCACGAAATTTGAGTCACCAACTTTCTCCTCGTCAAAATAATATACCCGAATGGGCGCCGGCACAGTAGCTCAGCGGGTTCAGTTAGAGGGTTAGCTGCCTTCTGTAATAAAAAACTGCGTTAATCGATCAACAACGAACTTAAACGGATGTCTTACGACGTCCGCCCCGAGCAGATGCAACGAATGAAAGCGGAAAAAAAAGTGGGCAGCGCGTTGGATTGCCATGCAGGGGCCTGGGTTCGGTTCCCGGCTGGGGAGGGTGATTTTTTTCGCCTCAGGGACTGGGTGTTGTGCTGCCCTCATCGCCATTGTCGACGCGCAGGTCGCCTAATGTGGCGTCACACTAAATGAGACTTGCACTTGGCGGCCGAACTTCGCGGCCACTGACCCCATACGCTCATTTCCACTCCATTTTTCCAAGGGAAATCATAGCTTGCACGAAAGATATAGTAGGTGTTCTTTTTTCCCGTGCGCTGTTAGAGAGTGGATTAATAGAAATAGAGAGGATTAGATTACATAGTGAAGCTGGTTCGATGTACCCTCTGCCAGTCACCTATGTGTGATTTGCAGAGTATCTATGTAGACGTAGATAAATGCAAGCATTTACATCGATGAAGGCTTTAGAAATATGCATTTACTACTCCCCAAACGGCCGGCCGGCCAATGCACGCAAATTCGACTGAACTGACCACACACAAGAATAGTGGGTGCCCTGTGACTAGGGAAGCAGGAGGTGGCAGGAGGTGAACTCGCCGTGTATCACTGGCGGAGTGCAGGCAGCGGCCGTAAGATGGCAGGCGCTTCCAGTCTGCGGCAAAGCTGTGTACTTCGCGCACACGCAACTTGAGTCGGCTTGCATTTCACTCGACACCGTATGCCTATCTCTGGTTCTCTGGCAACTGCAAGCCCACTCGAGTCATATGCTGTATTTATGGCTGCGCTCTACCTAAATCACAGTACATAAATGGCGTAGTAATGGTAGGATAACCAGTGATACTGCTAGCGAAAGAAACATAAACGAATGTGTGAGAGTACGACTTCTTTCTGATTTTTTTTGTTCGTTTGTTTTGCAGTTAATTAGAACCGCAGACCGTTCAGTGTTAGTCCACTGCATATTTTTAACCTTAGATTTTATAAGTAATTAGATTTTATTAGTAATAACCAAGAAGTGCTGTTTACAGGCATAAACGTAAAAAAATCCATATATAGGTATTTTTTACTCAATACAACTTTCTGGCGTTTCCTGTTACTGTAGATAATTACGAAAGTTGTTTACGAATAATAGAAACATGTTTCATAAAAGCTTGACGAAGTATTGACGCGATTTTTAAAGGGTTTTTCTTTTTTTACTTTTACATTTTTCAGACGAAATTGCATTTTATAGCTCTATATGACAAACCAGTATTTTTTCATTTCTACTACAAAATTCCTCTGTTTCACGTTACAAATCAATTATTTTCGAATAAAACCTGAATTAAACAACGACAATTTCAGTCTTACTCTAAATACTGTTTATTTTTAAGTAACAGTCCGGGGGATAACTGTATAGGGCAAAAATGTTCCTTACTCAGTTTCTAGACGGTTCACCATGTCGGGTTTCTTGCGGAATCGCAAGCTCAAACAAAGCGCCCAATAGGTATGCAACGCAGTTACGACCTTAACCGATCAAGTTTACTAGGAAAGCTACCGTAGTCTACACTTATATGCGATATTCTACAATAGTTTTGCAGCTCTAGTTCCATTTCGTCTACAGGCCGAGAGTGACACCCACTGTAATTCCCAGCCAAGCCTTGGCTGTGCGACTCATTGCCATGGACAGATAATAGGTTTGTTTGGAAATAATTTTTCTGCTACCAGTCACGACTTTATTTTATTTATATTCTGCACGGCATGTTTCGGTAAATGATTCCCATTTTCAAGTGCGTATTTTTCTGTGTACTGTGCCATTTATTTGTGGTGTTCTGTTGTCTTTATTGCAATATATAAAAATGCACAATTTTTATTTGATTATCGATCTTTATACATAGTTAGTGACAAAAATTTGGAAGTCGTTACACTACCAGTTTTCCTGCGGTTCATCTATGCAGAATATCACATATAGTAAAATAACATCACACACAGTTTTTTGTGCAGTGTATACCTATATGGATACATAAACAGTTACAAAAACATTTTTAGATGTAGTCAACCGAGATAATGTTGTAAGCCTTTCACAGAATGTGTTATACTGTTCGTCTCTACAACAGGTATTTGTCTTAATGATCTCGATCATAATTTGCCTACCAGCGTAAAAATTCTCCTGTCAGAGGACAAAACTGACGAAGCAGTTGGAAATTGGAAAACCAGCTGTCTCAACCCATTCTCACCAAACATTTTGGTACACAGATATATTCATCCTCTTTTAAAACTGAACATTATAAATCCTTGTACCCAGTCTCTCTTTGTAAGTAAGCATTTATACTCAGCATCTTCCTCTCTCTGCCTTGATCTACTGGCCATTTAAATTGCTACACCAAGAAGAAATGCAGATGATAAACGGGTATTCATTGGACAAATATATTATACTAGAACTGACATGTGATTACATTTTACGCAATTTGGGTGCATAGATCCTGAGAAATCAGTACCCAGAACAACCACCTCTGGCCGTAATAACGGCCTTGATACGACTGGGCATTGAGTCAAACAGAGCTTGGATGGCGTGTACAGGTACAACTGCCCATGCAACGTCAACACGATACCACAGTTTATCAAGAGTAGTGACTGGCGTATTGTGACGAGCCAGTTGCTCCGCCACCATTGACCAGAGGTTTTCAATTGGTGAGAGATCTGGAGAATGTGCTGGCCAGGGCAGCAGTCGAACATTTTCTGTATCCAGAAAGGCCCATACAGGACCTGCAACATGCGGTCTTGCATTGTCCTGCTGAAATGTAGGATTTCGCAGGGATCGAATGAAGGGTAGAGCCACGGGTCGTAACACATGTGAAATGTAACGTCCACTGTTCAAAGTGCCGTCAATGCGAACAAGAGGTGACTGAGACGTGTAACCAGTGGCAACCCATACCATCACGCCGGGTGATACGCCAGTATGGCGATGACGAATACACGCTTCCAATGTGCGTTCACCGCGATGTCCCCAAACACGGATGCGACCATTATGATGCTGTAAACAGAAGTTGGATTAATCCGAAAAAATGAGGTTTTGCCATTCGTGCACCCAGGTTCGTCGTTGAGTACACCATCTCAGGCACTCCTGTCGGTGATGCAGCGTCTAGGGTAACCGCAGCCACGGTCTCCGAGCTGATAGTCCATGCTGCTGCAAACGTCGTCGAACTGCTCGTGCAGATGGTTGTTGTCTTGCAAACGTCCCCATTTGTTGACTTAGGGATCTAGACGTGGCTGCACGATCCGTTACAGCCATGCGGATAAGATGCCTGTCATCTCGACTGCTAGCGATACGAGGCCGTTGGGATCCAGCACGGCGTTCCGTATTACCCTCCTGAACCCATAGATTCAATATTCTACTAACAGTCATTGGATCTCGACCAACGCGAACAGTATTGTCGCGATACGATAAACCGCAATCGCGATAGGCTACAATCCGACCTTTATCAAAGTCGGAAACGTGATGGCATTTTTCCTCCTTACACGAGGCATCCCAACAACGTTTCACCAGGCAACGCCAGTCAACTGCTGTTAGTGTATGAGAAATCGGTTGGAAACTTTCCTCATGTAAGCACGTTGTAGGTGTCGCCACCGGCGCCAACCTTGTATGAATGTACTGAAAAGCTAATCATTTGCATATCACAGCATCTTCTTCCTGTCTGTTAAATTTCGCGTCTGTAGCACGTTATCTACGTGGTGTAGCAATTTTAATGGCCAGTAGTGTATATATGTTTGCCTCCCTCTGTCTCTTTTTTCTCCAATTGATTAACAGTATATATCACTGCCTCATTTCTGCTGTCTCCTTTTGTCTTTCTTTCCCACTGCCATTGTCTCCACCTTACTTTGGCAGCTCAAAAATTCTGATGAGTCCAACTTATTTTTTCCGCTGTATCAAAGTAGTGAAATTTCGACCCAAAATACGCCTTCGGTGATCATGAAGGGTCCGCCCCCCCCTCCCCACAAGCCTATGTGTGGTCTCCAGTCACCCGCATTTTTCATTTCCATTGTCTCCTCTCTTTTGGTCCCACTGTCTCCATCTATCTCTCTTTCTCTTTCACCGCCACTGTCTCTCACTGACCAATATCTCGTTTCTCTTTCTCTCCCACTACAATTTCCTTCACCCTTTTCTCTCTTCCTTTTTCGCTGCCACTTTCTGTCCTCATAATCACTTTTCCTCTCTTTCTCACGCACTGGCACTGTTTCCTCTACCCTCCACCGTCACTGTCTCTCTCAAACTAACTTTTAACAGGAAGAAGCACGAATACTATCGCTTGTCAAAATTTTTGGTGAGGTGGAATGAAGATTCAGGCATGAGGTTCCTTACTTTTCCATCAATCTTTTGAGAACATATTCACCTTTCTTGTGTTGCGACAGGAGCACTTTGCCTCTGGTTCCTTTCTTTTCCCTGCTACAGCAGAATTCGAATCAAGAACAGCGGCCAACACGAGTGACATAGAAGTAGATGACCTCGGAGTAGTAAAGCAACTACAGTCACTCAATAAAAGCAAGTCTTCTGGTCCAGATTGTATACCAGTTACGTTCCTTTCAGAGTATGCTGATGCAATAGCTCCATACTTATCAAATATATACAACCGTTCGCTCGACAAAAGATCCGTACCCAAAGACTGGAAAGTTTCACGTATCACACCAATATTCAAGAAAGGTAGTAGGAGTAATCCACTAAATTACAGGCCCATATCATTTTAACGTCGATATGCAGCAGGATTTTGGATCGTATTGTAACGCATCGTCGTATATTATTATGTTTTGCTATTGTTATTGTTAGAAAAATCTTTATTCAGTCGGCCGTCGAAATTTTGAAATAAAAGTTATTGTGGATGTCGCGCAATAAATATTTCGCATGAAGCGGTGTTGTGACACAGGCAAAGATCAATTGTGGAAACTAAGTCACTGAATATTACAAATAATGTTATTAAAGAATACGGCCGACTGACTACATAAGGCATGTACATTCGCGAATGAGCGATTAAAAAAAAAAAAAGAAAACGTTAATACTGTGAAGGAAATGAGTCTTAAATATACGAGGGCTGTTCAGAAAGTAAGCTCCGATTGATCGCGAAATGGGAACCACAGTGAAAATTAGAAATGTTTTATTTTTAACAGTTAGCTACACCATCCAGCTACTTCTCTACGTAGTTGCCGTTCTGACTAAGACATTTGTCGTAGCGTTGTACCAACTTTCCAATACCCTCATCATAAAAGACAGCCGCCAGTGCTTTCCGCCAATTCTCTACGCTGGCCTACAGCTCGTTTTCTGTGCCAAAATGTTGTATTCATAGCCAGCGGTTCATGTGAGCAGAAATGAAACGCAGGGGGAGTCAATTACTGGCTGTATTGTGGGTAGTCAAACATTTCGAATTGCAAACGATGCAGGAGCATCTTCATTGCCCCTTCAGAATGCGGCTGAGAATATTGCCTTGTAGAAGAAACTGCACGACAGTTATGTAATGTTGGCTGTATAGCTTCAGGCGAAATTTCTCCCCAGGTGCTCGTACTTGGCGGGAGACACTATTCTCTAGCCAACTTTACGCGATCACTGTGAGCTCAGAAATGAGAGGAGCGACGTGATGCTATCTAGGGTCATACTGGAGACACTGCCCAACACATCTGTGCAAAGCTTTATCGGATTATCATAGTCGTTTCCATTTCGCGATCAATCGGAACTTACTTTCTGAACAGCCCTCGTAGTTACGCTTGTGCACACTCAAATGTATGCGAACATACGAACGAGTTAGAGGCACGTACATTTTTAGTGCAATCATCCCCCGAGGCCTAGATAAAAAGAATTACAGTGAAATGTATTTATTCATCTTAGAACGTGAATGCGTGGACTTTGACATTAAATGAAAAGAAAGACTGCAGGTTCTGAATGTCGCGGCAAATATATTGAAATTGACGGCAGCGGACACGAAAGGAAAAAGATGAACACATTCACGTACCTCTGTTGTTGAGCAGCGTCGCCGTGAAGATCGTCGCCTCCATCTAAATTCTCTGCATAAAATTAAAATAATAGTAATAATTTTCCAGAATTTCAGGAGCTGGAACACATGATATCACAAAAGACGAAATCGCTCTGCTTCAAAATCACTTTCATTATTTAACCCAATTTTATCAGTAAGAAATGGCACAGCACGTCTTAACACTAGGACAGGATAACAGGGAAAGGAAACTTATTTTAAAACTGATAAACGAAGAGCGTAAAGCTTCTTTTGTTCAGCAAATGCTTTACGCATTAATCTCTGGTAGTTGAACTAGTGACTATACAGGGTGTCCCAGCTATCTTGTCCACCCAAAATATCTCTGGAACAATAACAGCTATTGGAAAACGACTTTCACCGGTATCAATGTAGGGCTGAGGCCCATGGTAGTACATAGTTGTAAACATTCTAAAACGAAAGCATATGTGTTTTTTAACACAAACTTATGTTTTTTTTAAATGGACCTCCTATATTTTTTCTTCAGAAATACATAGCATGACAAAGCACATACACAATGGCGTTGATTGCATCGCAATATTCCCATTACATCCCGAGATATTGAGACGCGAAGTTGACGCTTGAAACACCCGACATGCGCTGCTAGCGCACGTCCTGAGACTCAGGCGTGAACCCCATGCTGCCCGTAATCGCGATGTGATTGACATGTGTAATCACTCCTCCATACTTATCAAGAGGTCCGAAACGAATAATACGGTCTGCTGCGATTACGGGCAGCATGGGGTTCACGCCTGAGCCTCAGGACGTGTGCTAGCAGCGAATGTCGGGTGTTTCAAGCGTCAACTTCGCGTCTTAATATCTCGGGATGTAATGGGAATATTGCGATGCAATCAACGCCATTGTGTATGTGCTTTGTCATGCTATGGATTGCTGAAGAAAAAATATAGGAGGTCCATTTAAAAAAACATAAGTTTGTGTTAAAAAACACATATGCTTTCGTTTTAGAAGGTTTCCAAATATGTACTACCATGGGTCCCAGCCCTACATTGATACCGGTGAAAGTCGTTTTCCAATAGCTGTTTTGGGTGGACAAGATAGCTGGGACACCCTGTATATTCATAAAAAAATTTTATATAATTCCTTTATTGTATACAGGGTGTTTATAAATGAATATCGGGGTTTTAACGCTTTATAATATTTGTTACATTAAACTTACAGTTATAAATGATATGTCAAATGAAAGAGCAACTCAAACAGTTTTACCAAGAACGTTATAAATGTTCAGTGTGAGCACCATTTGTCACACGTCACACGTATCAAGTCAATCGCCGAGTTCTTCCCAAATGACAATGACAGGGCTTACTTTGCATGGCCTGCACGTTCACCCGACCTAACGTCAAGCAATTTTTTCCTTTGGGGCTTCACCAAGGATCGTGTGTACGTGCCTCCGATACCAGCAGACCTCCCTGAATTAGGAAACCGGATTGAAGCAGCTGTTGCTACAGTCACTGAAGACACACTTATCAACGTTTGGGAAGAACTCGGCTATAGACTTGATGTGTGCCGTGTGACAATTGGTGCTCACATTGAACATTTATAAGGTTCTTAGTAAAACTGTTTGAGTTGCTCTTTCATTTGACATATCATTTATAATTGTAAGTTTAATATAATATTATAAAGCGTTAAAACCCCGATATTCATTTATAAACACCCTGTATTGTGTTCAAACATTATGAATTAACTCGAAGAAAACTGTCTATTGACACACAGTCAACATGGGTTTAGAAAACGTAATTCTTATGAAACACAACTAGCTCTTTATTCGCACGAAGGTTTCAGTGCTGCTAACAAGAGATTTCAAACGGATTCTTTGTTTCTGAATTTCCGGAAGGCTTTTGACACTGTACCACACAATCGGCTTGTAGTGAAATTGCATGCTTATGGAATATCGTCTCAGTTATGTGACTGGATTCGTGATTTCCTGTCAGAGAGGTGACAATTCGTTGTAATTGATGGAAAGTCATCGAGTAAAACGGAAGTGATTTCTGGCGTTCCCCAAGGTAGTGTTATAGGCTCTTTCTCGTGGTCGTGCAGTAGCGTTCTCGCTCCCACGCCCGGGTTCCCGGGTTCGATTCCCGGCGGGGTCAGAGATTTTCTCTGCCTCGTGATGGCTGGGTGTTGTGTGCTGTCCTTAGGTTAGTTAGGTTTAAGTAGTTCTAAGTTCTAGGGGACTGATGACCATAGATGTTAAGTCCCATAGTGCTCAGAGCCATTTGAACCATTTTTGTTATAGGCTCTTTGCTGTTCCTTGTCTACGTAAATGATGTAGAGGACAATCTGAACAGCTGTCTTAGGTTTTTTGCAGATGATGCTGTCGTTTATCGACTAGTAAAGTGATCAGAAGATCAAAACAAATTGGAAAATGGGTTAGAAACGATATCTGTATGGTGCTAAAATTGGCAATTAACCCTAAATAACGAAAAATATGAGTTCATCCACATGAGTGCTAAAAGGAATCCGTTAAACTTCGGTTACCTTATAATTCAGTCAAATCTAGAGGCCGTACGTTCAACTAAATACCGAGGAATTACAATTAGCAACAGATTAAATTGAGAGGAACACGCAAAAACTGTTGAGGGGAAAGATAACCAAAGACTGCATTTTATTGGGAGGACGCGTAGAAAATGTAACAGATCTACTAAAGAGACCGCCTACACTACCCTTGTCCGTCCTCTTTTAGAATATTGCTGCGCGGCGTGGGATCTTTACCAGATTGGATTGACGGAATACATCGAAAAAGTACAAAGCAGGGCAGCACGTTTTGTATTAACGCGAAATAGGGAAAGAATGTCACTGAAATGACATCATTAAAACAAAGGCGTTTTTCGTTGCGGAGGAATCTTCTCACGAATTCCAATCTCCAAATTTCTCCTCCTAATGCGAAAATATTTTGTTGACGCCGACCTACACAGGGAGAAACGATCACCACGATAAAATAGGGGAAATCAGAGCTCGCGCGGAAAGATACAGATGTTCATTCTTTCCGCGCGCTATACGAGATTGGAGCGTCCGCAGCTTGAGGTCGTGCGGTAGCGTTCTCGCTTCCCGCGCCCGGGTTCCCGTTTTCGATTCCCGGCGGGGTCAGGGATTTTCCCTGCCTCGTGTTGTGTGATGTCCTTAGGTTAGTTAAGTTTAAGTAGTTCTAAGTTCTAGGGGACTGATGACCATAGATGTGAAGTCCCATAGTGTTCAGAGCCATTTGAACCGAGATTGGAGCAATAGAGCGTTCTGAAGATGCTTCGATGAACCCTCTGCTAGGCACATAAATGTGATTTTCAGAGAATCGATGTAGATGTGCATGCAGAACGTGCTGTTTATATGAAACGCGTTCTGTAGTTCAGTAAAGTCAGTTTATTTATATACTTCGACACATTTATATTCTTTGATACATATAAGCAACAAGTAAGTACATATAATATAAGGTTAACACAAAATCGTTTGCTTTACCTTTTTTTCTGGATACTTTGCTAATCGATCGCATGCATCACTTATGATTTGTATCTTGAAAGAGTAAAAATGTTATTAGAAACATTTATTGAATTTTTCAGTCTTTTTAGTTATACATAATTGTTGCCATTCATTTTAACGTCTTTTCACGAATGTTAGGACACTTTTTGGATCTTTTCGTGTCATTGAAGTACCACTTTGGGTGTATTTTTATAGGCATGAAGACGGAGACAGTGCGTGATAAAAGTTTTGCTTGTGAAAAAATGCTGACTAAAAGCAAAACCCTTGCGATGACCATGGAACACTTACAATGTGCTCTCGACGTCAGTTAAAGCTACATTTACGCCTTGGATCGGATATTACGTGCATATTTTCCGTGCATAAGTACGGTATTTTTGAACGTCTGGATTTCGGTAACGGTTAAAGGTATCGAAAAAAATATTCAAGGTTCCTCGAGGACTTTATCTTAAGAACACATGATAAAAATTTCGACTTTTTGTCATGAATAGAAATTGTAGAAGTAGCAATCCACACAATCAGTAACTTCAGAACAGAAAAATCATGGTTTTTTGGGTGTATTTTGATAATAAGTGCAGATTTTCGAAAACGGGAAAATGGTATTTTCGGATGAATGTCTAAAGAACGTGCAGTTAAATTTCATCCATTTGCTATGGTCAGTTATTTAAACAACAGTGTCTTATGTGCAAAAATGCCTGCAATGCAGTTTTTGTGGTTTTCTGCGTAAGTACTGCAATTCTGACCCTCTGGATCTCGGTAACGGATAAGGGTACCTAAAAAAGCTTCAAAGTTTTCAGAGAATATCATCTTAGAAACATGTAAAAATTTCGACGGCCTGTCATGAATAGAAATTATAGTAGTGGCCATCACCACAATAGATATTTTTCGTACCTAAAATTCACGGTTTGTCGGGGGTTTCTGAGGAACCGTCCATGATCAAATGGTGCTTTTAGTAGCTGCCTAAGGTCCACGCTAGACCACACCCTCCGCCCTAGACGACACCCAGTGCGCAAGAACCAACCGATTTGCTCAACACGTCTGCGTTGGAGTACTGTAGGATAGCTGCGTATGTCTGGTCCTCTGGTAGGTATACAAACAGCAATTAGGCGAAAGGCTATTCAGAACAGAAATCGAAATATGACCCCTTGAAAAATCTTATTTTCGCACGCGGCTTTTTGGAACATATTAGTACATACTGGGTATATATTTACGATGCTGCTTATTTCTGTATGCTAATATTTTTATTTAAGTATACTGTCGAAACATCTGGAGAATTCTTCCTATTTTCTGTAATGTGAATATACCTCCGTTTCTTCTAACAGATCCATTTCTGACCCTCTATTTATTACAGTAAAGACAACACAACAACGCAGAACCTTGAACATCAAAAGATCGCGAATAAATGGCCTAGCGTATAGAGAAAAACGCATTTGAAAATGGGTATCATTTTCCAAAATCTGTTGTGCAAAACATAAATAACGGAAAATCGTGACCGGTAGCAGACAAGTTATCTATAAACAACTGTAGTGTAAGTATCTATATAACCTCTTAATGTGTGTGTTCCATTATTTTATTTTATTTATATTTTATTTTTATTTTCAATTTTGATTTTGGGTTCCACTGCAAAGATGTGCGTAGGCGCGGATCGTTCTTAGAATCTACTGACACAAAATTGCGCAGTCGGATCCTGAATAAGTATTGAAATAACTTAGACGAATCCATGCTTAAAAACACAGTAAATCATTATCGGCTATATACACATACAAAAAAATATTTCACCATTTTCCAATACGTAAGGACCTACGTGTGATTTAATTACATCTTAGAGCAGATCAAGTCTATGTCCTATTGCACGTAACATAAATCGTCTGAATAAATCGTTAAGCACTTTGAAAACGTCAGTTTCCTACAGATCATGGATGAAAGAAATAATATCGCCGATCTCCAGAGTCGCCTGTGGAGCGAACGGGATAATAATTACGATAATTTGAAATTGCCGCTTAATGGCGGCCAATTGTCGCCGTCCAGCGATGTTCAGCTTGCTGCTGTAATTCCTTTAAAAATGATGTGACAAGCAAAACGGGATATATGATGCAGGCTACAGTTAAAATTAACAACAGCAATACTTTAGATGTACATTGTAGGTCACTGCTCAAATAATGAAACATGTAGGCACCTTATTATGTAGTTTGCGTCCAGTGGCGTGCTATCCGAACAAGAAGAAGCAAGAGAATGTCTGGCGCTTTTTGTTTCACGCCGATACCAAAAAGAACAAAGATAATAATGATACTTATGTTACAGATAATAGTTTTTCTTCGTAATCGCATTATTCCTTGACTTTCAGTAGAGTTTCTTTTACATTTCACAAACATAATTAACCGGCCGCAGTGGCCGTGCGGTTCTAGGCGCTACAGTCTGGAACCGCGCGACCCCTACGGTCGCAGGTTCGAATCCTGCCTCGGGCATGGATGTGTGTGATGTCCTTAGGTTAGTTAGGTTTAAGTAGTTCTAAGTCCTAGGGGACTGTTGACCTCAGCAGTTAAGTCCCATAGTGCTCAGAGCTATTTGAGCCAACAAACATAATTGCTCAATATGGTGGAAAAATACTTTAAAGAATTAATGGTTTGCCTAACCTGGGCCGTGGAACGTCATAAGGCCCCCTGGAATGCTATGGTCACATGTTCTAATGTCCGGGCATGACATTCCACATTCGGCACATGAAGCACTTTCATAAAAGTTTTCACTTTGCATCACAATATTTAACATTATTGCAGTTATAGATTTCTATGACTGATACTTTGAGTTCACATCAATACACTTTACATCTTTCAACAAGATTACAAAATTTCAACATCATTGGCATATATACACTCCTGGAAATGGAAAAAAGAACACATTGACACCGGTGTGTCAGACCCACCATACTTGCTCCGGACACTGCGAGTGGGCTGTACAAGCAATGATCACACGCACGGCACAGCGGACATACCAGGAACCGCGGTGTTGGCCGTCGAATGGCGCTAGCTGCGCAGCATTTGTGCACCGCCGCCGTCAGTGTCAGCCAGTTTGCCGTGGCATACGGAGCTCCATCGCAGTCTTTAACACTGGTAGCATGCCGCGACAGCGTGGACGTGAACCGTATGTGCAGTTGACGGACTTTGAGCGAGGGCGTATAGTGGGCACGCGGGAGGCCGGGTGGACGTACCGCCCAATTACTCAACACGTGGGGCGTGAGGTCTCCACAGTACATCGATGTTGTCGCCAGTGGTCGGCGGAAGGTGAACGTGCCCGTCGACCTGGGACCGGACCGCAGCGACGCACGGATGCACGCCAAGACCGTAGGATCCTACGCAGTGCCGTAGGGGACCGCACCGCCACTTCCCAGCAAATTAGGGACACTGTTGCTCCTGGGGTATCGGCGAGGACCATTCGCAACCGTCTCCATGAAGCTGGGCTACGGTCCCGCACACCGTTAGGCCGTCTTCCGCTCACGCCCCAACATCGTGCAGCCCGCCTCCAGTGGTGTCGCGACAGGCGTGAATGGAGGGACGAATGGAGACGTGTCGTCTTCAGCGATGAGAGTCGCTTCTGCCTTGGTGCCAATGATGGTCGTATGCGTGTTTGGCGCCGTGCAGGTGAGCGTCACAATCAGGACTGCATACGACCGAGGCACACAGGGCCAACACCCGGCATCATGGTGTGGGGAGCGATCTCCTACACTGGCCGTACACCACTGGTGATCGTCGAGGGGACACTGAATAGTGCACGGTACATCCAAACCGTCATCGAACCCATAGTTCTACCATTCCTAGACCGGCAAGGGAACTTGCTGTTCCAACAGGACAATGCACGTCCGCATGTATCCCGTGCCACCCAACGTGAAGGTGTAGGTCAACTACCCTGGCCAGCAAGATCTCCGGATCTGTCCCCCAGTGAGCATGTTTGGGACTGGATGAAGCGTCGGCTCACGCGGTCTGCACGTCCAGCACGAACGCTGGTCCAACTGAGGCGCCAGGTGGAAATGGCATGGCAAGCCGTTCCACAGGACTACATCCAGCATCTCTACGATCGTCTCCATGGGAGAATAGCAGCCTGCATTACTGCGAAAGGTGGATATACACTGTACTAGTGCCGACATTGTGCATGCTCTGTTGCCTGTGTCTATGTGCCTGTTGTTCTGTCAGTGTGATCATGTGATGTATCTGACCCCAGGAATGTGTCAATAAAGTTTCCCCTTCCTGGGACAATGAATTCACGGTGTTCTTATTTCAATTTCCAGGAGTGTATTTTATTTTACCAGAGATAGTCTGTTATTAACTGACGCTGCGGACATTTAATTATTATCGCACTCCATTCGGACGAAGGCCTTAAGGGAAACCGCAGAAAACCCGGGCGGCGTGAAACAGAGTATCCTTCATCGCTATCTGTTGTCATTATTTCAAATATTCTCAGGTATTGCCTTCTTGATTTGCAAAGTTTGCATCTGATCTATTAGATAATTTCAGTTGTATGACGATGCCTTCGGTGGACGGCGTCGCCAGGTGGTAGGCGCCGTCACCGGCCGTCGGATGTTCGTGGGACGTTGCAGGCACGGCGTGGCGTAGTCGATGCTGCGTCATCATAGATACGCCTGGCAGGAACCTACGTAGCGTCGGCGTGGAGGGAGGCACCGCCCCCGCTTTGACATTTAACCGCGCTACCGTCCGCCTAGGCTGCATCGGCGTTGCCTCCTACGTTGTCTCCCCAAACCGTTCGTAACGCAGAGGAGTGACCATGAAACAAATTCGATTACGCAGTATTATTTGTTTTAATACACAGCTGGGAATTCGCTATGGGAAAAAATGCACACATTATTAGTCACTGCTATTGTAGAGTTCAGGACCAGCTCTGTAACTGTTTATTACACCCCAGGTGCGTAATTCCAGTAATCCCATAGTCCTACAAACATGGTTGCTTTTTCACTTTTTTATGATATTCTTAATGTTTCGCGCTATACAGGGTGGCCCACTGATCGTGACCGGGCCAAATATCTCACGAAATAAGCGTCAATCGAAAAAACTACAAAGAACGAAGTTCGTCTAGCTCGAAGGGGGAAACCAGATGGCGCTATGTTTGGCCCGCTAGATGGCGCTGCCATAGGTCGAACGGATATCAACTGCGTTTTTTTTTTTTTTTAAGAACAGGAACCACCAATTTTTATTACATATTCGTGCAGTACGTAAGAAGTATGACTATTTTATTGGACAACTTTTTTCGCTCTGTGCTAGACAGCGCTGTAATAGTCACAAACATAATGCTCACGATTTTAGACCAACAGTTGGTAACAGGAAGGTTTTTAAAATTACAATACAGAACGCAGGTACGTTTGAACATTTTATTTCGGATGTTCCAGTGTGATACATGTACCTTTGTCAACTTATCATTTCTAAGAACGCATGCTGTTACAGCGTGATTACCTGCAAATACCACATTAATTCAATAAATGCTCAAAATGATGTCGGTCAACGTCAATGCATTTGGTAATACGTGTAACGACATTGCTCTCAACAGCGAATAGTTCGCCTTCTGTAATGTTCCCACATGCATTGACAGTGCACTGACGCATGTTGTCAGGCGTTGTCGGTGTGTTTCGATAGCAAATATCCTTCAACTTTCCCCACAGAAAGAAATCCGGGGACGTCAGATCCGGTAAACGTGCGGGCTATGGTATGGTGTTCGACGATCAATCCACCTGTCACGAAATATACTATTCAATATCGCTTCAACTGCACGCGAGCTATGTGCCGGACATTCATCATGTTGGAAGCACATCGCCATTCTGTCATGCAGCGAAACATCTTGTAGTAACATCGGTAGAACATTACGTAGGAAATGAGCAGCCATTGCACCATTTAGATTGTCATCGATAAAATGGGGGCCAATTATCCTTCCTCCCATAATGCCGCACCATACATTAACCCGCCATTGCACCATTTAGATTGTCATCGATAAAATGGGGGCCAATTATCCTTCCTCCCATAATGCCGCACCATACATTAACCCGCCAAGGTCGCTGATGTTCCACTTGTCGCAGCCATCGTGGATTTTCCGTTGCCCAGTAGGGCATATGATGCCGGTTTACGTTACCGCTGTTGGTGAATGACGCTTCGTCGCTGAATAGAACGCGTGCAAAGAATCTGTCATCGTCCCGTAATTTCTCTTGTGCCCAGTGGCAGAACCGTACACGACGTTGAAAGTCGTCGCCACGGAATTCTTGGTGCATAGAAATATGGTACGGGTGCAATCGATGTTGATGTAGCATTCTCAACACCTACGTTTTTGAAATTCCCGATTCTCGCGCAATTTGTCTGCTACTGATGTGCGGATTAGCCGCAAACAGCAGCAAAAATACCTACTTGAGTATCATCATCTGTTGCAGTCATGGTTGACGTTTCACATGTGGCTGAACACTTCCTATTTCGTTAAATAACGTAACCATCCGGCGAACGGTCCGGACACTTGGATGATGCCGTCCAGGATACCGAGCAGCAAACATAGTATACGCCCGTTGGGCATTTTGATCACAATAGTTATACATCAGCACGATATCGACCTTTTCCGCAATTGGTAAACGGTCCATTTTAACACGGGTAATGTATCACGAAGCAAATATCGTCCGCACTGGAGAAATGTTACGTGATACCACGTTCTTATACGTTTGTGACTGTTACATCGCCATCTATCACAAAGCGGAAAAAGTGGTCCAACTAAAACATTCATATTTTTTTCCGTACTACACGAATAATAAAAATGGGGGTTCCTATTTAAAAAACGCAGTTGATATCCGTTTGACCTATGGCAGCGCCATCTCGCGGGCCAACCATAGCGCCATCTGGTTTCCCCCTTCAAGCCAGACGAGTTTCGTTCTTTGTAGTTTTTTCGTTTGATGCTTATTTCGTGAGATAGTTCGCTCGGTCACTATCAATCGACCACCGTGTATAAGCGTCCTAAAGTCGTCACACGCTCTACACTTCACCTTGTCTTGACTGTTCACTGTTTATAACCTGTTCTAAAAGCAACACTCCGAGCGCGGCACGTCACTCGCCGACCAAGTGTCCGCTTCGCCTTGGAATGTTGATTGTTGTCGCGCGTGAAACGCTGTCTATTCCAAATACATCGTTCGCACAGTTTACACGAGATGAAATTATACAGTTTTTCCATACTCGTCGCACTGTGTACGCTTAACAACATATTTCATTAAGGACGTCCGCCAAAGTCTGTACAGTGTACAGCGATCGTTCTTTTAACACTTTCTCACGCTACAGATTGCGAATTACACATTTCGATATAGTTCAAGTGGCGATTTTTATTGTCTCTCTGACAACAAAAATTTTCTCAACAGAACAAGTTAATCACAGACTCTATCACATTATCTGTCTTTTGTGTAGAGGCAGGTGTTACAAAGGGTAAATTACACGATTCCTGCATTCCATGTCAAGTTTGTCTGACCAATATATCATCAGGACTTGTTCTCAGACACTAGGCTGACTTGACAATAATAATGGCTTTACCATATCATACTCAACAAACTGCCTATAATTTTATATTTTATCAGGGCTGCCGTGCATGTTCCTGTGTTACACGGTGTCTAATACGCGTTTCTCAAGCCGAAACTGAGTTTAGCCATGGATCCAAAAATCTAGGAAAATCATGCGGTAAAATGGCACGACATACTCGTATTCCAGCTCGATTGATTCTAAAATTGTTTCATCGAAATCTGCTTTGCTGATGACCCATTGTGTTTCCCTTTAACATAGGTTTTAGTTATGGTCATCTTTCTTCTTACTCTAGTAGTTGAAATATTACCAAATAAATGAGTATTGCATATTTAAGAAAATTAAACTTACATCTCAATTAAATCTTCCACAAGCTGAACATTCCAATGAAATAATAATCCTAACTTTACCTTGCAGTATGGAATTAAATCAAATGTTCTCATTAAAAATAGATATCCCTTTATCTTCATTACTTCGGTTTCACGAACTTCCTTCGCTACACTGTACAGTAACAGTCTTTCCTATGCATCTTTGAAATGCAAGTAATATTGTTCTTTTGTGAAGTATACTCGCTTGGATGACACTTTCTATGTCCTAAATACAGAAAAATATACCATGGGAAAACATGAAAAATACATCAAAAATTGAAAGAAAATCTTACATCTACATTGTCGTTATGAATCATTTTATATACAGTTTGATGGTCTGGCGTGACAGAAGGTTTCATGGGACAACACCTCTGTGTTGTATTCGTAATCCTTTATTACTCCAGGTTTCTCCGAGAAAACATTTAAATGATTTGACAGCAAACGATAAGCTCATGCTACTGTTCAAATAATCCGATTCCTTAACCTTGTTGTAAACCATTTACTGTATTTCCGTAGTGTTCTCTATTCCCTTTTCAGGATAATAGTATTCCTTCCCTTTTAAATCATAGTCAACTTGTAAAATCTTCAAATTACGACATTTGATCTGAATACTCTTGCAATACTTGCCATGTGCTCCTTTCGTTCTGACCATATCCAGTACAATTCTCCTCCCACCATACATTAAACTAATTTCTCCCGTGGAAAGGTCAATATTTGCCTTTCTGCTCCTCAGGGAATCACAACCCAGGATACAAGCTATTGCTAAACCTTTTACTATTAGGAAAGTACATTTGATCGCTCCTTCCCTAAATTTCAGGTCGACTTGTTCCTGGAATTTAACTATTTGTGTCTGTGGCCCAATAGCTCCAGACACCCGACAGTTTTGTACTGGATATGTCGGTGTTTTATTTGTCTTACATAATGAATTATACAGTTCCAAACTCACAACACTACTAGTCGCGCCAGTATCAATGTACGCGTCGAGTGGAACATCTATGTGCGTTTGAATCACAGCCCGTATCTGTTCTAGATCGCTACTTTTGCACTTACTAGGTTCGTTTAATAATTCATCCTGCATTGCGATATCGTCATTATACCACAGCAGGTCAACGTTTTCTCGAGTCTGTTTTGGTGTGCCCCCACTTCGCCCGCCGACCAACAATAGGGAGCTTATTGCGGTCGGAACTAGTTTGTTGTCTGGGAGGGGCCTGGACATTTGTCTTCTGATACCTCCAATATGCTAACACTGGATTGCTGTGCTCGCCAATGTTGTTGATTTACGTTTAATGCGCGATTTTCATTTCTTTGTTCACTGTTCGGTCCCGGCGGGGGACCTGCTTTTTGATTCCACTGTGGCGAGAAATTACTCGGCCACTGGTTTCGGTTGTTACTGTTGCTATTCTGCCATTTCGAATTGCTTTGGTATCCGGTGTTGGGTCTGTCATCCCACTTTCTTTTTCCATTCACTTGCGTATAACCATCGCCATTCACTTGCCTTCCATTACTGGCTGGCTGATCACAATCTTTTCCATTGTTATTATTGTGGCCTAGTTTATTATTTCTATTGCCATTTTTCTGAGGAGAAGACGAATGATTGTAGCACTTTTTCCTGCCTTCGTCTGCCCTAGTGCCAAATCAATCTTGTCTAATAGTGATAGGTATTTGACTAAATACCCCTCGTCAACATTAATTAACTCATCTTTGATATGTCCGGGCAGCCGCAACTTTAACAGCCGGATCACATCTTTACTAACCATTGGCTCTTCCCAGTACATGGTCTTACTAATGTATTTCTAAAAGTATTTCGTTAGACTACCGTGCTTGGGATAATACATTTCTGCACAATGGACTTCATTTCTTGATCTCTCGTGAATACTTGGTGACCCTATTCTTGCCTAAGAAAGCCTTTTCAAATAGCCCAGTATTGTGACACATATCCACTGCCTCATTTGCCCAGCATCTCCCTGTATATGACATACAATAAACTTAACTTTTTGCTTTTCTGTCCACATATTGGGCAAGTTATTCCTAAAAATTTTAATGAAAATGGTTCACCGATTTATTTTCGTTGTTAAAAATTTGGAATTGCCTTTGTTTAAATAGGCTTTCCTCTACCATCAGGTAGCATTGTCAGTGCGCTATTAGCACTGTGGCTGTTCCTGCCATTATCATACGGGTGATCATAGTTAGTAACCACACTCGGTGCGTTACCGTACACTTTAGGAGTAGGCGTGACACTTTCTCTGACGTTTGGACAGCCGGGCGCCGCGCGCTCTAAGTTGGCAATACACTGTCACTTCGCTGCCAGTGTAGCAGCTCTGCGCGTAACTTATCCCTCAGCTGTGCGACTTTTGTTTGCAGCGTTTCTGTTACTCGATTGTTCGCAAGGTCAGCGCCCCCAGTCACACGCTGTATCGCAGTGTTTACTTTTTCGTCTACCTGTTGTGCTATCGTTTGTTCTTTCGATTCCAGCCATTCCTGGAATTCTTTCTCGATTTTGTCAGCCTGATCGTCTAAAGTATTTTCGATACTCTCGCTGTGAAACTTCTAGTTGCTCCATGATTGAATCTACCTCCTCCTTCAAAGTGTTCTTTTCTCCCTGTATAGCCTTTACCTCCAAAGCTAAGTTGCTGACTAGTTCAGGCAGCCCCTCATAGGAATTCTTTAATTCGGTTACCTCTGAGGAAATTTTCTCAAGGTAATCTGATAGCATTTTTTCATTACTTTGTCCTCGATCAGCTAACTGTGATAACAGTTGCCCATCCCTCTCAGCTAGTAATCGATCACGTTCATTATCATGTCCTTCCAATTTGCGCAGTAAAGCCGCAAATGGATCGGGCAGTGGAGAGCACACAGGTGGCATAAAAATTCTCTCCACTGGCCTGTTCGGTGTCAAAACATTTTCTGTTAACGGTCTGACATCCTCTCCATCCAACCTTTTTGTTGGTGTCAGGTGTTCCACCTCACAGCTACTGCCATCTGCCCCCAGCATCTCACCTGCTGTTGCAGTGGCTGCACTATCATCAACAAATCTACTCATGTCCTGCACGTTATCATGCTGAACAAGATCTGTGTTTGATTTCGCATCCATAATTCTACCTACTTTGCCCATAACTTGATTTTGCTATTGTAACAAGTCTGCAAACGCTTACACAGTACATAAATACTGCTTGTTCGCCCACTGCTTGAATACTGCTCAGCAGTGTGGGATCCGTACCAGATAGGGTTGATACAAGACATAGAGAAGATCCAACGGAGAGCAGCGCGCTTCGTTAAAGGATCATTTAGTAATCGCGAAAGCGTTACGGAGATGATAGATAAACTCCAGTGGAAGACTCTGCAGGAGAGACGCTCAGTAGCTCGGTACGGGCTTTTGTCAAAGTTTCGAGAACATACCTTCACCGAAGAGTCAAGCAGTATATTGCTCCCTCCTACGTATATCTCGCGAAGAGACCATGAGGATAAAATCAGAGAGATTAGAGCCCACACAGAGGCATACCGACAATCCTTCTTTCCACGAACAATACGAGACTGGAATAGAAGGGAGAACCGATAGAGGTACTGAAGGTACCCTCCGCCACACATCGTCAGGTGGCTTGCGGAGTATGGATGTAGATGTAGATGTAGATATTATTACAAATGCACAATGCTAACCTTGGTTGTTGTGCCAAGTTGAAAGAAAACTCAATAACGTTACACTGTCTTTATATGAGTAATTGTTCTAGAATTGTAACTTGAAATGAATTTCTTCCTTACCATGAGTCATCAGTGCATGTCAAACTTTAGTGCAACAACAGGATAGTATGCATGGTAGTCCTTCTCTTTATTACTGTATTCGGTATTGGTTTATTTTTCTTTATTTTCAGCTTGGCAGCTCTCTCTTTCATATATCTCAGGGTCGGTTTCCTCACATCCGTATAACATTCCTTAGATGCTAGTAATTTTCTGTAAAAGAAGTTTGGATTCTGGTTAGTATACAAAATGTGGATACATACATACGCATAAAATCACAAAAATACAAATATTACAAAGAAGTTCTATTTGAAATTATGACAATATTCTATTATTCTGGTCCCATGGACAAAGGGCGCCAGTTGTAGTGTATTTTGTGGCCGAGCGGTTCCAAGCGCTACAGTTCGTAACCACGCTGCTGCTGCGGTCGCAGGTTCGAATCCTGCCTCGGGCATGGATGTGTGTCATCTCCTTAGGTTAGTTAGGTTTAAGTAGTTCTAAGTTCTAGGGGACTGTTGAGCTCAGATGGTAAGTCCCACAGCGCTCAGAGCCATTTGAACCATTTTGAAGTGTATCTACATATAACCTATTAATGTGTGTTTTTTATTATTTTATTTTATTTTATTTATGTATTTTTAATTTGGTTTTGGGTTCCGATGCAATGATATGCGAAGGCACGGATTGTTCTTAGAGTTTACTGACACCAAAATGCAGCGTGGAATCATGAATAATTATTGAAATTACTTAGACGAATCCATACTTAAAAACAGTAGTTAATCATTATAGGCTATATACACACAACCCCCCCCCCCCCCCAATGAACCATGGACCTTGCCGTTGGTGGGGAGGCTTGTGTGCCTCAGCGATACAGATAGCCGTACCGTAGGTGCAACCACAACGGAGGGGTATCTGTTGAGAGGCCAGACAAACGTGTGGTTCCTAAAGAGGGCCAGCAGCCTTTTCAATAGTTGCAGGGGCAACAGTCTGGATGATTGACTGATCTGGCCTTGTAACACTAAACAAAACGGCCTTTTTGTGCTGGTACTGCGAACGGCTGAAAGCAAGGGGAAACTACAGCCGTAATTTACCCGTCGACATGCAGCTTTACTGTATGATTAAATGATGATGGCGTCCTCTTGGGTAAAATATTCCGGAGGTAAAATAGTCCCCCATTCGGATATCCGGCCGGGGACTACTCAAGAGGATGTCGTTATCAGGAGAAAGAAAACTGGCGTTTTACGGATCGGAGCGTGGAAAGTCAGATCCCTTAATCGGGCAGGTAGGTTAGAAAATTTATAAAGGGAAATGTATAGGTTAAAGTTAGATATAGTGAGAATTAGTGAAGTTCGGTGGCTGGAGGAACAAGACTTTTGGTCAGGTGAATACAGGGTTATAAATCAAGTAGGGGTAATGCAGGAGTAGTTTTAATAATGAATAAAAAATAGGAGTGCGGGTAGGCTACTACAAACAGCATAGCGAACGCATTATGGTGGCCAAGATAGACACGAAGCCCACGCCTACTACAGTAGTATATGCCAACTAGGTCTGCAGATGACGAAGAAATTGAAGAACTGTATGGGGAGATAAAAAGAAATTATTCAAATAATGAAGGGAGATGAAAATTTAATAGTCATGGGTGACTGGAATTCGGTAGTAGGAAAAGGAAGAGAAGGAAACTTAGTAGGTGAATATGGATGGGGGGTAAGAAATGAAAGAGGAAGTCGTCTGGTAGAATTTTGCACAGAGCATAACTTAATAATAGCTAACACTTGGTTCAAGAATCACGAAAGAAAGTTGTATACATGGAAGAAGCCTGGAGATACTGGAAGGTCTCAGATAGATTATATAATGGTAAGATAGGGATTCAGGAACCAGGTTTTAAATTGTAAGACATTTCTAGGGGCAGATGTGGACTCTGACCACAATCTATTGGTTATGAAATGTAGATTAATAGTGAAGAAACTGCAAGAAGGTGGGAATTTGAGGATATCGGACCTGGATAAACTAAAAGAACCAGAGGCTGTTGAGAGCTTCAGGGAGAGCATTAGGGAACGATTGACAGGAATGGGGGAAAGAAATACAGTAGAAGAAGAATGGGTAGCTTTGAGAGATGAAATAGTAATGATAGTAGAGGATCAAGTAGGTAAAAAGACGAGGGCTAGTAGAAATCCTTGGGTAACAGAAGAGACATTGAATTTAATTGATGAAAGGAGAAAATACAAAAATGCATTAAATTAAACTTGCAAAAAAGAATACAAACGTCTCAAAAATGAGATCGACAAGAAGTGCAAAATGGCTAAGGAGAGATGGCTAGAAGACAAATGTAAGGATGCAGATGCGCATATCACTAGGGGTAAGATAGATATTGCCTACAGGAAAATTAAAGAGACCTGTGTATGGAGTGTAGCCATGTATGGAAGTGAAACGTGAACGATAAATAGTTTAGAGAAGAAGAGAATAGAATCTTTCGAAATGTGGTGCTACAGAAGAATGCTCAAGATTAGATTGGTAGATCACATAACTAATGACGAGGTATTGAATAGAATTGGGGAGAAGAGGAGTTTGTGGCACAACTTGACAAGAAGAAGGGATCGGTTGGTAGGACATGTTCTGAGGCATCAAGGCATCACCAATTAGTATTGGAGGGCAGCGTGGAGGGTAAAAATCATTGAGGGAGACCAAGAGATGAATACACTAAGCAGATTCAGAAGGATGTAGGTTGCAGTAGTTACTCAGAGATGAAGAGAAGCTTGCACCGGATCGATTAGCATGGAGAGCTGCATCAAACCAGCCTCAGGACTGAAGACCACCACAACATCAACAACAACAACAAAATTGGAGAAAAGAGAACCACTTGCATGAAAATCAAGAGCTCAGATGGAAACCCAGTTCTAAGCAAAGAAGGGAAAGCAGAAAGGTGGAAGGAGTATATAGAGGCTCTATACAAGGACGATGTTCTTGAGGACAATATTATAGAACTGGAAGAGAATGTAGATGACGATGAAATAGGAGATATGATATTGCGTGAAGGATTTGACAGAGCACTGAAAGCCCTAAGTCGAAACAAAGCCCTGGAGTAGACAACATTCCATTAGAACTACTGACAGCATTGGGAGAACCAGACCGAACAAAACTCTACCATCTAGTGAGCAAGATGTATGAGACAGGCGAAATACCCTCAGAGTTTAAGAAGAATATAATAATTCCAGTCCCAAAGAAAGCAGGTGTTGACAGATATGAAAATTACCGAACTATCAGATTAATAAGCCACAGCTGCAAAATACTAACACGAATTCTTTACAGACGAATGGAAAAATTGGTAGAAGTCGACCTCGGGGAATATCAGTTTGGATTCCGTAGGAATGTTGTTGGAACACGTGAGGCAATACTGACCCTACTACTTATCTTAGATTAAGAAAAGGCGAACCTACGTTACTATCATTTGTAGGCTGAGAGAAAGTTTTAGACAAAGTTGACTGGAATACTCTCTTTCAAATTCTGAAGGTGGCAGGAGTAAAATACAGGGTGCGAAAGGAAATTTACAATTTGTACATAAACCAGATGGTAGCTATAAGAGTCGAGGGGCATGAAAGAGAAGCAGTGGTTGGGAAGGGAGTGAGACAGGGTTGTAACATATCCCCGATGTTACTCAATGTGTACATAGAGCAAGCAGTAACGGAAACAAAAGAAAAATTCGGAGTAGGATTTAAAATCCATGGAGAAGAAATAAAAACTTTGAGGCTCGCCGATGACATTGTAATTCTGTCAGAGGCAGCGAAGGACCTGGGAGAGCAGCTGAACGGAATGGACAGTGTCTTGGAAGAAGGATATAAGATGAGCAACAACAAAAACAAAACGAGGATAATGGGATGTAATCGAATTAAATCAGGTGATGCTGCTGGAGCTAGATTAGGAAATGAGACGCTGAAAGTAGTAAACGAGTTTTACTATTTGGGGAGCAAAATAACTGATAATGGTCGAAGTAGAGAGGATATAAAATGTAGACTGGCAATGGCAAGGAAAGCGTTTCTGAAGAAGAGAAATCTGTTAAAATCGAGTATAGATTTAAGAGTCAGGAAGTCGTTTCCGAAAGTATTTGTATGAAGTGTAGTCATGTATGGAAGTGAAACGTGGACAATAAATAGTTTAGACAAGAAGAGAATAGAAGCTTTTGAAATGTGGTGCTACAGAAGAATGCTGAAGATTAGATGGGTATATCACATAACTAATGAGGGGGTACTGATTAGTATTGGAGAGTAGAGAAATTTGTGGCACAACTTGAGTAGAAGAAGGGATCGGTTGGTAGGACATGTTCTGAGGCATCAAGGAATCACCAGTTTAGTATTGGAGGGGGGCGTGGAGGGTAAAGTAGAGGGAGACCAAGAGATGAATACACTAAGCAGATTCGGAAGGATGTAGGTGGCATAAGGTACTGGGAGGTGAAGAAGCTTGCACGGGATAGGGTAGCATGGAGAGCTGCATCAAACCAGTCTCTGGACTGAAGACCACAACAACAACAACACACACACACACAAATTATTTCACCATTTTCAATACGTAGGGACCTATGAGTGATTTAATTACGTTTTAGTGCAGGCCAAGTCTGTGTCCTATTGCAAGTAAGATAAATCGTCTGAATAAATCGTTAAGTACTTTCAAAATGTCAGTTTCCTACAGTTCATGGGAATGGTGGCTAATCGTCGCCCTCCGGCAATGTTCAGCTTGCTGCCGGCGCGGCGTCTGAAATTCCTTTAAAAATCACGGGACAAGCAAACGGGATACGTGGTGCAGGTTACAGTTAAAATTAACAGCAGCAACACTTTAGACGTACATTGGAGGTCACTGCTCAAATAATGAAACATGTACACACCTTATTACGTAGACTGTGCACAATGGCGTGCTATCCTAACAAGAAGAAGCAAGAGAGTGTCTGGCGCGTTTTGTTTCTCGTCGATACCAAAAAGAACAAAGATAATAATAATAATAATAATAATAATAATAATGTTACAGATAATAGTTTTTCTTTGTAATCGTATTATTACTTGATTTTCTTTTATATATGAGAAATATAATTGCTCAATATGGTGCAACAGTATTTATGAATTTTTAGGTTGTCTACTCTGGGCCATGGGACGCCTTACAATCCCATCGATTTCATGTTCGCAGGCTTTTACAAATCATTTCTAATGGATCAAGGCATGGACAGATCATAATAAATATGATCAGAACTTTGATATTCAGCCAGTTTTGTAATATGTCAAGTTACATTATTGTACAGTGTGTCCACAAAAAAGTCCCATTCTGAATGACAAAACAGTTTAATTGGACACATTACAAATCATTAATTGTAAGGAAAAATGGAATTAAATTAGAATTATATATTAATATCTTCAGCTGCTGACGGGCGTTGGTATATATCAACGGGGACACATGAAAAAATGTGCCCCAACAGGGACTCGAACCCAGGGTCTCCTGCTTACATGACAGACGCTCTATCCATCATTTTTTTTTTCATTTTCTTCTTTGTTGATCGTTGTGTTTGGTCTTTGCGAACGTCACATGACATCCGATCAAGTTAGTTTGTTGATCCTTCCACTCAGTTTTTTTTTTATTACAGAGTCTAACCAGCTCTCTGAACGAACACGATCAGCTACCGTGCCGGCTTTGATGATGATTAGGAGTGGAGAAAATCTCCAACCCAGCCGGTAATCGAACCCGGGGATGCTCCAAACTTTCTCAATTGAGACATCTGGCGGCCTTGCTGGCCAAAGTAGGGTTGGCAATCGCGAAAACAAGCAATAGACACTCTCGTCATGTACGAGTGGGCATTATCTTGTCGAAATGTAAGTCCCATGATGGGGAAGCGGTACATCGACGATATTCTGCGCCCCATTTTGTTGCCCTTCACGGCAAGCCATCCTGAGCTTAGATTTCAGCAAGATAGTGTCTGCCCACACTTGGTGGAAGTTTCTACTGCTTGTCTTCGCAGTTGCCAAACCCTGCCCTGGCCAGCAAGGTCACAGCATCATGGGCCGGGCCCTCCAACCAGTACGAGATTTTGACGATCTAACGCACCAACTAGACAGAATTTGTCACGATATTCCTCAAGAGGACATCGAACTCTTTTAGTCAATTTCAAGCCGAATAACTGCTTGCATTACGGCCACAGGACGACCAAAGCGTTATTGACTTGCTGGTTTTATGAAGCTCTTTGAATTGTTTCTCGGCCAGCAATCCGCAACGCATATACGCTCAGCGGGTTATCGTTAGCCCAACTCCTGCGTTCAGGCTGATTTCCACGGTATGTGGCTCATCCTCCAGGGAGCCTCTTGGCAACCAGGTAGAGGGCGCAGAAGAAAGAGCAGTATGCTCCCGACATGCACCTCTTGCTGCATCCGCCGTGACTTCGATAGCCAATAGGAAAATTGTAACCTTGAGTAACGCGACTATTTCTGCCCGCGCGGAGCTGGAAAGAGCCAGTTCGTTTTCGCTAGCCAGCGGCTGATGTACTATCATTCTCTTTGCACTTCCTCGGATTGGACGTCGCCTTCTCCACACGGACGGCTGCGCTCCGGCGACCCTTGCACCCAACTCTGGTTTTCTGTACGCATGGCAAATCGTGCTGCTCGTGCGATAGAATTGAATACCTATTTAGTTTTGGAGATAGGCTTTTCGTTGGTCAAGAGAACGTAATCTACGCTCCGAAGAATCTATTTTCTCCTTCCGTTGAAGAACAATTGTTTGTGACGCAGATCTGCTTCACATTGTTAGGAAGAATTTCTGGAGAACATTTACTTTATTTTGTTGTACTGCATCAAAAACAGCCGACTGTTTGTGTTTGAAGTTCACTTGTTCACATAAACAAAGTTTAATTACATCTACTTGTGGTTTTGTGGGACTATTTCGAGAAATACTTCACACTTTCTCTTGAATGAATCACCCAATTTTTCTGAAATTGTGGTCATCCATTGTCTTTGCATGTACATCAGATTTATCGATTTCAGTCCCATTCGGATAATTCGCTTGTGGTGCGTCGTTAATTTTCTTAGAATATACATCAAATGGAAGGTAAATTAACCTATAATCTGTCCAAAATAGCTTAGGATTGACAGTGGGGACAGGTGGAGGGGGGAGGAGGGGGAGTGGGTGGGAGAGGGAGAGGGGGGGGGGGGAAGCCAGCCCGTGTCACTTTTCGCCGATACAAAGTTTCCTGCAGCCACAGCAAATCCCCGAGGCTGCCAAATCTTCACGCCACACCACAATACTTCGGCTTGCAGTGAGCCAGATTGCTGTCCTGTGTGATCTTTGCGACCTGTGACTTTCTGTGCATTCGTGTATACGGTTATGGGGATTATTCTTTTATATTTTGTTATTATTATTCACTGTTACTGTTATTCGTTGTTACTGTTGTTCATTATTGCCCTTATTCGTTATTTCCATTATTTGTTGGATGGTACTGAATGATGTGAGCTGGAAGTTCGTCAAAAGTTGAAAGTGGAAAAGTTCGACGCTGTTCTCTTAGATGACTGCTGTACGACGGCAGTCGAGAGAAATGGTCTGCGCGTCCGCGCCTACTTTGAGAATGAAAAGCCGCTCTCCGTTAACAAAGTAATCGACAGAACTACTGCAACTTTGAATATAGACGAAAACTTCATTGTGAAGACTGTGACACGGGTTCACAGGTAGATGCCGTGTTTCTTGACTTCCGCAAGGCGTTCGGAAGTTCACTGAGGCTTTTTGCAGATGATGCTGTGGTGTATCGAGAGGTTGTAGCAATGGAAAATTGTACTGAAATACAGGAGGATCTGCAGCGAATTGACGCATGGTGCAGGGAATGGCAATTGAATCTCAATGTAGACAAGTGTAATGTGCTGCGAATACACAGAAAGATAGATCCTTTATCATTTAGCTACAAAATAGCAGGTCATCACCTGGAAGCAGTTAATTCCATTAATTATCTGGGAGTACGCATTAGGAGTGATTTAAAATGGAATGATCATATAAAGTTGATCGTCGGTAAAGCAGATGCCAGACTGAGATTCATTGGAAGAATCCTAAGGAAATGCAATCCGAAAACAAAGGAAGTAGGTTACAGTACGCTTGTTCGCCCACTGCTTGAATACTGCTCAGCAGTGTGGGATCCGTACCAGATAGGGTTGATAGAAGATATAGAGAAGATCCAACGGAGAACAGCGCGCTTCGTTACAGGATCATTTAGTAATCGCGAAAGCGTTACGGAGATGATAGATAAACTCCAGTGGAAGACTCTGCAGGAGAGACGCTCAGTAGCTCGGTACGGGCTTTTGTTGAAGTTTCGAGAACATACCTTCACCGAAGAGTCAAGCAGTATATTGCTCCCTCCTACGTATATCTCGCGAAGAGACCATGAGGATAAAATCAGAGAGATTAGAGCCCACACAGAGGCATACCGACAATCCTTCTTTCCACGAACAATACGAGACTGGAATAGAAGGGAGAACCGATAGAGGTACTCAAGGTATCCTCCGCCACACACCGTCAGGTGGCTTGCGGAGTATGGATGTAGAAGTAGAAGCGAATGGTCGACAAAGTAAAGGAACTGAAGACCAATCGAAACTTAACACACGTCGGGGAAAAATTGCCAATATCTATTTGTTTGCAAGGGTACGATTCGTCGTCATGTTTACTACCGCAGGAATGACAATCTGGCTCTCAGGAAGTTACTGGTCACATCTAAAGAATCAGAACTTTTTCAAGGCAGTCGCATATCCTTTTCCACACTTTCACACAAACTAGGCTCTCACTATGGACATTTATGTGACTGTAAGCTGTTGATGGAGAAGGAGGATATCGATTTTTAAGGGACATCCGTAGCATAAATATCTTTGAAGTGGTGTGGCTTGACGAAACATGTGTCCCTTCTGCTCATGTTGTGAAGCGTGGCTGGACAGGCGACACACTAAAGGAACAACGGCAACGCCTTCTGGCAAGGGTGATTGTCTTCTTCTCTTTCATGCAGGCACCTCTTAAGGCTCCTTCCCAAGCAGTCTCCTGCTTCTTAAATCGAAGAAAACAGGAGATTATTACGAAGAAATGAATCACACTACATTTACAAAGTGGTTCGAAGATTCACTAGTACCAAATCTTGAAAAAGTGTCAACAACTGACAGGCTGAGAGTACAAGTATTACAAGCTATATTTCGCAAGGAAATCATCATTTGTTAAGTTGAAGTGTGGGTCTCCTCAGAGCAGAAGAAGTACAGGTGATTTCCTGTATAGTGCCGCACTCTGTGACGATAAAGTTTAGGCTCTAAGCCAATGTATGGGAGACATTTAGAATACTACGAGTACGTGTGAAATTGCACCCGAAAGAGAAAAGCTTTCATAAAGCTTCCGGTACGCAGTTTTTTGAAAATGGTACAGTAGCCTAATGTGCATGTTTTTAAGATTTCTTATAGTAATATTTAATACATGCTGAAATAGACGCCGTTTTGAAATAGTCAATGTACAACTTAAATTGAAATCAGCGTAGTCACACAATAGGTCACAAGTTCAAAAATGGCTCTGAGCACTATGGGACTTAACTTCTGAGGTCTTCAGTCCCCTAGAACTTAGAACTACTTAAACCTAACTAACCTAAGGACATCACACACATCGATGCCCGAGGCAGGATTCGAACCTGTGACCGTAGCGGTCGCGCGGTTCCAGACTGTAGCGCCTAGACCCGCTCGGCCAACACCGCCGGCAGGTCACAAGTCCCTTGAACGTGGACGTACGTTCGTGGGATCTGATAGCGCAAAGAAACATTTGAAATATGTATGAAAGCAGTGAAGAAGGTCAGCCTAAACTTTTCCATAACAGAAATGGAAACAGAAAACTTCCTTTCAGTTACATACATGAATGCCATAGCAAAGGAAAAAATTGCTAAAGACACTCGAGGAAGCGAAATACAATGGAGGAATGCTGGTGGGATCGCAATCAGCAAAGAAAACCTCTAACAATAAAGCTCAGCTATTCACTAAAACGTGATGTTGTGTTTCTGAAGCGGATTTTATGAGGCGCAGAACTGCTCGCCCGTCGGTTCTTCGTCTGCTGTCGTTGCAACAAAATCAGAATGAAATAAAATTGAAAAGTGGAAAAACCGTCAGGAAATAAAGAACTACAGCCGTAAAAATTATCATCAGTTCAACAGCAAAGTAGCCCATTCTCAGACAGCAGTTACCTTACCTGCAATGGAGGAAGAAGGGGACGTAGCCAAAGAAGGAGACAAGAAAGGCTGAAAAACTCACAACAAAACGGTACAGTATATGTGTTTTGTTGCCTCGGGAAGGACATTCAACAAGAGATATAACAAAAATAAATCTGATTTTATATAAACTCACTGACATTGAGAAGGTCTTAGGCAGTGACTACGAATAATCTCTCGTACGTGTTGGAACCACACCAGTACATTTTCGTTTTGATATTTTTATAGACAACATTCCATTATAACTACTGGTGGCCTTGGGAGAGCCAGTCCTGGCAAAACTCTACCATCTGGTGAGCAAGATGTATGAGACAGGCGAAATACCCTGAGACTTCAAGAATAATAATTCCAATCCCAAAGAAAGCAGGTGTTGACAGATGTGAAAATTACCGAACTATCAGTTTAATAAGTTGCAGCTGCAAAATATTAATGCGAATTCTTTACAGACGAATGGAAAAACTGGTAGAAGCCGACCTCGGGGAATATCAGTTTGGATTCCGTGGAAATGTTGGAACACGCGAGGCAATACCTTACGACTTATCTTAGAAAATAGATTGAGGAAAGGCAAACCTACGTTTCTAGCATTTGTAGACTTAGAGAAAGCTTTTGACAATGTTGACTGGAATACTCTCTTTCAAATTCTAAAGGTGGCAGAGGTAAAATACAGGGCTATTTACAATTTGTACAGAAACCAGATGGCAGCTATAAGAGTCGAGGGGCATGAAAGGGAAGCAGTGGTTTGGAAGGGAGTGAGACAGGGTTGTAGCCTCTCCCCGATGTTATTCAATCTGTATATTGAGCAAGCAGTAAAGGAAACAAAAGAAAAATTCGGAGTAGGTATTAAAATCCATGGAGAAGAAATAAAAACTTTAATTTCGCCGATGACATTGTAATTCTGTCAGAGACAGCAAATTACTTGGAAGAGCAGTTGAACGGAATGGACAGTGTCTTGAAAGGAGGATATAAGATAAACAGCAACAATAGCAAAACGAGGTTAATGGAATGCAGTCGAATTAAATCGGGTGATGCTGAGGGAATTAGATTAGGAAATGAGACACTTAAAGTAGTAAAGGAGTTTTGCTATTTGGGGAGCAAAATAACTGATGATGGTCGAAGTAGAGAGGATATGAAATGTAGACTGGCAATGGATAGGAAAGTGTTTCTGAAGAAGAGAAATTTGTTAACATCGAGTATTGATTTAAGCGTCAGGAAGCCGTTTCTGAAAGTATTTGTATGGAGCGTAGCCATGTATGGAAGTGAAACATGGACGATAACTAGTTTGGACAAGAAGAGAATAGAAGCTTTCGAAATGTGGTGCTACAGAAGAATGCTGATGATTAAATGGGTAGATCACATAACTAATGAGGAGGTATTGAATGGAACTGGGGAGGAGTATGTGGCACAACTTGACAAAAAGAAGGGACCGGTTAGTAGGGCATGTTCTGAGGCATCAAGGGATGACAAATTTAGCATTGGAGGGCAGCGTTGAGGGTAAAAATCGTAGAGGGAGACCAAGAGATGAATACACTAATCAGATTCTGAAGGATGTGGGTTGCAGTAACTACTGGGAGATGAAGAAGCTTGCACAGGATAGGGTAGCATGGAGAGCTGCATCAAAACAGTCTCAGGACTGAAGACCACAACAACAACAACAACAACAATTTATTTGCTATTTACCTTTTCTTTTTCAGCTTGTTATATTAATTTTGCATTAATTACGCAATAGTTCTTGTTTTGTAACAAACATGTATGGTGCAGTGAGTATCATATGTGTTATGCCAAAAAAATAAAGTACAGTTAAAAAAATATTTTGGCATTTCTACCTGTTTTACTCTAAAAAGTTTGAAGGTGCGGGGAGTATAAGTATTTTTAATATAACGCAATTTTGTTGTAGGTAGACATGGTTGGAGACCGTAGCTGTTATATAATCATCATCGATGTTCAAATAGCACACATTGCTTGCCCACACATGTATCTCTATCGTTGTATAAACTAAGCTTGTAGTGCTACAATTCATAAAATTCCTTGCATATATAGCTAGCGTCTGCATTGAATGCCCTAGACTTAACGTAAAATACTATTTCGATCGAACATAACAGTAATTTCCGCCCCCCCCCCAAAAAAAGAAAAGAAAATGCCACATCTTTGTACCATAGCATTGTGGGATCTTTAACATCATTGTTCTTTGCAAACTGGTCGTATTGTATTTGTTTTCGTGTGCTAAAAATTAAAACACGTTATGTACATTGAAAATTCGTTTTCTGACTGAACGATAGTGGATTACAATCTAGTGCAACGTCTGTGACTGAAAATACAATCATCTTTAAGAATGTGTTTCATTGCAACAAAACTGTTTATACAAATGCGACAGAAGAACATTAAGGTAAGTTGCATTCCAACACAGATTTGTAGTGCAACCAGTATGATTGCACATTTGTAATTTGTAAATTACTGTTGATCTTAGGCCAGCGTACAGGAAAGCAATGTATAATCTGTGTTGATGAAAGCACGAAAAAGCCGTCTGGCGACGAATTGTAAAAATTCGAAACCCGTAACGGTACTTACTGAATAAAGTAACTTGAGACCAGTTTAAGGCTGGTGTATGTTCACTGTCAACAATTTATTTTTAAAACATTATAAAAAATAATGCAGAAGCACCGCTATCTCGAACCATATCTATAGCTATGCACGGTCTAACTGACCATTATAAAGAAGATCTGATGTTCTGAAAATAACTCACATATTTACAAATGGTCATTTTACTTTGGCAGTCATTTACTCAATTTGAAACTGCTTTATGAAATAAATGTTTTTACTAAAGGAGAAATAACTGAGATGGTGAAACTTCTTTATTATTTAATTATGAAACTGCTGAGTGAAACTGAACCTACTGTCTCTTTACTATTCCTTATCATTGCAACACTGACCTACAGAATTTGCCCTGACAAACACAACTCAAACTTCTCCTATTCATTAATTACCCTACACGTTCAAGGATAACGCGATCTGACTGCTTTAAAATTAACTCAAAAGAATGATAATCTGGGCTTCAAATAATCAATAGAAAAGAATGGCCTTGTATTAGTAGAAATCGTAACAATAACCTATACATTTCATAAGTCACTTACCTCACAAAAATCTTCAGTACACGAACTACAGCATGAGCAAATACAGTTAGCTAAATAAAAGATTCTAACTACAGAAGGCTCTAACTACTAACAGGCATGTGGTTAGCAAAGGAAAGATTTTATTGCAGGGCACAAAATGTATTTACCTTAAGAATGTGTCAACCGGTTCAAGAATTATACAATCATCAGTAATAAATCTCGGTGACGGATACGCATTCAGACCGTCCGCTTGTTCTAATACTGCAAACCTCCAACACTGCTAATTATTAAACCCTAACCTCCATCACTTCTGACTACTCACTCCCAACTATTCACTCCCAACTTCCATCACTGCTATCTTTTCACCTCCAACTGCGTCCGACCAGCTACAAAGTCTCCTACAGAGTGCGCACAGCGCTCTCAGAGTTATTAATGCAGTCCATCGCGCTGCCAACATACAGACACATAAACAAGTTACTTACAAATTTAATTCAGCAACTACTTGTGCCACTTCTAATCACAGCCTCTCCGTTGTTCTATATAATTCAGTTGTTGTTGACAAGCCATCTGATCTAGTAAACCGAGAGGAGAAAATGGTTGATTGGTTTCAGCGTCATAACATCGATACAAGTTATTACCTTGAAAAAGTGGAGCTTATGAAAAAAATATGTCTCTATAAACCACAGTTCCTCCCGCACAAAATCGACGAACTGGCAGAAAACATGGGCTTACAGTCGTTTGGATACCACATTACCACTGCCAGCTCAACCCAATGGAGGTAATACGGGCCGGAATTAAATTCTGTGTTGTCACGAAAAATGACTCATGGCTGAAGTGTCTACATGTGGAGATGTTCCTGGGCTTGTGTACTTGATATTTGTTTAGTACTCATAGTCTTGTATCTTTTACCCTGTAGAAATTCAAATAAAAGGCATGTAGTGTACATGAGATCGTCTGGTATACTGGTATGGCGTGTTTGAAAACGTTCTGAAAGGCACAGACCTCGATGACTGCCGCTGGACTCCGCTGTTAAATCTGCGAGTGCTGGTTTCGCAGCTACAGCGCTGACTGCGGAGCCACGCCCGTCTTTGTCGGATTATCAGCGACTACGGCCGCCTTCCAAAGCTAGCAGCATCGCAGCCCAGTCAGTCAGTTATGATTTCACTGCACTCTTGTATTGATCTCGTTTTACACCACTGTTTGTTTTCCAGATTCGCCACATTCCATCTTTCGCTGTTGGTTTGCTCATTGGACTTGTTACACCGCCATGCCATTTCCGTTGTCTCTTTTCTTGTTATTGTCCTCCTGTTTCTTCTCGCCAACTCGCTGTTGATTCCATATGCCGGTTGGTGAGTTTCTGCCCTCGCTCTCCCGTGTTCCCTTTCAGTGTCTCTGCACTCCCTCCTGCCTCTTCATCTCCCACCGTGGCCGTCTCCTGTCTCTTGGTGCGCCTCCTGCCCCCTTTTTTCTTTTTCCCTCATCCCCCCCCCCACCGACCCTTCCACCCCTCTTTTTCCCTCCTCTCCAGCCTCTAGTCCCTCAGCGGGTCCCTGCCAGCGGTTTTTTTATTCTTCATGAGTGCTCCGGTCGTTTCCAGTGCTTTTTTTTTTTAAGTGACTTGCTCTGTGTGGTTTTTATCCTGTGGCTGACTTTTAAATTGTGTTTGCCTCCAGTGTTTTTTAAGTGCACATTAATTTGCCAGCTGTGTTCTCTTAACTCTATGTCGACTTTTTAACTGTGTTGGTTGTCTGCTGCCATAGCCCATTACTGCCAGACTTCGCCACACTGTCCTAACGGATACCTTCGTTGTATGTCCCTCATTGATTTAAACGGTTATTTGAAGCAGTGCTGCTTGTCTGTTAGCACTGACAACTCTACACAAACCCCACTGCTCTCGGTCGTTAAGAGAAGGCCGCCGGCCACTGCGTTATCCACAGTGAGAGGCAATGCCTGAAATCTGGTGTTCTTGGCACGCTCTTGACACAGCGGGTCTCGGAATACTGAATTCCCTAACGATTTCCGAAATGGAATGTCACATGAGTCTAGCTCCAACTACTATTCCGCTTTCAAAATTTCTTAATCTCCGTCTTGCAAACGTTATCTCGTGGGGAATCTTTTCACATGAATCACCTGCGTATAAATGACAGCTCCACAACGCACTACCCCTTTCATACCTTGTGTACGCGATACTACCACCACCTGAATATGTGCATATCGTTATCTCATGACTTTTGTCACCTACTTCAGTTGTAGGAGAAAAATGAATGATGTAACAGTCGTTATCATCTAATCAGTTTCTTCTTATTAACGAGAAGAACGCTTGCGAAGTAAAATTTGTCGTCGTGGAACGGTTTCTAGATGTATATTTAATTTTGATTGCAGACTGTTGGAATATGTTTTAATTCGTTCATACTGGAAGGAAGTTCATATGACGAAGAACTGTCAGCTAGATGTACCCTCCATAGTGTCATGCTGAAACAACTTTTTCGTCTCAGGGAATCCCATGTGTGTGTGTGTGTGTGTGTGTGTGTGTGTGTGTGTGTGTGCGTGTGTGATAGTATGTCTAGTAATGCACACCTATCAACATTATACTGTTCATTATGCTCCAATACAAACTAGAACAGAAAAGGTAAGCGTTGTTGAAAAGAAATGAAGCTTTCTCTTGTTCCCAAATCAAAACAAAAGGTGACTGCTGGAGCCAAGGGACTTCTCACAATCGAAGCTGGGTAGAATCTCTCTTTTATAACCTGTCTATAACATTTTGACTGCAATAGCTATGTAAGAATAGTGCATTGGTTTTGTAAAATTTTTGATTGTTCAGTCATTTGTCTGGGTGGCACAATTATTTAGAGTAACTAGATATTTCTTACTTTTTACTGTGTGTTAGGCTGTAGATTAACAATTCCTGTTAGTCAGTTGCTAGGCCAAACAAGCCTTTAACAATGTTTAAATTTTCTTCCATTCTCTGTATTATATCTTTCTTTAAGTGTCTGAATATAGTTTAAATGAATGATGGAGTGAGGATGAATGGTTAAGCAATTTTAATTATATTTATATTGTTATAATTATACTGAGCAAATTCTCACCAGAAATGGAAGACATTAAGCAAATAACTCGATCAATTTTTCTTTGAGTTCTTCTTGTTCTCCCGACAGGCTTTCATTCTTTCCGAAAAGGCTTGTTTGCACTTATCTGAGCACTTTGGTCTGTACCGTTTTTCTTTTGGTTGCTCTGCTATAACTAATTTGTCTAATTTGTGTCTGGAGGTGTCTCTTTCCAGAATGTCGGCTGGTCTTATGTTTGTCCTTTCGAATTTCATCCAGCCGAGGTGTGGTATTCCTAAGTGAGGTTATGTAATCTATTATTCTCTTCGTCAATCGATTTTCTGGTAGTCGGCTGAGATAGTCAAAGAGTTTCATTCGCCTCTTCCTAATATCAGTTTTGATGTTTGAAAACTTTTCTGTTATTTTAATTGATTGTAGCCTGTAACCGTCTTGTGTATGTCTTCCTCCTAGAATTTTTGTGATGATGTTTCTCTCTTCTTTTTTGATGTCCTCAAGCTGTTGTTTTACGTAAAGGGTTAGTGTTTTACAAGTGTTTCACTTGTGTAGAGGATTGATGGTTTTATGACAGAATTGCAGAATAGAGTTTTTGCCCCTCTAAATATTAATTTTTTATTGTAGAGGATCTGTGTTAACCATAACCCTTTCTTAATTTTTTGGAGCAGATGTTACTGTGAGATTTTTTCAATACCTGTCGGTTCGATGAATTCTCCAAAGTATTTAAAGTATGGAATCCTGTTAATTTTGCCATATTTTGTTTTCAAGCTCACAACTTCTGTTTTTGAACAAAAGAATTCAGTTTTCTCAAATGAAATTTGTAAACTTACTTTTTCTGCACATTCTTTGAGTATTTCCAGCTGTTTGACTGCAAGCTATTCACCCTCTGTTAGTATCACCAGGTCGTACGCAAATGCAAGATGTAGTAGGCTGCTTTTGGCAACGCCCAGTCGGATTGACTTCCAAACCCCACATTTCTTGAGTGCTTTCTCCCATAACTTTATCTAGAACTACGTTGAACAGAATAGGAGAGAGTCCATCACCTTATCTCACACCTGTCTGAATGTCGAAGCTTCTGAGATCTCCACAATAAATTTTACTTTAGACTTCGTGCCAATTAGCGTTTGTTTTACGATTTCTCGTGTTTTGGGATCTAATACCCTGTGTTCTAAAATTTGGAATAGTGAGGCCCTGCCTATTGAATCGTATGCTTTTTTGAAATCCAAAAAGGTGCATACTACAGGTTTTTGTCTGAGAGCTCGCATTTTGAGTATGGCCTTGAGGTTAAAAATTTGTTCCAGACATGATCTGTTCGGTCTTAATCCTGCTTGATATTCTGCTACTTTGGGTTCTAATTACTGTTGTGTTCTATTCAAGAGACAAGCTGTAGAATATTGTAGGTGACTGGTAATGGAAAGATCCCCCTATTGTTGTTTGCATCTAATTTATTCCCTTTTTTATGTAGTGGATGAATCATAGCAATCTTCGAGTCATCTGGGATTTTTTCAGTTTGCCCAATGTTTTGGATTATTTGAGTAATTTCTTTGAGTGAATTTGGACCTACACTTTTTTCAAGAGTTCTGCTGCAATACCGTCCTCCTCTTATTTGATAATGTTCTAGACTGTTTCTTTGAATTTCAAACTACTATTCATCCAGTTAACATGTTGAATATTTAACAGGTGTATTTATGATCTACATTACCTAGCATTGCTTGAGGGCTGTCATTAACTGAAGACATTAAAAAAATCACAAATATGAAATAATTTTTAAATTTATAATATAGTTCATGTTTTACCCTAATATCTGTGCAACTTGACTATAATCTCTGACAATCTAGATTGTAATTATTATTAAACATGTTTTTATATTTTACCTTTTTTGGCAATTTATTGTATATAGAACAACTTTAATTTTTTCTTCTAGCTTCATTTACATTTCTTTCGCATTAGAAAAATTTATGTGGAGGAACTTGTAGCTTTTTATTGTGTCACAAATATGTTGTCATGAGATATTTAACTCTGTTTTTGTTAATGTTGTTATCTTACATTAAGTTTCGATCAAATTTTCATTCTGAATAATTTTTGGTTCTCTATAAACTTGCTGCTTATCGTCTGGAAGCTCATTGTTAAGAAAATAATTTGATTGCTAATGAGTCTTCCAAGTTGTATGGCCATGTCCAAGGAAACATTTTAATTCCTGACGTTGCGTCCAGAGCTGAGCAGGATATATTTGGAGATACTCCTGGCAATTTTGAGTTGGCAAGGCTTCGCATCACCAGGAGTACCTGTGAAGATGTCCAGTGCAGCTATGCATGAAACCTCAGAAACTGAAAAGTTTCTTTGACCATGGCTGTACAAGCCAGCAGACTCATCAACAACTATTATATATGGTTGTAAAAGCCTCCATTGCATTAATTTAATTCTCACTTTTATTATCTAGTTATTTTAAGTGTTCATTCTTCTTTCATTATTGTGTAAAGGAGTTGACTACTTCTTTAAATTTGAGAGAGTTACTTTTGGTTCAACATTGAAACATGTAAGGCCTATGGAGTCAGTCATGACAATACCATCAGATCCTTTGATATTAATCTTTTCATTTTTAACTTAATATGCGATCATGTTTTGTGGCAGGATTTGATCCATGCAGCTTGGATGTCCTGTGCTGGTTTCCTGTAAAGAAAATTCCACATCTGGTTTCTGGTGGGGAGCATGATAAAAGTTGGCTGTCAAATAGCCCTCTTCAAATAGACCTCTTCACTTTTCAGTTACATTGTCACTTTATTTCATGCACTAAACATTACAAAATCTACACAGAGCTGTTTCTGTACAATGTTCAATTTATTTGAAGTGTCCTCTGGTGTGAAATGTGATAGAAGCATGTCACACTGCCAGTTCCCTTAGCCTACGATTGCCTTAGCGAGTACACAGCCACATAGTCATAGTTTTTCAAAGTCTTCCAATTCTTAGCTCACTGTGGTGTGGAAGTTTTCCTTGTTATCAGCAAATTATTGAATACAGCATTGCTGACCGGCAGTTTTGTGAAGTGCTTCAGATTATTGGGTTTATCTGTAGGCACTGTCTAATCTTAAAGAGGTTTTGCAGAAAACTTCTGGTGCAATGTAAATACTTGGAGTAAAGGAGGTCACTTTCTGAAAAGCAGAGGTGTTGAGTCATTGATAGGTCTTTACAAAAAAGAAGTAATGCTGCTCTGAGCTAAAGTACAAGTACACACAGGTAACACTCTCTCTTCTCTCTTCTCTCTCTCTCTCTCTCTCTCTCTCTCTCTCTCTCTCACACACACACACACACACACAGAGTAGCATACAAACGCTTATGCCAGCCACTACGTGGTGCTGGCTGGACACACAGTGCCTGTGCTGCATTTTGACAGGTGGACTAGAATGGGGTGGTTGTATAAGGTGTGATGTGTAGGTAGTTTGGTGTCTGGCAGCTCAGAGAGAGGCAGCCGGTTTTCTGGCTAAGAATGTGGGAGTGAGGGGTGGCAGGTGCACAGGCTGGGAATGTGGCACAGCTGTTAGTGCCAATGGGGAATGGCACATGCAGGAGATGATGTGGGGATGTGAATTCGCTGGATGCGACAGAATGGGAAATGGGAAATTGTTGGGTGATGGGTGTGGGGAATCTGGGTCACCAGTTATTAAGGCCAGGACAATTACAGGAGCAGAGGATGTGTTGCAAGGATAACTCCAATTTGTGTAGTTCAGATAAGATTGTGGAGGGGGAAAGTATCCAAATGGCCCAATGGCTGTTTGTGAAACAGCCATTGAAATTAAGGATACTCAGCTGCATGTTGTGGCACTGGGTGGTCAACATTATTCCTTGCAGTTGTTCAACAGTTGGTCATTCATCCTGGTGCACAGTTGGTAGGTGGCTGTGCCAATGTAAAAAGCGGTGGTCTGTTTGTAACAGAATTGGTGCACGACATGGATGTTGTCATAGGTGGCCAAGTCTTTGATAAGGTAGGATAAGATTGTAACAAGACTGGAGAAGGAATGCTGGATGAGTGGATTGGCATAGGGAGTGGCATTGAGATGAACTAGGATGCTGTGTAGATTGCGTGGGTGGAACATCAATTGTGGAGGGGTTGGAAAGATCTTGGGTAGTGTGTCCCTCATTTCAGGGCACGATGAGACATAATCAAAGCCCTAATAAAGGATGTTTTTCATCTTCCCGGTCTGGGGTGATTTGGGTAATAAGGAGGGCAATACATTATAGCCAGTCTAGGGTGTGATCGGATGAGTGGGGCTGTGTGAGGACATGGCATGGGAAGTCTGCTGGCAGACTATATCAAGGGTGTGACTATATTTGTGAGATCTTATGCATATTGGGCAAGGGCGTTCTCATCACTGCAGATAGGTCATGCATGTCATCATCCAACAATACCCTGGCCTGGAACATCCTCCACTCAATAGTTACCACTTCCTCCATTCACATCCCTCGTCACCTTCAAAATGTGCTGCACCCCACTGACACTGGTAACTGCGGTAATGCTCAGAGCCCATGCGCCTGCCACTACTCCCTCCCACATTTTTAGGTGGCAAACCAACTGCCTCTCTTGGAGCTGCTAGACACCCTCCACAATTGTTCCTGCTTCTTCCCACTTCTCTCCCTCTACCCCTCCCCCAACAGAATCCGCTTCCTAAAGCTAGTATACCTTCCGAAATGCAGCACAGGGACAGTGTGTCCAGTCGACACTGTATAGGTACTTAGCTATGTGTATGCTTGTGTGTGTGTGTGTGTGTGTGTGTGTGTGTGTGTGTGTGTGTGTGTGTGTGCGTTTATTTTCTGTGTGTTTCACTCTATCTGGGAAAATGATTACTCTGAGAGCTAGCAACTTTTCTTTTTCTTGTCAACACTCAATGTTTCTACTTTTCTGTGATTTGTCTCCTTTACTCCAGCGTATTTACTTAAAGTGATTTTCTAAGACACTTGAAATATTCGAATTATTTTGTCAGTTGTTCTTGGCGTTAAGCACTTACACTCATTGCGGATGGAAACGTATAAGAATGCCATTGCTATTTCGTTACCTTATGAGGTCTGTATTTCTAGCCTAGGATGCAGAATTTGAATTCAGCCATTCCATCTGAAGAGTAGTTCATTCATTCAAATTACACTCCCATTCCCTTTAATTAACTTAATATTTTGTATAATCTATGGAACTTCTGCATTTGCTGTGTGCATATGTACGAGCTGCATTCAAGTTCTAAGGCCTCCGATTTTTTTTCTCCGGACTGGAAAGAGATAGAAACATGTGCATTGTTTTAAAATGAGGCCGCGTTCATTGTCAATACGTCCCAGAGATGGCAGCACCATATGGCAGATGGAATTTTACCGCCAGCGGCGAGAATGAGAACTGTTTTAAATACTTAAAATGGCGACGTTTTCCTTACTTGAACAGCGTGCAATCATTCGTTTTCTGAATTTGCGTGGTGTGGAACCAATTGAAATTCATAGACAGTTGAAGGAGACATGTGGTGATGGAGTTATGGATGTGTCGAAAGTGCGTTCGTGGGTGCGACAGTTTAATGAAGGCAGAACATCGTGTGACAACAAACCGAAACAACCTCGGGCTCGCACAAGCCGGTCTGATGACATGATCGAGAAAGTGGAGAGAATTGTTTTGGGGGATCGCCGAATGACTGTTGAACAGATCGCCTCCAGAGTTGGCATTTCTGTGGGTTCTGTGCACACAATCCTGCATGACGACCTGAAAATGCGAAAAGTGTCATCCAGGTGGGTGCCACGAATGCTGACGGACGACCACATGGCTGCCCGTGTGGAATGTTGCCAAGCAATGTTGATGCGTAACGACAGCATGAATGGGACATTCTTTTCGTCGGTTGTGACAATGGATGAGCCGTGGATGCCATTTTTCAATCCAGAAACAAAGCGCCAGTCAGCTCAATGGAAGCACATAGATTCACCGCCACCAAAAAAATTTCGGGTAACCGCCAGTGCTGAAAAAATGATGGTGTCCATGTTCTGGGACAGCGAGGGCGTAATCCTTACCCATTGCGTTCCAAAGGGCACTACGGTAACAGGTGCATCCTACGAAAATGTTTTGAAGAACAAATTCCTTCCTGCACTGCAACAAAAACGTCCGGGAAGGGCTGCGCGTGTGCTGTTTCACCAAGACAACGCACCCGCACATCGAGCTAACGTTACGCAACAGTTTCTTCGTGATAACAATTTTGAAGTGATTCCTCATGCTCCCTACTCACCTGACCTGGCTCCTAGTGACTTTCGGCTTTTTGCAACAATGAAAGACACTCTCCGTGGCCGCACATTCACCAGCCGTGCTGCTATTGCCTCAGCGATTTTCCAGTGGTCAAAACAGACTCCTAAAGAAGCCTTCGCCGCTGCCATGGAATCATGGCGTCAGCGTTGTGAAAAATGTGTACGTCTGCAGGGCGATTACATCTAGAAGTAACGCCAGTTTCACCGATTTCGGGTGAGTAGTTAATTAGAAAAGAACTCGGAGGCCTTATAACTTGAATGCACCTCGTAATTTACATACAAAAAGGACATATGTTGCTAAGAGGCTATGTAGTAACATGTAAACTTGTTCTTGATTTTATTATTTTACATGGAAATTGGGTACATTCTTTCATCTAGACTTCCTTGGCTATTATATATCTGCACTTATTGTTGCATTTGATAACATTTGTGTGACGTTACACTCCACAAATAGTATCCACATGTTCAACCAAAGTGTATCAAGCCAATGTTGGACAATCAGTAACAAAGAAAGTGATTTTTTGCACCATTTTCTGACATGTCATAATGAACCAAGGATGATCCAAGTTGTTGGGATCTGTGAATTATTTTTCATGTTCTCTGATGTTCAATTACTGACACTATGCCAACAGTTTTTCCCACTGCGCGAATTGTTTTCTTAGTGTGTTCTGCTCAATCAACTGTCACCTTCTTAGTAGTAATACCGTTTCCATTAATGAATTACTAGGGTCATTACTGGGATTATTGTTTGTTCCTTTATATCAGGGCAATATAGATTTACTGTTCATCAGTAAAATCATTTGTAAATAGAGCAGCTGCCTCACAAGCTCTTAGGGTCATGTATTCCCTCTAAATACTACCTGAAGCCCACTGCTGAGGTGGTTCCAGTATTTAATTTCTGATATGTTCAAAAATGGTTCAAATGGCTCTGAGCACTATGGGACTTAACTGCTGAGGTCATCAGTCCCCTAGAACTTAGAACTACTTAAACCTAACTAACCTAAGGACATCACACACATCCATGCCCGAGACTTCTGATATGTGTATTTTGTTACATGGATCTGTATGTTTTCTATTGAATATGACACTCTTGCGATGTACACCAGGAGTTATACATTATTACCAAAGGCATGTTTCTCATTCTGTCATACTGCTTGTGCGTAATACTTTCTATAGTAGCAACCTTTTCCCATTCGTTCCATCAAAGATTAGCACACTCTGCTAATCGCAATTGAGTAGATACGCTGCCACTATATGCACAGTAGATAATAAGAAGGTATATGGAGATTGTGTGATTAGCTTTGCAGTTGCCTGCGACAGATAGGCCTGATTATTTCTTGGTTTTCTCGTATTATGTCATGTTCAACTTACATTTTGAGGACACCGATGTTTTGGGACCTTCTACATCAAGTATGTTGATGATTCCTGATGTCTGTGTGGTCATCCAGAGGCACAGAGGTGACCAGATTTTAGCTTCCCACAAACTGATGCATCGTGGTTTGATATGCATGTTATAGTGTTAACAGAAAACCGCCATTCTGGCGCTCGCAGCAGCTTGCAGTTGATGGCGTAAGTCGTGTTTATGAAATGCTTGATAGGGTTATATGAAATAGGCGTCTGTTCATGAATGCCACGCCTATAATATTATTAACCACTTTATTAGGCCACAGTTTCTATTACATAGGTAACACAGAATACATCATACAACGTTGTTTATTACCATCGCGATTTTAAGCCATGCATTCTGCCATTTGTGTAACGTGATTTACTCACAACTATTTTCAGAATGTGCCTTCTGTTGTTACATTTAGACACCACCTTATATATATAACCGCAGTATACTATGTGGTTACATTGAACTACCTTGTGAAGCTCAGCCCAGATTTAGAATTTATTCTATGTTATTTCATTACTAAAACGTCTCACTGTTATGGTATGCTATGTGTACAGGCATCTTATACCAGATCTTATATTAGCTTGGTTGTATAAGGTTAGCGGAACATCGTAGTTAGCCACGTGTAAGCTATTACTTTACACATAATGACTAATCTACGTGGATAGGTGCTAAAAATATGACTAAATGATTCAATTACCTAAATTTATGTGTTTTATGACACATTTATGTCCCACCCCATACAAGTGACGCATTACGCACCACGGAATTTGAACTGTCTTTCATGGCCGACACAAGAGGAATAAGTCTTCCTCGTGAAGTGAACATATCCTAGTAGATTTTAAGCCCTATTGGACAACCCAGTGTGCATCCTTTCACTTCTATGTAGGTACTGCTCCTATCTAGTACTATATTATAGGCGGTTTTATCATTTTGTTGCCATAATTACGAAATTGATATTGTTGAAACTATCTACAGATTTTGTCTTGTATTTAAATTTCGAATACTGTTGTCAAAGGCATGTATTTAATTTGAAAAGGTTCAGTCTAACGTAGTTAACACACACTGGAGAGCCAAACAAACTGGTACACCTGCCTAATATTGTGTGGGGCCCTTCGTGAGCATGCAAAAGTGCCGCAGCACGACGTGCATGGACTCGACATATTTGTGAAGTAGTGCCGGAGGGAACTGACACCATGAATCATATAGGGCTGTCCATAAATCCGTAAGAGTACGAGGGTGTGGGGATCTCTTCCGAATAGCAAGTTGCAAGACATCCCAGGTATGCTCAATAATGTACATGTCTACGGAGTTTGATAGCCAGCGGAAGTGTTTAAACTCAGAAGAGTGCTGCTGGAGCCACTCTGTTGCAATTCTGGACCTAAGGGGTGTCACACTGTCCTGCTAGCATTGTCCAAGTCTGCGGGATGCTCAATGGACATGAATGGATGCATGTGATCAGACACGATCACCTATCAGAGTCGTATCTAGACGTATCAGCCACACCATTACAGAGCCTCCACCAGATTGACAGTCCCCTGCTGAAATGCAGGGTCCTTGGATTCATGAGGTTGTCTCCATATTCGTGCATCTTCTCGCTACAATTTGAAACGAGACTCGTCCGACCAGGCAACATGTTTCCAGTCGTCAACAGTCCAACGTCGGTGTTGACGAGTCCAGGCGAGGCGTAAAGCTTTGTGTCGTGCAGTCATCAAGTGTGCACGAGTGGACCTTCGGCTCCTAAAGCTCATATCGATGATATTTCGTTGAATGGTGGGCCAGAATTGAAATCTGCAGCAATTTGCGGAAGGACTGCAGTTCTGTCGCGTTGAACGATTCTCTTCAGTCGTTGTCGGCCCCGTGCTTGCAGGATCTTTTTGCGGACGCAGCGGTGGCGCAGATTTGATGATGTTTTACCGGATTCCTGATATCCATGGTACAGTCGTGAAGTGGTTCGTACGGGAAAATCCCCACTTCGTCACTACCTCGGAGATGCTGTGTTCCATCGCTCGTATGCCGACTATAGCACCATGTTCAAACTCACTTAAATGTTGATAACCTCCCGTTGTAGCAGCAGTAACCGATCTAACAAATGCGGCAGACACTTGTTGTCTTATATAGGCGTTGCTGACCTCACCGCCGCATTCTGCCTATTTACATATCTCTGTATTTGAATACACATGCCTATACCAGTTTCTTTGGCGTTTCATTGTAATTACTTAGCAAATACTTTAAATCAAAGTTTATGAAAACCTAACAAAAATGGTTTTAAAACCATAACCGCCTGCCGCCACGGCAGGAACGGCAAGTTGTAGGTGGTAGGGACCAGCCTGACTGTTGCTGAGCTAAGAGATGGTACGTCACCAGCTCCTAGGGGAAGTGGCTGTTATTGATTGGTGGAGAGTGTAATTGGAAATTTGTGGGAAGATCTTATGGGACCAAACTGCGGTGGTCATCGGTCCTTAAGCTTGCACACTACTTAATCTAACTTAAACTAACTTACGCTAAGGACGACAAACACAGCCATGCCCGAGGGAGGACTCGAACCTCCGACGTGGGGAGCTGCGCGGGCCGTGACAAGACGCCTCAGAGCGCGCCGCGGTGGAGAGTGTAACGAGACCCTTTTAAATGTTTGATCTGTGATACGGAATAGGTGATGTACAAACAACCAATAACTATAAAGATACTAGAGGGCTCGGTAGGCATACCTAGTTAGAAAAATATACGTCTTGAACTAAAATCTTTTATTCAATGTAACTGAAATATCGCAAATACATTAACGTAATTAGATAACAAAGGACAAATTTAAGAAAAGATGATCTCTTAATTGTTTATTTATGAAATATAATCTCAAATACATTAATGTAATTAGATAATAAAGAACGAATTTAACAAAAGTGGATCTCTTAAATATAAATAAATAACGTTGTTTAGCTATGAAATCTAACCTAACTAATAATAAATGTTGAAATGAATTTATGTTAGTGCTAACGTTTGTATAATTTTTTTGGTCATTCCGCCTTCTGTGTAACTGTATAGAGCTGACGACTGGCGACCCGTGAACACACAACGTAAAGTTGTCCATGTGAGAAACATCGATTTTCCAAATGCAATACACATATGGCCAATGATTGGCCTTGCTCCTTATTTATAAACATTGCAAAGGCCAAACGAATAGGAAACTTTACGCGCTTGAACTGAATTTCTGCTTCTGAAGGTTTTGGAATGCATGGCAGCAATATATTCTCTCCTCTGAATTTTTCATTCAGTATAACTCTTCTATGAAGTATCCCGCAACTCGTATGATCACACCACATACGGAATATATCAGAACAAAATATATTTTCAATTACACTTCATTGTTTACAGCAGTGTCGAATTAATCGATAAGTAATTCACCCAATATGTAAGCAATTAGATTACTTCGAATATATCAGAGTTCAGAAATTCGAAATCGAAATGTCAAAACAATGTCAAGTTGAACATGGAATGAGCTTGCTCATGTAGTGGTACTTAATCAAATGGCACAGATTAACCAAACAGACAGTTATGAATGAAAAGCACGTTACTAAGAAGTTAGTAGAATATACTTACCCGCCGGCCGCTGGTGGTCGAGCGGTTCCAGGCGCTTCAGTCTGGAACCGCGAAACCGCTACGGCCGCAGGTTCGAATCCTGCCTCGGGCATGGATGTGTGTGATGTCCTTAGGTTAGTTAGTTTTAAGTAGTTCTAAGTTCTAGGGGACTGATGACCTGAGATGTTGAGTCCCATAGTGCTCAGAGCCATTTGAACCATTTTTTTAATACTTACCCATTGCGTTCATTCTACGAACCGTTTAACTCTCCATGAATGTTGCAACAAAATCGAAATCGCGCAAATGAACATTGAAAAAAAAATGGTTTTATTTAGGAGATTATGTGGAATGCCGTCGAATAAACATGTGTGTAAATCGTAATTGATACAACGCACCTTTCATATGTACAAAAAATATTATTTCAAATACACTTCCTTTGGTATCTGATTAGTGTCTGATTAGTCGATAAATAATTCAGTATGCACGCATTTACAATATACGTAAGGTATTATACGTAAGGTGTAGAAGTATGAAAGCGGAATTTCGTTACAGATCGTGCTAGCCGACAGTGTAGGGCCGGTGAGACCGCATCTGCAGCGCCATCTGCTTCCTGTAAAGGCTGACGACGAATGTCAACACACAGTAACCCAAGTCCCTTACATTGGTATCTGTTTCAAACCCGTAAACAGGCCGAGTCTTGTGCCTACGAACTACGATTTGCGGACAGCATTTGAAGAAAACTGCCGCAGAATCACATCGAATGCTTGTCGACGCAATCGGCGAACATGTTGGGAAAAAACAGTGTTTCGAGTGGTTAAAAAAATTCAAAAGATGTGATTTTGACGTGAGAAACGAAAGTTCGAAGACGACGAATTGCCGGCCTTATTGGATGAAGATGATACTTAAACACAACAAGAACTCGCGGAACAATTGAATGCGACGCAGAAAGCCGTTTCTCTTCGTTTGAAAGCTATGGGAAAGTTGCAGAGAGTGGGAAAACGGGTCCCGCATTAACTGAATGGAACAAGCAAATCGAAAGACCACTTGTGAAATGCTGCTCGCCAGATACAAAAGAAAGTCTTTTCTTCATCGAATAGCGACAGGTGATGAGAAATGGATATATTTTGAAAATCCTAAGCACCGAAAATTATGGATGAATCCAGGCAAACCATCGATATCCACTGCAAGACTAACTCGCTTAGGAAAGAAGACAGTGCTCTGTGTTTGGTGGGATCAGAAGGGTGTCATCTATTATGAGCTGCTAAAACCTGGTGAAACCGTTAACACTGATCGCTAGCAACAACAAGTGATTTAAATCGAGCAATACTTGAAAAACGACCGGAATATGGAAAAAGGCAACACAAAGCCATATTGCTCCATGATAACGCCGCATCACACACAGCAAAACAAGACAGGGAAACGGTCGAGGCTTTCAGTTGGGAAATACTTGGGCAAGCGACCTATTCTCCAGACTTGGCTCCGTCCGATTATCATCTATTTGCACCACTGGGACACGATCTCTCTGAACAACGCACAATTCGTATGAAAATACACAAAAATGGCTCGCTGACTGGTTCGCTTCAAAAGAAGAACTGTTTTATTTTGGCGTGGATTTCATAGCCTGCCCTATAGGTGGGACAAATGTGTAAATAGCAATGGAAATTATTTTGAAAAAAATATTGTTTATTAGTTTCAAACAACAGACGTGTAGTTATTACAAGCAAATTCCGGTTTTATACTTTGACACCTGCTTTATTAAAACCCAACCATCCGAAATCGAAATGTCAAAACAATGCCTAGCTACGACGCAGTGAGCTTACTCACATTTTGTAGGTATGGAGATGAGTGAAGAGGTCTAATCCCCAAGGTTGCACTGTTACTAGTGTTAGATTACTATGGCCTTTCTGTTGGATGGTTAGTAGGTGAGATTTCCATATTAGCTGCCGGTCAAGGGTTAGTCAAAGATCTTTAAGCGTATTATTTAACTGAATAGGACAACTAAAATTGTTAGGTAGAAGTCATGGAGGCGGAAGGCGCATGTGGTTCGTCCTATAATTATTCGCTGGGTTTTGAATGGGTCGATCTTGAGGAGCCTTTGGTTGCACCAGGATGTAAACTACTTGCAGTGGATGTGGATGGATCGTTGGAATTTCTGGAGTGTTGGTTAGAGGGCGAGGAGAACGGTGACGTCAGCATGTTGGAGGAGGTGGACTGGTGGTGATGGCGTTGGGGAGGGGCGTTGGGCATATCAGCAGTGTAGAGGAGATAATGAGAGGAGAGAGAACGGAGCCTTGGGCACTCCAGGAGTGGCATGAAAGGTATCGGAATTGGTATTGTTAATAGTGGTTTAGGACGCCGGCACAGTAGCTCAGCGTGTTCGGTCAGAGGGTTAAGTACCCTTTGTAATAAAAAACTGAGTGAACGGATCAACGTACAACCTGAACGAGTGTCATCGGACGTCCGACACGAACAAATATATCACTTTGTTCTTATAAGAGTCGACAGCAATCCGACACCGACAACGATAGTTCAGGTATACATACCGATGTCGCAAGCTGAAGATGAAGAGCGAGAGAAAGTATATGAGAATATTGAGAGGATAATACAGTTGTAAAGGGAGACGAAAATCTAATACTCGAGGGGGAATGGAACGCATTTGTGCGAGATGGTGTTTAAGAAAAGGTTACAGGAGAATATGGGGTTGGGATGAGGAATGAGAGGGGAGAAAGTTTAAGTGAGTTCTGTAACAAGTTTCAGCTACTAACAGAGAATATTCTCTTCAAGAATCACAAGAGAAGGAGGTATACTTGGAAAAGCCCATGTGATACAGGAAGATTACATTATAGCCAGACAGAGAGTGCCAAATCAGTTACTGGATTGTAAGGCAAGCCCAGCAGCGGATATAAGATCACAATCTAGTAGGATTAAGACGTTAGTCAGGAAGAATCAATAAGCAAAGAAGTGGGATACAGAAGTACTAAGGAATGACGAGATACGCTTGAAGTTCTCTAAGACTATAGATACAGAATCAAAGAATAGGTCAGTAGGCAGTACAGTTGGAGAGCAGTGGACATCTCTATAAAGGGCAATCATCTGTTAGCATGGGTAACAGAAGAAATACTTCAGATGATCGATGAAAGGAGGAAGTACAAAAATGTATCGGGAAACTCAGGAATAGAGAAATAGACGTCGCTGAGGAATGACATAAATAGGAATTGCAGGGAAGCTAAGAAGAAATGGCTGCATGAAAAATGTGAAGAAATCGAAAAAGAAATGATTGATGGAAGCACAGACTCAGCATACAGGGAAGTCAACTTTCGGTGACATTAAAAGTATGGTAGGTAACATTATGAGTTCAGCGGGAATTATATTCCTAACTGCAGAAGATAGAGCGGATAGGTGGAAAGAATACATTGAGAGCCTCTGTGAGGGGGAAGACTTGTGATAGAAGAGGAAACAGGTGTCGATTTAGAAGAGATAGGTGATCCAGTATTTGAATCAGAATTTAAAAGAGCTTTGTAGGATTAAGATCAAACAAGGCAGATGGGATAGATAACATTCCCTCAGAATTCCTAAAATCATTGGGGGAAGTGGCAACAAATCAACAATTCACGTTGGTGTCAATGTATGAGTCTGGCGATATACCATCTGACTTTCGGAAAAATATCATCCAAACAGCGTCGAAGACTGCAAGAGCTGACAAGTGCGAGAATTATGGCACAATCAGCTTAACAGCTCATGCATACATGTTGCTAACAAGAATAATATACAGAAGAATGGAAAAAGAAAATTGAGGAGATGCTAAATGACGATTAGGTTGGCTTTAGAAAAGGTAAAGAAGGCACAAGAAACGCAATTCTGACATTGACGCTGATAATGGAAGCAAAACTAAAGAAAAATCAAGACACGTTCATAGGATCTGCCGATCTGGAAAAAGCTTTCGACAATGTAAAATGATGCATGATGTTCGAAATTCTGAGAAAAATAGGGATAAGCTAGAGAGAGACGGATAATGTACAATACGTGCAAAAGCCAAGAGGGAATAATAAGAGTAAACGACCGAGAATAAAGTGCTTAGATTAAAACGAGTGTAAGACAGGGATGTAGTCTTTACCACCTACTGTTCAAACTGTACATCGAAGAAGCAATGACGGAAATAAAAAGAGGTTCAGGAATGGAATTAAAATTCAAGGTGAATGGATATCATTGATATGATTCGCTGATGACATTGCTATCCTGAGCGAAAGTGAAGAAGAATTACATAACCTGCTGAACGGAATGAACAGTCTAACGAGTGTTGCGTATGGATTGAGAGTAAATCGAAGAAAGACGAAGGTAATGAGAAGTAATAGAAATGAGAACAGTGCGGAACTTAACATCGGGATTGGTGGTCACGAGGTAGATGAAATTACGCAATTCAGCTACCTAGGCAGTAAAATAACTAATGACGGACGGAGCAAGGAGGACATCAAAAGCAGCTTGCAATGGCTAAGAGAAGTCTACTAGTGTCAAACATAGGCCTTGATTTGAGGAAGAAATTTCTGAGAACGTACGTCTTAAGCACAACATTGTATGGTAGTGAATCGTGGATTGTGGGAACATCGGAAAAGAGGAGAATCGAAGCATTTGAGATGTGGTGCTACTGAAACCTGGTAGTCGAGGGAAGGCAGGATTCGGTTACGATTGTGGACGGGGCCGTAATCAGTTACTATTGGTTCCCTTTTACAGTTACACACAATTTATTTTAAACCAGTAATTCCAGACTCAACAATAAATAAAAAATGCCACACATGATTAATGAAGGAATAAACAACTGTGTTAATAATAGTGTTTTCAGTGAATTACAACTTAGCAAATCACCAATAAATACAGATACGACAGATAATGTTTTAAAAGCAAGCTACTGTGATCTGGGCAGAAGGCCTTAGTCGCCAAGAATGGCAATAAATTAAGAATTGTTTAAAACGAGTCGCAACTTACAAATTACTGGTATTGAAATATTAAAGGCAAGTCGCCACAAACACAGACGAAGGCATCAGACGCCAGGAATGGCAGTAAATAAGGCTTTAAAGGCTTACTGCGTAAATACAAATACCAAATTATAATTTTAAGGCAAGTGACCACAATCACGGCTGAAGGCCTTACAACCCCCTTTTAGAACACACGTGTCTTACGTGAACCAAGGGCCACAGACGGTGCTCCAGGAATCGACCTCTGAGAAGGTCCGGCAACAAACACTCTCGCGAGCAATGAGATAGGCAGCCAAGAGTTGCATTCACTTCACAAGATTGTAACTCAGACTCTCGGCAGTCTAACGAATGGCTAATGATAATCTTGCTGAAGCTACCTGGCTTCCAATAAACCAAATGCAACGATGGAACAATACGCCAAAGCCGGAACCGGCGGTCTGCACTACGTCCCCAGAATAGTGTGTTTAGAGCGCCCGGAACGAGAAAGGAACCACTACCACCAGAGTAGAAAGCACTCCATTCACTGCTCATCGCCTCGGCAACACTACGAGCAACAATACGGACGCAAGTCACTGGTGAATCGCGAGATCTCACAATGGTGGAGGTTTCTCTACTTGGATTGAAATGCACTCATCTTTAAGCTTGCTGGATCCGGCTTACGACGAGGCCGTGCACCCTCTTGACCACAGCCCTTCCAGCCGGAAGTCCATGCGTGCCGCCAGCAGTCCCGGTGTGTTTCCTCGCACTGCGCGGATCTGCTTCCTCCTGTGTCCCCAACCGAACTGGCCCACTCACACGACCCGCAACAACAACGTCGCCCCAAAGATAGGGCAACAGTTACTACATATCAATAACTGCCACTGCTGCCCGTAGCGGACAGGCGACGGCTATGAAAGCGAGTGGTGCCAGTCAACACGAGAAGAAGACAAACAACCGCAACTATGCCAACTTAGCGATACCGTCTGGCCTCCAACAGAGGGCAGAAACCTACAAACTGCACCAGCGCGAGCCGCAGCACGGCTCGGCTGCAGACGAATATTGAAAATTGGGTGGAATGATAAGGTAAGAAATTAGGAGGTTCTCTGCAGAATCGCAGAGGAAAGGAATATGTGGAAAACCATGACGAGGAGAAGGGACAGTATGATAGGACCTGTTAAGATATGAGGGAATGACTTTCATGGTATTAGAGGGAGCTGTAGAGGGCAAAAACTGTAGAGGATGACAGAAATTGGAATACGTCCAGCAAATGATTGAGGACGTGGGTTGCAAGTGCTACTCTGAGATGAAGAGGTTGGCACAGTGGCACAGAAGAGGAATTCGTGGGCGGTCGCATGAAACCAGTCAGAAGACTGCTGACACCCCCCCCCCCCCGCCCCCTAAAAAAAAGAAAAAAATAGTGACAACGGATGGGCGAGGAGGAGGAGGATATTAGTGTTTAACGTCCCGTCGACCGGATGGGCGATTAGATAGGAAGGATACAATAAGGCGGACAGAGTTATCTGGAAATGTGGCTTCCCTACACGAATAACAGGAATTGGCCGTCATGACGTGGCTTTGCGGATGTGAAATAGTACCGGCTGTGTCCAGTGCCGATAGCGCCCTCCTTAGTGCAACGCGTGCTGCAGAAGAGTCGTTCAGCGTCAACAGTAGGCGCCTGGCTGGGCAGCAACCAGCAGGGCTGTGCTGTACGGCGGGTAGGCCGGATCATCAGGCGCCAGCCTTGAAAGATTTGACCAAAGGAAAATAAACTCGTATGAATTTCACAGATTTTTCTTCTAAGTCTGTATGCTGGTGCGATGAGATCGGCTGCATTGAGACCGCTCACGTACTGGCACGTTGATTTGAAAGGATCGGCTGTTTTCGGTGGATGTCGGTCGTAAGCGGAATCCCCCGATGTCGGCACCACGTGACCACTGATGTTCCACCGACATTGTCCAGCTGCCAGGAGACATTCTCATGAAAAGACTGTGCTGCATCCTTCATAGGATCTGAAGAGGTCTAGCTTGCTGGAGTGTGAGCGTCACACATTAGCAGCGAACCTGAATGTAGAAAGGTAAGCATTGGTCTGTCGGCAATCAAAAGATATAGCAGCGTTCTCGATGGAGTCGTGTTATCTGCCATCATAAGGCCCTCCCTGCTTTCTGCACGGAATGACTGCTTCCCTTCAATTCGCTGTAATCTATGGCGTACGTAATAGATTCAAGTATTTTTGTCTTGCAGATATTTAGTGCATATGTTTCACCAACTTTGATATTGTTATTTGTGTATGTGTTAGTTGTAAGGTATTTTGTGGGAAATATTGTTATTGTCGCTTATATATATATATATATATATATATATATATATATACTGGTGGCCATTAAAATTGCTACACCACGAAGATGACGTGCAACAGATGCAAAATTTAACTGACAGGAAGACGATCCTGTGATATGCAAATGATTAGCTTTTCAGAGCATTCACACAAGGTTGGCACCGGTGGCGACACCTACAACGTGCTGAAATGAGGAAAGTTTCCAACCGATTTCTCATACACAAACAGCAGTTGACCAGCGTTGCCTGGTGAAACGTTGTTTTGATGCTTCGTGTAAGGAGGAGAAATGCGTACCATCACGTTTCCGACGTTGATAAAGATCGGATTGTAGCCTATCGCGATTGCGGTTTATCGTATCGCGACATTGCTGCTCGTGTTGGTCGAGATCCAATGACTGTTAGCAGAATATGGAATCGGTGGGTTCAGGAGGGTAATACGGAACGCCGTGCTGGATCCCAACGGCCTCGTATCACTAGCAGTCGAGATGACAGGTATCTTATCCGCACGGCCTCTAACGGATCGTGCAGCCACGTCTCGATCCCTGAGTCAACAGATGGGGACGCTTGCAAGACAACAACCAACTGCACGAACAGTTCGACGATGTTTGCAGCAGCATGGACTATGAGCTCGGAGACAATGGCTGCGGTTACCCTTATCGCTGCATCACAGACAGGAGCGCCTGCGGTGGTGTACTCGACGACGAACCTGGGAGCACGAATGGCAAAACGTCATTTTTTCGGATGAATCCAGGTTCTGTTTACAGCATCATGATGGTCGCATCCGTGTTTGTCGCCATCACGGTGAACCCACATAGGAAGCGTGTATTCGTCATCGCCATACTGGCGTATCACCCAGCGTGATGGTAGGGGGTGCCACTGGTTACACGTCTCGGTCACCTCTTGTTCGCATTGACGGCACTTTGAGCAGTGGACGGTACATTTCAGATATGTTACGATCCCTGGCTCTACCCTTCTTTCGATCCCTGCGAAACCCTACATTTCAGTAGGATAATGCACGACCGCATGTTGCAGGTCCCGTACGGTCCTTTCTGGATACAGAAAATGTTCGACTGCTGCCCTGTCCAGCACATTCTCCAGATCTCTCACCAATTGAAAACGTCTGGTCAATGGTGGCCGGGCAACTGGCTCGTCACAATACGCCAGTCAGTACTCTTGATGAACTGTGGTATCGTGTTGAAGCTGCATGGGCAGCTGTACCTGTACACGCCATCCAAGCTCTGACTCAATGCTCAGGCGTATCGAGGCCGTTATTACGGCCAGAGGAGGTTGTTCCGGGTACTGATAGCTCAGGATCTATGCACCCAAATTGCGTGAAAATGTGATCACATGTCAGTTATAGTATAATATATGTAATATATCTGTCCAATGAATAGCCATTTAGCATCTGCATTGCTACTTGGTGTAGCAATTTTAATGGCCAGTAGTATATATATATATATATATATATATATATATATATATATATATATATATATATACAGGGTGTTACAAAAAGGTACGGCCAAACTTTCAGGAAACATTCCTCACACACAAATGAAGAAAATATGTTATGTGGACATGTGTCTGGAAACGTTTAATTTCCATGTTAGAGCTCATTTTAGTTTCGTCAGTATGTACTGTACTTCCTCCATTCACCGCCAGTTGGTCCAATTGAAGGAAGGTAATGTTGACTTCGGTGCTTGTGTTGACATGCCAGTCATTGCTCTACAGTACTAGCATCAAGCACATCAGTACGTAGCATCAACAGGTTAGTGTTCATCACAACGTGGTTTTGCAGTCAGTGCAATGTTTACAAATGCGGAATTGGCAGATGCCCATTTGATGTATGGATTAGCACGGGGCAATAGCCATGGCGCGGTACGTTTGTATCGAGACAGATTTCCGGAACGAAGGTGTCCCGACAGGAAGACGTTCGAAGCAATTGATCGGCGTCTTACGGAGCACGGAACATTCCAGCCTATGACTCGCGGCTGTGGAAGACCTAGAACGATGAGGACATCTGCAATGGACGAGGCCATTCTTCGTGCAGTTGACGATAACCCTAATGTCAGCGTCAGAGAAGTTGCTACTGTACAAGGTAACATTGACCACGTCACTGTATGGAGAGTGCTACGGGAGAACAATTTGCTTCCGTGCCATGTACAGCGTGTGCAGGCACTATCAGCAGCTGATTGGCCTCCACGGGTACACTTCTGCTAATGGTTCATCCAACAATGTGTCAATCCTCATTTCAGTGCAAACGTTCTCTTTACGGATGAGGTTTCATTCCAACGTGATCAAATTGTAAATTTTCACAATCAACATGTGTGGGCTGACGAGAATCCGCACTCATTTGTGCAATCACGTCATCAACACAGATTTTCTGTGTGAACGTTTGGGCAGGCATTGTTGGTGATGTCTTGATTGGGCCCCATGTTCTTCCACCTACGCTCAATGGAGCACGTTATCATGATTTCATACGGGATACTCTACCTGTGCTGCTAGAACATGTGCCTTTACAAGTACGACACAACATGTGGTTCATGCACGATGGAGCTCCTGCACATTTCAGTCGAAGTGTTCGTACGCTTCTCAACAACAGATTCGGTGACCGATGGATTGGTAGAGGCGGACCAATCCCATGGCCTCCACGCTCTCCTGACCTCTACCCTCTTGACTTTCATTTATGGGGGCATTTGAAAGCTCTTGTCTACGCAACACCGGTACCAAATGTAGAGACTCTTCGTGTTCGTATTGCGGACGGCTGTGATACAATACGCCATTCTCCAGGGCTGCATCAGCGCATCAGGGATTCCATGCGACGGAAGGTGGATGCATGTATCCTCGCTAACGGAGGACATTTTGAACATTTCCTGTAACAAAGTGTTTGAAGTCACGCTGGTACGTTCTGTTGCTGTGTGTTTCCATTCCATGATTAATGTGATTTGAAGAGAAGTAATAAAATGAGCTCTAACATTGAAAGTAAGCGTTTCCGGACACATGTCCACATCACACATTTTCTTTCTTTGTGTGTGAGGAATGTTTCCTGAAAGTTTGGCCGTACCTTTTTGTAACACCCTATATATATATATATATATATATATATATATATATATATATATATATATATATATATGTTTGTGTGTGTTTGTGTGCCTGTGAGCAATATTAATGTCAAACATGATTAGGCCAAAGAAGCAAGTAAAGTCAAATGAGCATGCTGATGCTGATGGAATCAGACGCTCAAATCGCACCCATCAGTGGAAGTACTTGAGAATGTAAATGTAGATGACTATTTATTACCTGATATTCCAAGCGAAAATGAAACTGAGGAATTGTCAACACAAACGGACATTCCTGCAGTTAAACTTTTAGAAGCGAATGTTAATTTTCTACTGGGGAAGGGGCAGACACTAGCAGTTCACAAGATATGCCCGTACCGGATAATAAAATGCTTGTATTATTATTTCGGAAGTTCAGTATCATGGAACAGCAGCGCGAGCGCAGTGAGCAGAAGCGTGAAAAGAAATCCATGGAACAAGTAAACAATATTTTTACAGAATGAGATTAGGAAATCGTCCAGAGAATTAATCAAGTGTTAATCGATCGTGATAAAGCAATTACGACTCATTTTAACAAAGAAATCAGTGAAATAAAGACTAGTATTGAACCGTTGGCAAACATACCAAGTCAAGTGAATAATCTTCAAACCGAGGCAGATAAGTTAGAAGTACAGTTCATAGCTTTGATTACTACGGTGGAGTCAATACAAAATGATATCCCCACAGAAGTACAGAAACAAGTCCGAACGAAAGTAGCCAAGGTTTTGAATATCGAAAACCAGAATCTTGAAACAATGATAGCACACAGCAACGAGGACGCTGGTACTGACAGGCAAAGGAACAATAAAATTATGCCGACAACCTCTATTGCAGTGTATAAAAGACCAAGTCTGTATTATCTCAGCAATTTGTTTTACCAAGAAACCCGAATTTTGAAGCGGAGTGTACTTGTAATAAAGTCAGTACACCGCCTGCTAAAGACAACAACTCCATGCACTGAAGTACCTTAACGCATAAAGAGAGCTTAATTAAACACCGTCAATTCCAAGTATTCGATGAGGAGAGTAAGAAGAATATTCATCCCATAGTTTTTATTAGAAGCTTTAGAAGTGTTCTTCCAAAGTTTTGGACGGAGGAAAAGAAAATCCAGTGTGCGGTTTCACACATTTCCGGCGACGCATTGCTCTGAGCGTTGAACGCAGCCGAAACATGCAAAACGTTTAACGAATTTGAGAAGCCGTTCCTCGACCAGTTATGGTAAGAGTCGACTCAAGAATGGCTAAGAAAGATTGTATATAACGCAGAAATATGTAACTCGAACACAGATTTCTTGACAAAAGACTGTGAAAAAAACATTAATATGACACGGTACTGGGATAAACCAGTAACCACGCGGGAATTGTTACGAGTATTAAAGGCTACATTACCGGTAGATATTAGAGAGAAATTGTTTAACGTCAGAGGAATTTTTATCGCCGGCCGTAGTCGCCGTGCAGTTCTAGGTGCTACAGTCTGGAGCCGCTCCGGTCGCAGGTTCGAATCCTGCACCGGGCATGGATGTGTGTGATGTCCTTAGGTTAGTTAGCTTTAATTAGTTCTAAGTTCTAGGCGACTGATGGCCTCAGAAGTTAAGTCGCATAGTGCTCAGAGCCATTTGAACCATTTGAATTTTTATCCGTGATGGATTAGTTAGTCTTAGTCCAAGAAGACGCCAGAAAGAATTCTTACGCAATAAGTAGTGCCAACTGTTCTAATGGAAAAGGTTCCTGTAACGGAATCAATGGGAACAGGTGCGAATGTGGTCCCAAGAAAAACAAAAACAAAACCAATGGCAATGGAGAGTATAGTAACAGTAAAAATCATTACAACCAAAAACATGATTACTTCTGTAATAATAATAATTACCAGGAAGCCAATGACTACCAACATGCGAATGGTAATCAAAGGCAATATGGTAATGAAAATGGCAATAATAATAATAATAATAATCGTAAAAGACGAAATGAAAATAAATCGGACAGTCCGTACGTGGACGACAACGCCACTGGGATCAAGTACTGTCGTAAGGATATAGTCCATCTGAAAGCACCTGCACAGTTTACACGCCACAGTCACAGAAAACAGTTCTGCTGCTGTAAGAGCGTGCGACCATCCCAGTATATATACGCGCCGCCACCCTATGCAGCTGCCTGCAAAGCACTCGCGTGAGTGGACACCAGGAACAGAAAGCATGGCGTGGATCAGGATACCAGTAGAGAGCAGGAGGGATGGGAGGATGGGAGGAGACGCTGGTGGTGGGGTGAGAGAGAGAGAGAGAGAGTGAGAGAGTGAGAGAGAGAGAGAGGTGGGAGGGAGAAACCCGCTGCTCCCCACACGCACTGCCCAACGCCACCTCCTCGCCTCTTCTGTTACCCTGCCCCCTGCCGCGACAAGTACGACACAGTGCTGCCACGTCACACTTGCGGCAACGGCGCTTCCATATTTATCCTGCCGCTGTTCAGAACGGAATGTGGGAAAATCCACTTCCCCCGTTTGCACGTTGTAAAGGCAGTGGACGATATATGGTCTTCAAACATATTTACTAACCATTTAGACGGAGCGATGTGACGCAGTGGTTAGCACGCCGGAGTCGTATTCATCTATATCTACATCCATACTCCGCAAGTCACCTGACGGTTTGTGGCGGAGGGTACCTTGAGTACCTCTATCGGTTCTCCCTTTTGTTCCAGTCTCGTATTGTTCGTGGAAAGAACGATTGTCGGTATGCTTCTGTGTGGGCTCTAATCTCTCTGATTTTATCCTCATGGTATCTTCGCGAGATATACGTAGGAGGGAGCAATATACTGCTTGATTCTTCGGTGAAGGTACGTTCTCGAAACTTTGACAAAAGTCCGTACCGAGCTACTGAGCGTCTCTCCTGCAGAGTCTTCCGCTGGAGTTTATCTATCATCTCCGTAACGCTTTCGCGATTACAAAATGATCCTGTAACGAAGCGCGCTGCTCTCCGTTGGATCTTCTCTATCTCTTCTATCATCCCTATCTGGTACGGATCCCACACTGCTGAGCAGTATTCAAGCAGTGGGCGAACAAGCGTACTGTAACCTACTTCCTTTGTTTTCGGATTGCATTTCCTTAGGATTCTTCCAATGAATCTGTCTGGCATCTGCTTTACCGACGATTAACTTTATATGATCATTCCATTTTAAATCACTCCTAATGCGTACTCCCAGATAATTTATGGAATTAACTGCTTCCAGTTGCTGACCTGCTATTTTGTAGCTAAATGATAAGGGATCTATCTTTCTATGTATTCGCAGCACATTACACTTGTCTACATTGAGATTCAATTGCCATTCCCTGCACCATGCGTCAATTCGCTGCAGATCCTCCTGCATTTCAGTACAATTTTCCATTGTTACAACCTCTCGATATACCACAGCTTCATCCGCAAAAAGCCTCAGTGAACTTCCGCTGTTATCCACATTCGGTAGGACGACGACGGTTCGAACCCGTATCCGACCGTCCTGAATTACGTTTTCCGTGATTTCCTTAAGTCGCTTCAGACAAATACCGGGAGGGTGCTATAACACCCCAACGACCCCCTTAAAGTCAGTTAAGACAGAATATCATAATATGAAGTAGGGAAGGGTTATCTTGGCAAATACGACATCTTTGCCGATAAGCTAACACTAAGATGTTTTGATAACAACAACGTTATACATCACTGTGAGTTTTTGTTATGAAAAGAGGGGAAGAAACCTCAGATTTAATTAATGGACAAATATCCAAGTGATAATTGCAATTAATATCTTGAATGCTAACTCCAAGGTGGTGTTAGTCAGAGATAACTTTTTGTGGAAAGAGTTGTAAGCGCAACGAAGAAATTCAATGCGCAGACAATACTCTCTCACACAAGAAGTCGCTTGCTGGCTCTTGTCCTGTAAAGACGTGCGAGAACAATTCTTGTCTTAGTTATTGAGAATACGGAACGCGACGAGATTGTTTTGCGTCCGGAAGTGTTTCTTGCGTGACGTGATTCACGAACTTCGGAAACTGATTTTCTAAGCAGAGACAGGGACTGGTAGACGCGTTTAACCGTGCGTAACGGGTTAATTGAACTTTATTGGCGAAACTAGTGAATATTGGACTAGACTTTCAAATAGTTGGAATTAAAAGAAGAGTGGATAGTACATCAAAGGACTACACTCAATTAGTCTCGAGTAGGACACAATTACACGACTTCACGAAGATAATACAATTACGCTGAAGAGTCAAGTTGTCGAAATTGTCAAGAAACTTAATTTTAATAGAACTGACTTTACCAAACAACTGCGTGTGCGTGTGGTGCGAAAGTTATAAAGTGACCAAGGAACAATAAACTATTCGTTCCAAGTGTAATATCAAGCCTGGACTACATTATTAAGTGATTGAATCAATGATAATTAACCAACCACAAGAAGTCGCTTGCTGGCTCTCGTCCTGCAGAGACGCCGAGAACAATTCTTGTCTTAGTTATTGAGAGTACGGAACGCGAGATTGTTTTGCGTCCGGAATTGTTTCTTGCGTGACGTGTTCAGCAGAGACAATTTAATCTGAATATCAAAATACCTACTTCATTAATTGAAAAGAGAACTTTTGAACATTTTTTTTAACATTACGGTGTAGGTTCACTCATACGTGATCAAAGAGTATCTGTGGATCTCGCTTCATATAGGTGTAATAACTCCATAGCAACGAGCCAACAACGTACGAGAAGACTGATAATTACAATGTTTCCTCGCAATTGGTGGTGTGTACGATGCGGATGAGATAAGATTTAACAACTACTGCATATCCGGGCTGAATCATTCAATCTTAAATCAGAAGATTTCGCATTTCTGACTCCCGTTCACCAACGGGGAACTACGTCATCGCGCATCGTGTCTCAACTCCACTGCGAGAGCTGTGGCAGTAGCAGCTCTACGGCGTGGACAATATCAGCACGCCGTTGGAGTGCGGGCACGCCACAGAGCTTTTGAAAGGGCACGGCCGACTACATTCCCTAAACCAATGGGACCGATGACCTCGCTGTTTGGTTCCTTCAATCCCCCCAACCAGCCAACCAAACAACCAACATTTTCGAAACACCCCACTTACCTGTCACACTATCTGGTAAGCCATCTTAAGTTGTTTGCAGATGATGCTGTCGTTTATCGTCTACTAAAGTCATATGAAGATCAAAACAAATTGCAGATCGATTTAGAAGAAAAATATCTGTATGGTGCGAAAATTGGCAATTGACCATAGATAATAAAACGTGTGCGGTAATGCACATGCGTGCTAAGAGGAATCCGTTAAACTTCGTTTACGCGATAAATCAGTCAAATCTAAAAGCTGTAAATTCAACTAAATATCTAGGAACTATAATTACAAACCACTTAAATTGGAAAGATCACACAGAAAATGTGTAAGTAGGCTGTTTAGGTTTTTATGTTGGCAACGCCACGTAACGCTCTGTATGAAAATCACTGGCTGTGCTGTGTGCAGTCTGTGGCTGGTTCGCATTGTTGGAATAGTCGCTATTGTAGTGTTGGGCAGTTGGATGTGAACAGCGCGTAGCGTTGCGCAGTTGGAGGTGAGCCGCCAGCAGTGGTGGATGTGGGGGGAGAGATGGCGGAGTTTTGAGAGCGGATGATCTGGACGTGTGTCCATCAGATACAGTAAATTTGTAAGACTGGATGTCATGAACTGATATATATATATATATATATATATATATATATATATATATATATATATATATATATATATATATATTCATTTGCTAACTATGCCTATCAGTATTTAGTGCCTTCAGTAGTTAGAATCTTTTATTTAGCTGGCAGTATTGGCGCTCGCTGTATTGCAGTAGTTCGAGTAACGAAGATTTCTGTGAGGTAAGTGATTCATGAAAGGTATAGGTTAGTCTTACTCAGGGCCATTCTTTTGTAGGGATTATTGAAAGATTGCGTTGCGCTAAAAATATTGTGTATCAGTTTAGTGTTGATCCAGATAAGTAAAGAGCGAAATGTCTGACTACATTCAGTTCTGCTCAGCTGTTTGAAAATCATATAACGTAAGGGGTATCAAAGCACAGTAATTCATAATTTTTTCTAAGGGGATGTTTCATAAGGTAAGTGATGAAGGCGAACCAAAGACTGCGTTTTATTGGCAGGACATTTAGAAAATGTAACAGATCTACGAAAGAGACTGACTGCATTTCCCTTGTCCACCCTCTTTTGGAGTGCTAGTGCGCGATCTGGGGACCTTACCAGATAGCATAAACGGAGTACATCGAGGAAGTTCAAAGAAGAGCAGCACGTTGTCGAGAAATGGAGGAGAGAGTGTCACGGACATGACACAAGATTTGGGGTGGACATCACTGAAACAAAGGCGTTTCTCTTTGCGACGGAATCTCCTCACGAAATTTCAGTCACCAATTTTATCTTCCGAAGGCGAAAATACTTTGTTGACGCAGAGTTCCATATGGAGAAACGATGATCATAATAAAATAATGGAAATCACAGCTTGCGTGGAAAGATACAGGTGTTCGTTTCTTCCGTGCGCTGTTCGAGAGTGGAATAATACAGAATTATTATGAATCCTCTGCCAGACATTTGAATGTGATTCGTAGACTACCCCTGCAGATGGCACAGAAGTCAGTTATGTTCAAACGCTATTTTGACGATACTTTTGTTCTAAGAATAGGAGGCGAAGAGAATATGACTTTTAACAAGCAGCGTAACAGTACTGAACGCACCTTAGAAAAAGAAACACATAGGTAATTAAAGTTTTTAGGGTTAACAGTTACAATGATAGAAAATAATGTGAAAAAGTGAAATTATCGATTTATCGTAAACAAACAGAATTAGTTGAAATAATAGGGGAACATTCCGACTGCTCGGCACAGGATAAAATGTCGACCGACTTCTCTGCCGCAGTGGCTCGCCCTTGTGAGCCTCCGCTAAAAGACACACGGCGAATGTTAAGGTACTCTCAAATACACGGCGATACGGCCTCAAGAGAGGCTAAGACAACAAGTCTCTCAAAAAATAGAAACAGCATGACAAGAACCAACACAATGGCAAAGAAAATTTTTACAGTGACAGATATGGCCATGTTGCAAAGAAAAACTAGCACTTGCTTTCTTCTAAGGAGTGCAAAGGATTATTTCGGTCAGCATACCAATTGAGATTCAATCTAAGAAAATTAAAAAAAAAATCAGAATAGAATGTATGAAGCATCTGGTGTGTGTGTATACAATGATCGTTGATATGTAGGTCAAATTCGTCGTAATTTTAGCAAACGTATTAGTGTTTCAATCACTTATTTTTTTTTCATTAAAATCTTCTCTTTTCTCCTGAAAAAAGAAAAAGCCCACTTTTAATATCGCGAGACTTTTTCTTAATTCCACAACGTCCCTTAGTCAATTTTGAAGAAAGTATTGATTTAAAAAGTCTGACTTTTTTTCACGTATGGCAGACTATAACATTAACTTTATAACTCTCAGCGCTAGGGTGACCAACTATCCCATATTTTCTGGGATATCTCGTATAATAGCAATTTTTGTAACCTCTCGGCTCAGTTATTGACCACCAGTTTCTCCTGTATATTTCGTCACTGACACCTTTATAATATTAATTCCGCCAAGTACTAACGATAGTTCAATTGTCTGACCTCAGATCAGACAGATCCGGAAAAGTTTTCGTTTGATAATCGATACTACTGTCGACATATACTATGTGATCAGAAGTATCCGGACAACTGGCTGTGGCGCCCTCCATCGGTAATGCTGATATTCATTATGGTGTTAGCCCACCCTTACCCTTCATGACAGCTTCCACTCTCGCAGGCATACGCTCAGTCAGGTGCTGTAAGCTTTCTTGGGGAATGACAGCCCATTCTCCACGCAGTGCTGCACTGAGGAGAGGTATCGATGTCGGTCGGTGAGGCCTGGCACGAAGTCGGCGTTCCAAAACATCCCAAAGGTGTTCTATACCATTCCAAGAAAACGCTGTGTCCTTCTGCAGCTGAAATTTATTGTGAACGATCTCACTCAAAACTCCCTTAAAATCATGATCATTTGCTGGTAATGTGCAATAAAGGAATGAGCAAATGTTGGTCTCCCTTTTCTTATTCCCAGTCGTTTCTGCCTGAAACCACCATTTTATTAATTTGTTTTTGAAGAGCCAGTACCTTTTGCAGGAAACCACCGATGCTATTTCAATACAGAGCCTCGTGGTATTACATTGGGGTACTTCTTCAAATGATGTAATGCTTTTTTTTAGTGGTAATATCGAGGACATAACTTATAGTGAAAATAAGTATATCTTATGTTATTGTAACGTAAATTTCAGCATGTATTACTGATTTTATGAGTATTCTCGAAATGAAACCACTTGGAGAGCGTATACTTGTGATCCAAAATTTATTAAATTTTAGGTCATATTTTGCCTGCTATTTAAGACTATATTTGTGTTAAGCGTTATGGGTTCACACAAGTTTTGAGATATGGTATTTGTCTAGAAAAAATGCGAATTTTCCCTCAAATATATCATTTGAAATGATGGGTTCTTGAAAACTGTGTGTCCCAATGGTTTCAAAGTAAAACTACCTTCTTAAAACAACTGATTGTTTTTATACTTCCATCATTCTGACTGGAGGTTTTAGGGACTTCAGCCGTTCACAGTACACCACCGTCAGGCCTTAACTGACGCTGAGGGGCTTAACTCAACTCGTATACACGATTCATCAGTGGCCAATATCTATGAACTGGTTTCCGTAGACTACCTATAACAACGATGTTGTGTCGGAGACACAACATCTTCGTTACACGTAGTGTGCAGAAAACAGTCCGAAGTGTTGAAGATGGTGTCCCAAAGCACTGAAACTGATAGCTGTATAAAAAAATAACATCGTAAGGACGGCTGTAGGTGTTACATTTTATTACATAAGTGATGGTTTATTTTTGCCGATTTCACCTTATACTCCCTGCTCACTATTATATTAAAGATTTATTTTGTGAAGAATTTTACATTTATATCCCAAAGTGTAACCACCTCCTTAAGAAAATTATTGATTCATTTTTGCCAATTTCTCTTTGTGTTTCTTACTTTTTTTTTTTTTGTCATCAGTCTACTGACTGGTTTGATGCGGCCCGCCACACTTTCCTGTGCTAACCTCTTCATCTCCGAGTAGCACTTGCAACCTACATCCTCAATTATTTGCTTGACGTATTCCAATCTCTGTCTTCCTCTACAGTTTTTGCCCTCTACAGCTCCCTCTAGTACCATGGAAGTCATTCCCTCATGTCTTAGCAGATGTCCTATCATCCTGTCCCTTCTCCTTATCAGTGTTTTCCACATATTCCTTTCCTCTCCGATTATGCTTAGAACCTCCTCACTCCTTACCTTATCAGTCCACCTAATTTTCAACATTCGTCTATTGCACCACATCTCAAATGCTTCGATTCTCTTCTGTCCCGGTTTTCCCACAGTCCATGTTTCACTACCATACAATGCTGTACTCCAGACGTACATCCTCAGAAATTTCTTCCTCAAATTAACGCCGGTATTTGATATTAGTAGACTTCTCTTGGCCAGTAATGCCTTTTTTGCAATAGCGAGTCTGCTTTTGATGTCCTCCTTGCTCCGTCCGTCATTGGTTATTTTACTGCCTAGGTAGCAGAATTCCTTAACTTCATTAACTTCGTGACCATCAATCCTGATGTTAAGTTCCTCGCTGTTCTCATTTCTACTACTTCTCATTACCTTCGTCTTTCTCCGATTTACTCTCAAACCATACTGTGTACTCATTAGACTGTTCATTCCGTTCAGCAGATCATTTAATTCTTCTTCACTTTCACTCTGGATAGCAATGTCATCAGCGAATCGTATCATTGATATCCTTCCACCTTGTATTTTAATTTCACTCCTGAACCTTTCTTTTATTTCCATCATTGCTTCCTCGATGGACAGATTGAAGAGTAGAGGCGAAAGGCTGCAGCCTTGTCTTACACCCTTCTTAATACGAGCACTTCGTTCTTGATCGTCCACTCTTATGATTCCCTCTTGGTTGTTGTACATATTGTATATGATCCATCTCTCCCTATAGCTTACACCTACTTTTTTCAGAATCTCGAACAGCTTGCACCATTTTATATTGTCGAACGCTTTTTCCAGGTCGACAAATCCTATGAAAGTGTCTTGATTTTTCTTTAGCCTTGCTTCCATTATTAGCCGTAACGTCAGAATTGCCTCTCTCGTCCCTTTACATTTCCTAAAGCCAAACTGATCGTCATCTAGCGCATTCTCAATTTTCTTTTCCATTCTTCTGTATATTATTCTTGTAAGCAGCTTCGATGCATGAGCTGTTAAACTGATTGTGCGATAATTCTCGCACTTGTCAGCTCTTGCCGTCTTCGGAATTAAGTGGATGATGCTTTTCGGAAAGTCAGATGGTATATCGCCAGACTCATATATTCTACACACCAACGTGAATAGTCGTTTTGTTGCCACTTCCCCCAATGATTTTAGAAATTCTGATGGAATGTTATCTATCCCTTCTGCCTTATTTGACCGTAAGTCCCACAAAGCTCTTTTAAATTCCGATTCTAATACTGGATCCCCTATCTCTTCTAAATCGACTCCTGTTTCTTCTTCTATCACAGCAGACAAATCTTCACCCTCATAGAGGCTTTCAATGTATTCTTTCCACCTATCTGCTCTCTCCTCTGCATTTAACAGTGGAATTCCCGTTGCACTCTTAATGTTACCATTGTTGCTTTTAATGTCACCAAAGGTTGTTTTGACTTTCCTGTATGCTGAGTCTGTCCTTCCGACAATCATATCTTTTTCGATGTCTTCACATTTTTCCTGCAGCCATTTCGTCTTAGCTTCCCTGCACTTCCTATTTATTTCATTCCTCAGCGACTTGTATTTCTGTATTCCTGATTTTCCCGGAACATGTTTGTACTTCCTCCTTTCATCAATCAACTGAAGTATTACTTCTGTTATCCATGGTTTCTTCGCAGCTACCATCTTTGTACCTAAGTCTTCCTTCCCAACTTCTGTGATGGCCCTTTTTAGAGATGTCCATTCCTCTTCAACTGTACTGCCTACTGCGCTATTCCTTATTGCTGTATCTATAGCGTTAGAGAACTTCAAACGTATCTCGTCATTGCTTAGTACTTCCGTATCCCACTTCTTTGCTTATTGATTCTTCCTGACCAATGTCTTGAACTTCAGCCTACTCTTCATCACTACTATATTGTGGTCTGAGTCTATATCTGCTCCTGGGTACGCCTTAAAATCCAGTATCTGATTTCGGAATCTCTGTCTGAGCATGATGTAATCTAATTGAAATCTTACTTACCATGATAATTTATTTTTATTTATTCATTTATTTGTTAATTAACTTGATGTGATTAGGGCCATGAGGCCCTCTCTTATCTCAGACCAGGGTGTAACATATGCAGTGCTTTTTTACATCGTGGTTACCTAAAAAATAACATTTTTAGTGTGCCATCTAGTATTAGAATGATTTGAGTGTCTGAAGCGGCAGTGTGAGTAAATTATACTGATATGAAATAACGAAGTTAACACTTGCAGTACTTGTATGACTACAGTTTCTGACACTAATAGTGATAATAACAAAATAATAATAATAGTAATGATATAAACAATAATGAGCATAGTAACAATAATAACAGTTGCAAATAAAAGAATTTATAGATGTATAGCGAGTTCTGAGAAAAAGAAATTTGAGGAGACTGCATCGGCTAAGTATTCTGGGAATGAGGAAAATTAGGTTGGAAGGACAGTTAATTATGTGAAAAATTTTAAAATTAATTTCTTCATATTGTTGGGAGTCACATGGTTAATAAACCACATACCCTTTCATAATTCATAACAGTCATTGTGAAATGTCAGTATTTGTCGAGCACGTGCACTAAATCTGCAAACTGTTTAATGAAAAATTGTAATATCTTGCCGTTCGCTAATCCTTAGACCACACATGTTTGCGAGAGAAATACAGCAAAAAGCAGACTGATTTCGCGCCGGTTTAGCGTAATGCCAAACACTGCAGCAGAGAGAAACGAATCACTAGCAATCAAAGGAGGCCTAGTAGCCGTCTCTTGGGGGACTTCAATCATCCATGTTCTCAAAACTCGGAATATTTACGAATTTGTCCATCGGCAGTCATCTGCCATGGTCTTCAGTAACCCACACATTACATCAGAATCATGTCTTAGAATAAAGTGAAACGTTCATTTCGTATCTGAAACTACAAGAGGAGAATAAATAACTGTAAGATGAAACTTTGCTTTGGATGGACTATATTATATCTTGCGACATTCTGTTTACCTGCTTTTTAGCTGGAGAAGAAAAATTGAGAGAAGCCAAATACGAAGTACATTTATTTTTCTATATCTCAAGCAATCAATACACAAAATGTTCCTGTTTGCATTATTCACTTTCTATGGATTGATCTCACGAATATTTACTGACGTTTTTGGAACGTTTTTTCCTTACACGAAGATGCATGTCTGTTTGCGAGAGCCAGTGTCACGATTAGCACGAACACATTCGTATTACCGCTAGTTACTTGTTTTTAGAAACTGACTGCTCATAAACATAACCACATATTTGGGTTGTGTATCTTCCATTTCCTGATTTAAAGGAAGTCTTCCGTTCGCTTTCTTTAAAAGAATCGAGTACTTCTGTCCACTTCTTCATAACACTTATACCTGAAATAGACAGAAACGAAGATGTGTTCAGACACTTGCAAGTTCCGTAAATGCACAGAAACCAACCTGACAAGTAAACGAAAAAAGATTATTCAATTCTAAAATGGTTTCGTTGCTAAATTGTAACATTCTTACTTTTTTATCGTTTCGATATCTTTACCATAGTTACCTTCTGGGAGTAACCATACATACTATAAGAACGGATGTATACGTTCCACATCTTCACCTAAACCACCAGACCGGTTTCAACCAAACTTGGTACACATATCTCTTACAGTCAGGCAAGAATCGCTGTCGCTATAAGAACACCTACCTATCATAGTTCCGGAGATATGACCTCATAAACAATGAGAAGCGTGAAAAACTGCCGCATCAGGCATGAAGTTTAAATTTATTACTTCTGTGCTACTAGCTCCATGCGCAATAAATCTGCAGGCAGTATCCACATATGGAGCTAAGTGTACCAAAAAATTATATAAGCTGTCGCGTTTCCATGACGTTTAAATTTATTACTTCTTTGATTCTAACTCTTTTCGCAGCATATTTCACTGACAGTATCCACACACGAGGGTTGGAAGTTCAATAGTGGCGTCGTCTATTTATTTACAGCTCGTACAAAATAGATAAATGTTTCAAAGTTTTACTGACCAGCATTGTATAGCCCGTTGTCAGCGATGTCATAGGATATTCTTAGCTGTGTTGACAGTTCGAGCGGCGCGGTCTGGTGCCCGACGAATTTGTAGCAGTTCTGTAGCGAATGCCGTGAAGTGTTTCCTTCAGTTTAGAAATAGAACTCACGAGGGCTTAAGTCAGGGGAGTGCGGTAGGTGGTATAGCACTTAGCAGCTCCATCAGTCAAACAAATCAAATGTGCTTGAGCATTGTCCTGCAAAATGATGGTCAGGTCCTGCAGAAAGTGTCATCACTTCTGTCTCAATGCTGTTCATTTTTGGAACACAACCTATGACCAGTGTAGAGACAGAAGTGATGACACTTTCTGCAGGACCTGACCATCATTTTGCAGGACAATGCTCAAGCACGTTTGATTTGTTTGACTGATGGGGCTGCTAAGTGCTGTACCACCTACTGCAGTCACCTGACTTAAGCCCTCGTAAGTTCAACTCGATTTCTAAACTGAACGAAACACTTCACGGCATTCGCTTCAGAACTGTTACACAACTGGCACACAACACAACTGGCACTGCTAAGAGTATCCTACGATTTCCACATCGCTGGCAACGGGTTATACAATGCTGGTGATAACTCTGAAGGGCAGTAAAACTTTGAAACACGTATCTATTTTGTACGAGTTGTAAATAAATAGTTGCCGGCCGCGGTGGTCTAGCGGTTCTGGCGCTGCAGTCCGGAACCGCGGGACTGCTACGGTCGCAGGTTCGAATCCTGCCTCGGGCATAGGTGTGTGTGTGATGTCCTTAGGATAGTTAGGTTTAAGTAGTTCTAAGTTCTAGGGGACTTATGACCTAAGATGTTGAGTCCCATAGTGCTCAGAGCCATTTGAACCATTTTTTTTTTTTGTAAATAAGTAGTTGCCACTATTAAAGCTCCAATCCTCGTATATCGCTGAATGTACCACACAAACTTGTCATTGTACGACACGTAGTTCAAGAGATACGTTATAAACACTGGGATGTGTGAAAAATGCCACATCATTAATGATGTTTGTATACATTCATTCCTTATTACTAAGACACTCACATAGTCGAGTCAACATAAGGACTGTGAAGCGACAGCCGTCTATGGAGCTATGGAGAGGCGTCGCCATACAGACTCTAACAAAACCGCGTTGTAGACACCCGAAACAGCTGCTGCATCCAGCGTATAGAAGCTGTCTGGGATGACGTTTCTTAATGCGATATAGGCATGTAACTGAAGAAGAAACGCAAGTAGTAAAGGCTGTTAACGGAATGAAACACATCAAATCCCTCACCTAAGAGACAGCATTGGCACTCTTCAAGGCCAAAATCTCACCACTTCTGCTGTTCCAAGTGGAACATGTGAGTGCAAACAGTGTAGCCGAATATGTGAAAGTTACCACATATAATGGAATGTAGTCGAATTAAGTCGGCTGATGCTGAGGGAATTAGATTAGGAAATGAGACACTTAAAGTAGTAAAGGAGTTTTGCTATTTGGGGAGCAAAATAATTGATGATGGTCGAAGTAGAGAAGATATAAAATGTAGACTGGCAACGGCAAGGAAAGCGTTTCTGAAGAAATTTGTTAACATCGAGTATAGATTTAAGTGTCAGGAAATCGTTTCTGAAAGTATTTGTATGGAGTGTAGCCATGTATGGAAGTGAAACATGGACGATAAATAGTTTGGACAAGAAGAGAATAGAAGCTTTCGAAATGTGGTGCTACAGAAGAATGCTGAAGATTAGATGGTAGATCACATAACTAATGACGAGGTATTGAATAGAATTGGGGAGGAGTTTGTGGCACAATTTGACTAGAAGAAGGGACCGGTTGATAGGACATGTTCTGGGGCATCAGGGGATCACAAATTTAGCATTGAAGGGCAGCGTGGAGGCTAAAAATCGTAGAGGGAGACCAAGAGATGAATACACTAAGCAGATTTAGAAGGATGTAGTTTGCAGTAAGTACTGGGAGATGAAGAACCTTGCACAAGATAGTGTAGCATGGAGAGCTGCATCAAACCAGTCTCAGGACTGAAGACCACAACAACAACACCAAGAACCGACGGAAGATTGTGTTAACAGCATATTTTTTTCCATTATTCGAGAAGTATGCTCTTTGGATAACACGTTCGATTTATTTCTTTTCTTACGTTCTAGCCATGGTTTCATAGTACATTTTGGAAGTTCCCCGCTATGTCTTTCTGTATGAAATGTAGCCCAAATTTACTTCCAACTTTATAAAAAGTCTACGCTTTATCAAAACTATGTACCTACAAACTGGTATCCAACTTAAACTCGTATGCTAGCCTTTCACTAAACAGAACCTAATTTCAGTTCAACTGTCGCTGGTATGAACACAACTTGTCTTTATACTAAATGCGCAACTGAAGTAAAACAATTATCTGGTCCTAGTCAAAATTTCCACTTACCTCGCATCTTGATAACATTGTTTCAGATTTATCGAAAGCACAAAGCCAAACAGCAAGCTATAATTCTATTTTTAAATAAAATTTCCAAAGAATATTCAAACTGTTGCATACAGTATGTGAAACTACTGCTCTCTTTACTTATTTATGTCATTTAAAACACTGACCTACAGAATTGGCACTGTCAAATACAACTCAGCCTATTCATTTATTACCCACAATATACAACTGCTATACAGTGACAACATGGCTTCAAATAATTAACACTTTGTTGAGATGTTCCGGCGCTATGATCGGCCACAGCTTGATGGAGTTGTGAGGCGAATCATTGTCGGGTTAGTGATAGCTCTGAGGGCAGCCAACTCTGCTCATGTTTCTCTGGTGCCCGTCGGGACTATTAACAGCTGGGGTTCACTAGGCATGGCCTACACCTAAACAGGACTGGGAAGGGAAATTTGGTACAGCTGATTCATGAAAGTATAGGGGATGTATCTCGGGTCACTCATGGTCAAATACCTAGTGTCATGGGTATGAAAAGTAAGTCTTTTTAGGATACATCAAGACAACAGGTTCCCCTGCCTAAAGAATATCCCCAGCACTTTATAAAATACTGAAACAATCACGCACAAGACAGATTTTAACACTGCAAATATCACACATACCAGATGTCACAAAGAAAAACAAACAGTTGGAAAGAGTAACATGGGGCATTTCACAGACTTAAAATCCTCCATCAAAACATACAATCAATAAAAAATAAAATACAACTATTAGAAGTTGAGCTCCAGACTTTGAACTGCACAGTAGTTTGTGTTACTGAGCACTGGTGTAGAGAGGCAGAAATCCAACATGTAGTGTTATCATCTTATGAAAGGGCGAACTCTTACTGCAGAGCTGCTTCAAAGGTTGAAGGATCATGCATTTATATCAGAAAAGGAGCATAGTTCAATCAAGACATGACATCAGTACAGCAAGCGAAAAGAAACACTTTGAAATATCAGCTATTGAATTAACAGAGCTTGAAATCACCAAGAAATTAATTATTTTATGTGTGTATAGATCTTCCAGTGGTAGTGTGGACACTTTTTTCAATAAATTAGGAGGAGTTCTAGATAAAGTCTCAAGTACAGAGTTCAACATAATTCTGTGTGGGGTTATTAAGATCAACGTCAACACTAATATCATAAATGAATCCAGCAGCACCCTTATAAGTATCCATCAAAGTTTTGGTTTGTTCCTTATTGGTCAATGGTGCAACAAGGGTTAATGCAATGACTACATTAGTAACTGACCATGTGGCCACAAATAAGTTCAGGGAAAAATGTGATGTTGCTCTAAAATATCTCAGGCTATTAGATCATCTCTGTCAAATAACAACAGCAAAATCAGGCATTGAATCATTCCCTAAACTACAAGCCTACAAACGACATCTATCAGAAATCAAAATAAAAGATTTTTAAAAAGAACTTGCAAAACAAAGCTGGGATGAAGCGTATAAGGAAACCAATTTGAATATGAAATTCTCTAAATTCTCCACATTATTTAAACTGAACATTGAGAAAGAATTTCCAAAAGTATGTATGTCTGTATCAACATCTCACAAAAACAGAAGGATAACAGCAGGTATTAAGAAGTCCTCCCAATCACTTAAATACCTCAGTTCCATGAAAAAGAGTCACAATGATCCAGAATTCATAAAGTTCTATCAAAGATACAAAAAGATCCATAGAATGGTGCTGATTGCTGCAAAAAAGTCATTTAATGACAAAATAGTATGTAATGCAGAGAATAAGAGCAAAGCAGTCTGCAATGTTATAAAAAAGGAAACGAGGAGAAGCAAAGAAACGCAGAATAACATATTGCCAAGGGAGGGGGATAAGGTAACAAATTAAAGCTTAGCAAACTATACAAATGAGCATTTTTCAAATATTACAGAGAAGTTACAGCAAAAATTCCCCGAAACAAATATAACACCTGTAAATAATGCTGCACTAAGTACTACAGTGTTACTTCCAACCACAGAGAATGAAGTCAATCAAACTGTTCAAAAACTTCATGGCAGATTAAAACTGTGTGCCCGGCCGAGACTCGAACTCGGGACCTTTGCCTTTCGCGGGCAAGTGCTCTACCAACTGAGCTACCGAAGCTCGACTCACGCCCAGTACTCACAGCTTTACTTCTGCCAGTATTTCGTCTCCTACCTTCCAAACTTTACAGAAGCTCTCCTGCGAACCTTGCAGAACTAGCACTCCTGAAAGAAAGGATACTGTGGAGACATGGCTTAGCTCTCACAGGAGAGCTTCTGTAAAGTTTGGAAGGTAGGAGACGAGATACTGGCAGAAGTAAAGTTGTGAGTACCGGGCGTGAATCGTGCTTCGGTAGTTCAGTTGGTATAGCACTTGCCCGCGAAAGGCAAAGGTCCTGAGTTCGAGTCTCGGTCGGCCACACAGTTTTAATCGGCCAGGAAGTTTCATATCAGCGCACACTCCGCTGCAGAGTGAAAATCTCATTCTGGAAAAATAAAATGTCAGTAGACCTAGATGAAGTACCGATGTGTGTACTGAAACAACGCATAGATATTATACATGACCCGTTAACAAATATAATAAATGAATCCTTCACAATATGGACAGTTCCTGAGCGGTTAAAACAGAGTTGTACCTTTACTTAAGAAAGGTAATGCAGAAGACATAGAAAGCCGGCTGGTGTGGCTGAGCAGTTCTAGGCGCTTCAGTCTGGAACCGCACGACCCCTACGGTCGCAGGTTCGAATCCTGACTCGGGGATGGATGTGGGTGATGTCCTTAGGTTAGTTAAGTTTAAGTGATTCTAAGTTCTAGGGGACTGATGACCTCAGATGTTAAGTCCTATAGTGCTCTGAGCCGTTTTTTGAAGACATAGAAAATTACCAGCTCATTTCCCTGCTGTCACCACTCTAAAAAATAATAGAAGCAATTATGAAAGACATGTTAATGAATTACTTGAATTATGAAACGTCCCCTTAGAACAATTTATACAAGACTGTGCTTAACCTGGCACACAATAATTTTAGCGCAACGCAATCTGACTATCAAAAATCCCTGCAAAAGAATGGCCCTGAGTAACATTAAACTATACCTTTCAGAAATCACTTACCTCACAAAAATCTTCGTTACTCGAACTACTGCAATACAGCGAGCGCCACTACTGCCAGCTAAATAAAAGATTCAAACTAAGGAAGGCACTAACTACTGATAGAGATAGTTAGCAAATGAAAGATTTTAATAGAGAACAAACAATGTATTTACCTTAATATTCATAATTGACATCCAGTCTTACAGATTATCAAAACTCCGCCATCTCTCTCCCCACATCCACCACTGCTGGCGGCTCACCTCCAACTGCCCAACGCTATGCGCTGTTAACATCTAGCTGTAGCAGTTCATGACAACAATGCCAGACAACAATGCAAACTAGCCACAGACTGTACACAGCACAGCCAGTGATTTTCATACAGAGCGTTACGTGGCATTACCAATATAAAAATCTAAACAGCCTACTTACATAGCCCCCATGCTCCCCACAAAAAATTTTACAAATGTTTTTGGCCAGTGGCCAATAATGATTTGATAAAATTTTTCATAATTACACTAACAAAGATATCAAATGCACACACTTACTTATACAATGTTGGTCAAAAGCGAAATTTTCTCACAGTCCATAAAGACAGTCCAGATTGTTCATCATAATAGTAATGACAGTTTTTTTTACAAAGTCTCATTAGTAAAAAAATTGCACACAGAAGTAGTGGATTTCCATGCAGTCTTGAAGAAGTAGTGTTGTCCTTCCAACGGAAAGACAGTGCTGACTCTTGACATGCAGACAGGTAATGGGCCACAATGGAGCAAACCCGCAGCAGAGTCAGTCGAAGTTGATGAATATTGGTAGGTAGGTCATCACAGAGCAGACCCACTGCAGTCCTGGTAGAGAGTATTGGTGGGCCACCAGAGGTGCAGACCCACTGTAGTCCTTGTAGAAATAATGGTATTGGTGGGTCATCAAAGGTGTAGACCCACTGTAGTCCTTGTAGAAATAATGGTATTGGTGAGTCAGCAAAGGTGTAGACCCACTGTAGTCCTTGTAGAAATAATGGTATTGGTGAGTCATCAAAGATGCAGACCCACTGCAGTCCTTGTAGAAATAATGGTATTGGTGAGTCAGCAAAGGTGTAGACCCACTGTAGTCCTTGTAGAAATGGCCAGCAGCCATCTGTTGTGACTGTGCGGGTGCACAATCACCAGTGAAGAGTCTTGCAGTTAATATAGCAAGTCCATAACCACCACTTGTGCACTCACAAAGTTTTTGGAGTTGTCCTTAGAACCAGCAATGCTGTTATCCAGTCCCTTGCTGAATTATCAACACACGTGCAAACACTAATAGTCCCTACTTCTCACATATTGTCCACATACTATGACCAACAGAAATGTGTGCAGTGAAATAAATGCTTACAAGTTACTTAATTTGATGAACTGGTGTCAATTACAATATTATAACATGAGAATACAATTACAAAGGTACAAAATACATCATTGAAAACATAACAATACAGATAACATTTGTAGTAATACAGGCTTTACAAAAGAATCGAAATAACATATACATCAGTGTTACAGGAATGATGACATGAGTACAAAAATAAAAGATCAGAATCACTTTTGAAACATCAACTTCACACATGAGCATTGAAACAAAACAGAATAAATAAAGTCTAAGCATCTTTACAAAGAAAATAACAGAGTATTAGAAAAATTCTACAACATAGCTCTCATCAGCTAAACACATAAAGACAGGAAAAACACAAATACACAAGGGTACACAAACATATAGCGGAATAATAGAAGGAAAGGACAGGGTTTGTTTTACTGCAGTATTTTGCAAACAAAACTTTCTTTACTTCTCCCTTCATTCATCATTCAAAATCATCAAAAAGTCCTATCTATACCTCCTTCCTGTATTCTATTCATATTTCTTTCAAAATAATTATGTCTGATTGTACAATACTCATTGGGGCCCAAATCTTTTTCATATAACTCCGCAATGCATTCTTTACCTATTCTCCATAGTCAGTTTCTTATATAGTCTACCCCCTCTTAAGCTAACTTAAATCTACTGAGCTCAGATATATATACCAAGGGACGAGGCAATGCAGCATCACATAACAAATTAACACAAACAGCAATGACAAAAAAAAATGCAAATTGGCAAAGCTAGCAGCATAAATTAGCAAAAGTCAAATTCAATAACACTATGCCTGGCAAACAGCAGCAACTTATACCTAAACATTACATAGCGCAAGCAGAAAAAATATTACACTAAAGACGATAATGCAGACAAGGGAAATGTATATTCACATCTTAATGTCCATGTAATTAAAGTGGTGCACCACAACAACCTATTGCAAAAAGAAATATTACCATGTACTTGAAAAGAAAATTACTTGTCACTGTTACTAGTTCCTTCTTATTGTTCCTTCTCTTCCAAGTGCTCCACTTTTAAAGAATGTGGATCATAAAATTATCATTTAATAGATCTGTTGACAGAAAGTGTTCACATTAGCAAATGCATTTTATTTTATAAAACCAATGCTGCAACACAGCTGGAAAAGTAGGCTGTTTATGTTTTCTTATTGGCAAAGTTACGTGGCGCTCTGTATGAGAATCACTGGCTGTGCTGTGTGCAGTCTGTGGCTGGTTTGCATTGTTGTCTGCCATTGTGGAGGGGCAGCTGGATGTTAACAGCGCGTAGCGTTGCGCAGTTGGAGGTGAGCCGCCAGCAGTGGTGGATGTGGGGAGAGAGATGGCGGAGTTTTGAAAAATGTCATGAACTGCTGTATATATTATGAATATTGAGGTAAATACATTGTTTGTTCTCTATTAAAATCTTTCATTTGCTAACTATCCCTATCAGTAGTTAGTACCTTCAGTAGTTTGAATCTTTTATTTAGCTGGCAGTAGTGGCGCTCGCCGTATTGCAGTAGTTCGAGTAACGGAGATTTTTGTGAGGTAAGTGATTTCTGAAAGGTGTAGTTCAATGTTACTCAGGGCCATTCTTTTGCAGGGATCTTTGATAGTCAGATTGCGTTGCGCTAAAAACATTGTGTGTCAGGTTAAGCACAGTCTTGTATAAATTGTTGTAAGGGGACGTTTCAGAATAAATACAATCTTTTAAGTAGATCACAATTTGGTTTCCAAAGTGGCAAAAATACGGAGTCAGTTATAGTAGAATTCACAAAGGTTGTACTTGATGCCCTTGACAAAGATGAGTGTGTCACAGGAATATTTTTGGATCTTTCTAAGGCCTTTGATACAGTTGACCACAAGATTCTATTAAATTAATCAGAAGCATTAGGAATAAGAGGGGCAGCTAGTGACTGGTTTTGATCATACCTAGCAGATAGGGTACAAAGAGTAAAGATAACACATACTTCAAATAGATCTAAACGTTTAGTAAAACACTTACCAGAACAAAAATAAATTAATTTAGGCGTTCCGCAAGGTGGCATATTAGGACCAATTGGTCCTGATATAAATCAATGACTTTCCCAGTAGCGTTACTCATGGTGAACAAATTCTCTTCGCTGATGACAACAATATTACAGTCATTGAGAGAACAAGATAACTCCTTGCAGAGAAAGCAAATGAAGCTCTCAAGGAAGTTTACAACTGGTCAATAAGCAATAAAGTGACACTGAACATGAAGAAAACTAATGCCATAAATTTCAGTTTGAAGAGGGAAAATGACAATGTTAAATTAAATCTAGATGGCACCTCTATAGACTGTGTAACAAATGCAAAATTTCTAGGAATGAATATTTATTCTCAGTTGAGGTGGTGTGAACACACAAATGTCCTTGCAAACAGAATGTCATCAGCATGTTATGCCCTTATAATCCTATCATCAGTGTGTAACATGCAGTGTCTTTTAGTTACATACTATTCATGTATAAACTCAATTCTTAGCTATGGCATTTTTTGGGGAACAAATACGCAAAATATGAACACAATTTTCAAACTCCAGAATAGAGCCATAAGAGTCACAACCAAAAATGGTAGTCGAGCTCATTCTAAAGATCTGTTCAAAACCCTTGGGATTTTAACTGCTCGATGTGAATACGTTTACCACTCAGTTGTACTCATCAAAAATAACATTTGTAATTACTGCACAAACAGTTCTGTCCATGACCATGGAACAAAAGCTAGATTCAACTTACATTTGCCAAGAAAAAATAAACATAAAACTCAAGACAGCAGTTTCTACCAAGGAATAAAACTGTACAATAAATTACCAAAAGAGATAAAAGAAATTGCAAAAATACACTTATATAAAAAGGTATCTAAAAAGTACCTGTTATGCAATACATTTTATATATTGAAGGATTAATTAGATAAACAGAGTAGGGTTTGGTAAAAAAACTTATACAGATAAATAATAACAATAATATAAAACATCCAACATTCAAAAAAAAAAAAAATGGTTCAAATGGCTCTGAGCACTATGGGACTCAACTGCTGAGGTTATTAGTCCCCTAGAACTTAGAACTAGTTAAACCTAACTAACCTAAGGACATTACAAACATCCATGCCCGAGGCAGGATTCGAACCTGCGACCGTAGCGGTCTTGCGGTTCCAGACTGCAGCGCCTTTAACCGCACGGCCACTTCGGCCGGCCATCCAACATTCCACATAACACTTTCACACTATGTTTTCTTCCTTCTTTTTTCTTTTTCTAGAAAACCTTAGTCCCTAAGTTATGCATTGCACAATAGTGGCACCTCTCTGTCTTTCTGAGCTCAACATCTCACTTATTGTAGAGGGATGCTGACTCAGTTTTTCAGGATAGCGAATGGGAAGCTGCGGTACAGAAAATGGCCCAGAGATCACCAGTGTGTGTGTGTTTGTGTGTGTAGTGAGTGAAGTGTTATGAAACAGTGTGTGTATAGTGTGTGCAGTGACTGATAGATATTAGTGAAGAGTGTGGCATTGCAATTTACAATTTACAATTTGTAAAAAAAGGATTGTATACCAGGAGTAAATCTAATGATTGTCTCTAACTAGAAGTCTGAAAATATATGTGTATACGAATTAGATTATTTTAAACTGGTTTAAACTTGCAAATATTTTGACATGTCCTATTTCCTTGTAAAAATAGATCTGCGGATGTGCAAATCTACTACTACTATTACTAAAAGTATAGGTGAGACTTTTTACATGAAAGTTGCTTGCCCGGTGTCGACAGATAAATACGTTGTGGTACTGCCTGTGTTATTCTGAATACGATGCAAAGTTCCTTTCGATACGTATACACAAATTTTCGCTGTCGTCGTTCCATTCTATAGCTTATGGTTGTGCTTATCTGCAATTGCGTATACATTCAAAATAATTTTATATGGGTGTCAGTCGACGAAAGAGAAGAATGTGAGGGGTGTTTTGTTTCATATATTGTAATGGGGCCTCTTAACAAAAATGAACTTTCTGCGCCTTATAAACTTGCAAGAAAGTAATCTCAAATGACAATAGCTCCGTAGTTTCCTCAATTTTATCGGTTCCATGAATTTACTACGACCTAATGGCACTGAATACGAGCGTGTATTGCTGTTTGTGAATAATGCACCAAATTACGTGATCAAGGCTGGTACTCCTCTCAAAGTTGTATTTTCCAATATGATACAATGCTCATGGGTTACAACTCGTTGCTAAAACTCTTCCTGGAAATTTTCATCCTGTTGCCAAGCTGATGTCTGCTGCGAAGAAGGTATTTGTTAGATCACCTTACAGAAAGCAAGAGAGAGCAGCGCCTGACATTCTCAACCAGAGCCGATCACAACGCTATGTGGTACATGGTTGTCTGCAGTGATTTGCTACACAGAAAACTTAGAAACAGTTAAGAGTGTACTTACTATATTGATCCTAAAATTGTACCCTCAATTCAAACTGCCCAAGATGACAAACTGCCTATTGGCGTCTCGGGTTCTTCGGCCGACGTTCATCTAATGATTTTTCTGACGTTTCCCCAGTACGAGTGGCTGGCATTGTCAAAGCTTCACCCTCCATTAACCGTTTTGCAATGAGGTTAACTATTTCACGCAGTGGCGCATGAGCATATTCAGAACTAAAATGCTAAAAGCACAGGACGACTGTGCATCTGTGATTTTTTGTTTCTCTCCTGGACCCTTGAACTAACGTTGTGCTGTAGGATGTATATGTGGACAACATTGTGTTGTAGTATGTATGAGTGACAACTTGCTCTTTACTCACACGAAGAGTGTAAAGTCATTTCTGATGGTAAGTTGTCTGGAGTGTAACCATGTACGGAACTGAAATGTGGACGCTAAACACACATAGACGGTAGAGACTAGCAGACGCGAAAGACGTTAACAATATGGGCTTTGGGTTTATATAACAATTATGAAACAAAAGAGACTCTTTGAATAAAGCCCCTTGGTAGTTTACATATAATTCTCTATTCCATTGGCTCTTATTATTCTTTTATTTTTCTGCTATAAAAAGAGAATTCGTGATCTTATCTGAAATATGGGACTTATTCGTAGCCACTTAGAATAAATTTTAGTTTCAAAAAAAGACCTGATATGTAACGAAGGGTTACAACTGGCTACAAGCTCGAAAAGCATTTCTGAAGAAGAGGAATTCGTTAACAGCTAATATAAATTTAAGTGCCAGCAAGTAATTTCTGAAGGTAATATGAGTGGAGCTTAAACTAGTACGGAACTGAAATGTGGGCAATAAACAATTCGGACAAGAAGGGAATAGAAGCTTTTGAAATGTGATGGTAAAAAAAAATGTTGATGATTACATCGCATGACTTACGAGGTAGTGCTTCGAAATGGGAAGAAAATAAATTCGTGGCACATGACGTACTGGTGCATCGAGGAATTGATGAGGTGTGATAAAGGAAGGAAATGTGGGAGAGACGAGAGGTTGTCCTGGGAATTAAGACGAAAACAACAAAATTTAAATGATATATCTTCTTGGAAAAAATCTCCTCTTCATGACGAGTTCACGGATGTACATATATTCTGTACGAACTTCACTCTCTCTATTAAAAATAGAGTAGAAAAGTCAGTCGTTTTGTGCAAACTAATAAAATTCCGGTTTAATTCGTAAACAAAACAGCGGAAAATGATTTCTGAAAATATTTTTATTTTTCACTTACCATAAATTGTGTTCTGTGTGTGTGTGTGTGAGCGCGCGCGCCGGCGCGCGTTCATATGTGTCACGTGGCGGACTGACCACACACAAGAATTGTGGCAGCCCTGCGACTAGGAAAGCAGCAAGTCGTGGGAGGTATACTCGCCACGTTATCTCACGCGTAGTGCAGGCAGCCGCCGAAAGATGGCAGGCGCTTACAGCTAGCGGTGAAGCTGCTCCGTTCGTCGGCGTCCCGAAGCAAAGCGGTATTAATTGTACTCCACGCCGTTATACATCAGCAAGAATAAAAGTTAATTTTTTTTCGTTATCTGTAGTTTCGCGGAAGAAACATTAAACAATAATCATCGCCAAATTAACGTGAATCTTGTTTGTTTACGAAGCTGCTACGTTTGAACTTAATTCTTAATCAGTTGTGAAGAGAATTTTTCCTTTTTGGGGGCAGCAACGTAATACATGTCAAATAGTGACATGATTATTAGAAACGTGCTCCACAGAGCTGCTTATAATACCTAATCTCTGTTCACGACTTCGGCATTTATCGCCATTGTCGATTACGTCTAGATTGGTGTGACATATGGTGAGCTATCTTATGACTGTCACTGTTCTGATAAGATGGTAAATGTCGTAAATATATTGAAAATAATACGTTAATTATGGTTTGACAGTATTTTGACAGTTCAGTTCTTACGACGCTATATGTCTCGGAAACGTATAGCGTCATAAGAGTGGAACTGTGAAACTACTGTAACCATAATTAACGTATTATTTTCAGTGTTGGTTGGTTGATTGGTTTGGGGAAGGAGACCAGACGGCGTGGTCATCGGTCTCATCAGATTAGGAAAGGATGGGGAAGGAAGTCGGCCGTGCCCTTTCAGAGGAACCATCCCGGCAGTTGCCTGGAGTGATTTAGGGAAATCACGGAAAACCTAAATCAGGATTGCCGGACGCGGGATTGAACCGTCGTCCTCCCGAATGCGAGTCCAGTGTATTTTCAGTGTATTTACGTCATTTACCATCTTAGCAAAACAGTGACGGTTATATGTATGTTTCGTAAACATATAGGTCGTAAGAATGGAATTGTCGAATTACTGTCAGATCGTAATTAACGTATTATTTTGAATGTATTTACGTCGTTTACCATCTTGTGACAACGGTGACAGCTATAACAGAGTTCACTTCGGCATTTATCGCCATTGTCGATTACGTCTAGATTGGTATGACATATGGTGAGCTATCTTATGACTGTCACTGTTCTGATAAGATGGTAAATGTCGTAAATATATTGAAAATAATACGTTAATTACGGTTTGACAGTATTTTGACAGTTCAGGTCTTACGACGCTATATGTCTTGGAAACGTATAGCGTCATAAGAGTGGAACTGTGAAACTACTGTAACCATAATTAACGTATTATTTTCAGTGTTGGTTGGTTGGTTGGTTTGGGGAAGGAGACCAGACGGCGTGGTCATTGGTCTCATCAGATTAGGGAGGGATGGGGAAGGAAGTCGGCCGTGCCCTTTCAGAGGAACCATCCCGGCAGTTGCCTGGAGTGATTTAGGGAAATCACGGAAAACCTAAATCAGGATGGCCGGACGCGGGATTGAACCGTCGTCCTCCCGAATGCGAGTCCAGTGTATTTTCAGTGTATTTACGTCATTTACCATCTTAGCAAAACAGTGACGGTTATATGTATGTTTCGTAAACATATAGGTCGTAAGAATGGAATTGTCGAATTACTGTCAGATCGTAATTAACGTATTATTTTGAATGTATTTACGTCGTTTACCATCTTGTGACAACGGTGACAGCTATAACAGAGTTCACTTCGGCATTTATCGCCATTGTCGATTACGTCTAGATTGGTATGACATATGGTGAGCTATCTTATGACTGTCACTGTTCTGATAAGATGGTAAATGTCGTAAATATATTGAAAATAATACGTTAATTACGGTTTGACAGTATTTTGACAGTTCAGGTCTTACGACGCTATATGTCTTGGAAACGTATAGCGTCATAAGAGTGGAACTGTGAAACTACTGTAACCATAATTAACGTATTATTTTCAGTGTTGGTTGGTTGGTTGGTTTGGGGAAGGAGACCAGACGGCGTGGTCATTGGTCTCATCAGATTAGGGAGGGATGGGGAAGGAAGTCGGCCGTGCCCTTTCAGAGGAACCATCCCGGCAGTTGCCTGGAGTGATTTAGGGAAATCACGGAAAACCTAAATCAGGATGGCCGGACGCGGGATTGAACCGTCGTCCTCCCGAATGCGAGTCCAGTGTATTTTCAGTGTATTTACGTCATTTACCATCTTAGCAAAACAGTGACGGTTTTATGTATGTTTTGTAAACATATAGGTCGTAAGAATGGAATTGTCGAATTACTGTCAGACCATAATTAACGTATTATTTTGAATGTATTTACATCGTTTACCATCTTATGACAACGGTGACAGCTACAACAGAGTTCACCATCGACGTACTATGGACGTCACATCAGTTCTAGTCGAACTTGACGCTGACGGTAAATGCCGAAACAGTCTGTCGTGAATAAAGATTAGTTAATGTACGCAGCTATTCTTGTTCATCTTTCCAGTAAGTTAAGAGAATGTTTCTCAGTCACTTCAATCATTGTATAATAGTGTCATATAAGTTTAATGCTGTCTAACGTCAAACTTCTGCCTACTTTATATCTTTCCACCAGTCCACATCAGGGCTCGTACCTCCTTTTCGTTTCTCATGCATCCCCATCCATTTCCTCTTGGGCACCTCCCGCCGGAGGTTCGAGTCCTCCCTCTTAGCATAAGTTCGTGTAAGCTAGTTTACGTAGAGTGTAAGTCTATTGACTGATGACCTCTGCAGTTTGGTCCCTTAGGAATTCACACATATTTGAACATTTCCTCTTGTTGCTACTACATTACTGACACACCTTCTCCTCACCCTTCGGCTTTCTCACCTTCTGTTTTCCCAGTATCCACCCGAACCTCCGTACCCTCATCTCCATACTTTTCTACCTCACTGACCTCTATATTTTCTACCCACACTACTCAACCCTATAGGCCTGTCCACATGCACACATCACATTTGTGCAGACAGATCGTTTCGCAGATATGAGATGTTCGCAAACCTGTTGGAGGATGGGGCGAAATTGCTCAAATCTGTGGGTTCAGATCACATTTGCGGAGACAAGATGGGGTGTGTGGATAGGAGATCGCCGCATATAAGCTTGCCTTAGTCCGCTCCTTATTCAGTCAGGTGTTTCTCACAATGTGTGCATTGTAAATTTTAAACCGCAGATACACGCCAGTGTTCTAGAGAGTTCATTAACGAAATCTTTTCGGTCTGATTCTGGGGGTATTGCTATCAAACCTTCACTCAGTACCGTCATGTACCATAATATAATGTGAGTTTTGAGAGCGTAGCAAAAAAAGTAGACCTTATTTGTTCTAAAGAAATGTGGAATTAGAATATAGTGTTAAGCTAAAGATGGAAGATCTTGAAACAGCCCCTTCAGGAACATAATTATTATTACATCACTTGCCGGCCGAAGTGGCCGTGCGGTTAAAGGCGCTGCAGTCTGGAACAGCAAGACCGCTCCGGTCGCAGGTTCGAATCTTGCTTCGGGCATGGATGTTTGTGATGTCCGTAGGTTAGTTAGGTTTAACTAGTTCTACGTTCTAGGGGACTAATGACCTCAGAAGTTGAGTCCCATAGTGCTCAGAGCCATTTGAACCATTTATTACACTTCTTTTAGTTCCTAATGCAATACGTAGTTCATAATAAGAGTGATTTAGAGATGAATTGCAGAATTTACTACTACAGTACTAGAAGTTAAATTTTTCAGATGTGTTGTTGTTGTTGTGGTCTTCTGTCCTCAGACTGGTTTGATGCAGCTCTCCATGCTACTATACCCTGTCCAAGCTTCTACATCTCCCAGGACCTACTACAGCCTACATACTTCTGAATCTGCTTAGTGTATTCATCTCTTGGTCTCCCTGTACGATTTTTACCCTGCACGCTGCCCTCCAATACTAAATTGGTGACCCCTTGATGCATCAGAATATGTCCTGCCAAGCGATCCCTTCTTCTAGTCAAGTTGTGCCACAAATTTCTCTTCTCTCCAATTCTATTCAATACCTCCTCATTAGTTATGTGATCTAACCATCTAATCTGCAGCATTCTTCTGTAACACCACATTTCGAAAGCTTATATTCTCTTCTTGCCCAACTATTTATCGTCCATGTGTCACTTCCATACACGGCTACACTCCATACAAATAGTTTCAGAAACCACTTCCTGACACTTAAATCTGTACTCGATGTTAACAAATTTCTCTTCTTCAGAAATGCTTTCCTTGCCATTGTCAGTCTACATTTTATATCCTCTCTACTTCGACCATCATCAGTTATTTTGCTCCACAATTAGCAAAACTCATTTACTACTAATCTAATTCCCTCAGCATCACCCGACTTAATTCGGCTACATTCCATTTTCCTCGTTTTGCTTTTGTTGATGTTCACCTTATATCCTCCTCTCAAGACACTGTCCATTCCGTTCAACTGCTCTTCCAAGTCCTTTGCTGTCTGTGACAGAATTACAATGGTCGCCTTACTATCTTCTTTTTTTTAGATGTACAGAATTGAATTTTATATTCTAGTGCAAAAGTAACTGGTAGGTTCAGCAGGGTGTTGGAAATCTCGACTTAAAAACAAACTGAAGAATAGGTCGTCGGCCAGTATATAACCTCTAAGAATATTGTGTGTCCCAAATATTATCTGTAACTGGGCAGAATTGAGGTCCAGTACCTTACATGAATTCATGAACTCATATTCCATGACAGCGTGTCGTGTGTGGTGGGTATGATTTCATTCAATGCTTGTTTCGAAACTGCAATAGCAATTTCTAGATCTTTGTAGCTCCTATCGTCCAAAACTTTAACCTCATCATCAGCAGCTCTAAATGTATTCGCAATTGCGATTACGGACTATCATCAGCTGTAGAACGGAATGACGACAATGAAAATTTGTGCCGCACCGGGACTCGAACCCGAATTCCCACTTACCGCGAGCTGTCGCCTTACCATCTTCTTTTTTTCCATTTTGTTCGTAATTGTTCGGTGTATTTGGTCGTAGAAGACGTCAGATGACATCCGCCGAAGTCCATTGTTGAACCCTTCACTCCTTCACTCGGTCTTTTTTCTTTTAGACTAGCCAGCTCTCTGACAGAACCATTTGACTATCTGTCCACGACCCGTGGTCCGACCCAAGCTTCCATATGTCGTCTACCACGCGTCTGCGACCTGTACTCGTACGTTCATTATTTCTCCCCAGTCGTTTAATGAACAAAGTAAGAGCATATGGATTATCAGACCAATTGTGTGATTGGATTGAGGAGTTCCTAGATAACAGGACGCAGCATGTCATTCTCAATGGAGAGAAGTCTTCCGAAGTAAAAGTGATTTCAGGTGTGCCGCAGGGGAGTGTCATAGGACCATTGCTATTCACAATAAATGACCTGGTGGATGACATCGGAAGTTCACTGAGGCTTTTTGCAGATGATGCTGTGGTGTATCGAGAGGTTGTAACAATGGAAAATTGTGCTGAAATGCAGGAGGATCTGCAGCGAATTGACGCATGGTGCAGGGAATGGCAATTGAATCTCAATGTAGACAAGTGTAATGTGCTGCGAATACACAGAAAGATAGATCCTTTATCATTTAGCTACAAAATAGCAGGTCAGCAACTGGAAGCAGTTAATACCATAAATTATCTGGGAGTACGCATTAGGAGTGATTTAAAATGGAATGATCATATAAAGTTGATCGTCGGTAAAGCAGATGCCAGACTGAGATTCATTGGAAGAATCCTAAGGAAATGCAATCCGAAAACAAAGGAAGTAGGTTACAGTACGCTTGTTCGCCCACTGCTTGAATACTGCTCAGCAGTGTGGGATCCGTACCAGATAGGGTTGATAGAAGATATAGAGAAGATCCAACGGAGAGCAGCGCGCTTCGTTACAGGATCATTTAGTAATCGCGAAAGCGTTACGGAGATGATAGATAAACTCCAGTGGAAGACTCTGCAGGAGAGACGCTCAGTAGCTCGGTACGGGCTTTTGTCAAAGTTTCGAGAACATACCTTCACCGAAGAGGCAAGCAGTATATTGCTCCCTCCTACGTATATCTCGCGAAGAGACCAAGAGGATAAAATCAGAGAGATTAGAGCCCACACAGAGGCATACCGACAATCCTTCTTTCCACGAACAATACGAGACTGGAATAGAAGGGAGAACCGATAGAGGTACTCAAGGTACCCTCCGCCATACACCGTCAGGTGGCTTGCGGAGTATGGATGTAGATGTAGATGTAGATGTAGATGTATACAGGGTGGTCCATTGATCGTGGCCGGGCCAACTGTCTCACCAAATAATCGTCAAACGAAAAAACTACAAAGAACGAAACTTGTCAAGCTTGAAGGGGAAACCGCTAGATGCCTCTGCCGTAGGTCAAACGGATATCAACTGCGCTTTTTTTAAAAACAGGAACCCCCATTTTTTATTACATATTTGTGTGTACGTAAAAAAATATGAATGTTTTACTTGGACCACGTTTTTCGCTTTGTGATAGATGGCGCTGTAATAGTCACAAACATGTGGCTTACAATTATAGACGAACAGCTGGTAACAGGTAGTTTTTTTTAAAATTAAAATACAGAACGTAGGTACGTTTGATCCTTTTATTTCGGTTATTCCAATGTGATACATGTACCTTTGTGAACTTGTCATTTCTGAGAACGCATGCTGTTAGGGCGTGATTACTTGTAAATACCACATTAATGCAATAAATGCTCAAAATGATGTCCGTCAACCTCAATGCATTTGGCAATACATGTAACGACATTCCTCTCAAAAGCGAGTAGTTCGCCTTTCGTTATGTTTGCACATGCATTGACAATCTGCTGACGCATGTTGTCAGGCGTTGTCGGTGGATCACGATAGCAAATATCCTTCAACTTTCCCCACAGAAAAACATCCGCGGACGTCAGATCCGGTGAACGTGCGGTGCTTTGACGACCAGTCCACCTGTCATAAAATATGCTATTCAATACCCCTTCAACCGCACGCGAGCTATGTACCGGACATCCATCATGTTGGGGGTACATCGCCATTCTGTCATGCAGTGAAATATCTTGTTGTAACATCGGTAGAACATTACGTAGGAAATCAGCATACATTGCACCATTTAGATTGCCAACGGCAAAATGGGGGCCAATTATCCTTCCTCCGAAAATGCCGCAACATGCGTTAACCCGGCAAGGTCGCTGATGTTCCACTTTTCGCAGCCATCGTGGATTTTCCGTTGCCCAATAGTACATATTATGCCGGTTTACGTTACGCTGTTGGTGAACGACGCTTCGTCGCTAAATAGAACGCGTGCAAAAAATCTGTCATCGTCCCGTAATTTCTCTCGTGGCCAGTGGCAGAACTGTACACGACGTTCTAAGTCGTCGCCATGCAATTCCTGGTGCATAGAAATATGGTACGGGTGCAATCGATGTTGGTGTAGCATTCTGAACACCGACGTTTTTGAGATTCCCGATTATCGCGCAATTTGTCTGCTACTGATGTGCGCATTAGCCGCGACAGCAGCTAAAACACCTACTTGGGCGTCATCATTTGTTGCACGTCGTGGTTGACGTTTCACATGTGGCTGAACACTTCCTGTTTCCTTAAATAACGTAACTATCCGGCGAACGGTCCGGACACTTGGATGATGACGACTAGGGTACATAGCACACGCCCGTTGGGCATTTTGGTCACAATAGCCATACATCAACACGATACCTACCTTTTCCGCAAGTGGTAAACAGTCCATTTCAACACGGGTAATGTATCACGAAGAAATACCGTCCGCACTGGCGGAATGTTACGTGATACCACTTACTTATACGTTTGTCACTATTACAGCGCTATCTATCACAAAGCGAAAAAAGTGGTCCAAGTAAAACATTCGTATTTCTTTACGTTCTACACGAATATGTAATAAAGATGGTGGTTCCTATTAAAAAAAAAACGCAGTTGATATCCGTTCGACCTATGGCAGCGCCATTTAGCGGGCCAACCATAGCGCCATCTGGCTTCCCCCTTCAAGCCAGACGAATTTCTTTGTTTGTAGTTTTTTCGTTTGATGCTTATTTCGTGAGATATTTGGCCCGGTCACTATCAATGGACCACCCTGTATTCTCGTGTAGGTCAGACGTTTTACTTGAAAGCCGCTTGCCCGGTGTCGGCAGATAAATACGATTCAGCAGTGCCTGTGTTATCCTGATTACGATGAAAAGGTTCTTTGGACATGAGTTCATACATGAGAGCATGTAATCAAGATAACACAAGCACCGCAATTTCGTATGAGCAGCTCATGTGGCGAAATTTCTCCCCTTATACAAATTTTATAAATAGTTACTTGCGTCAAAAGATAATAACACGTTTCTAAACCCATCGTCAAATAATTTAGCCAGTCGTCGAGTTGGCCCTGCAACTCTTGAAGTAAATTTATGTGCGGAAACGCCTCCGCGTTAGGAGTCACTGTGTAGACCTTTTTGATCTGTCTTTCTGTTTCTGGCATCCAGTTTGAAATTTTTTTTAGCATCGCAAGTTGCGAACACAGACCGTAATAGAATTTCGTCCATCTCTGAATAAACGAAACAAACTTTGAGGATACTGTACGAGAGTCGCATGCCATAGAAATTTCTTTTCTACACCTGCAGATCATAGCCGAGCAGCAGACTGGAACTTCTGTCGTGTGGACACACATTTGCAGCGATCTGTTGCACGCATAGACGTCTGCACAGGTATTCGCGCAATCAGATCGTTGCACGTTGACAGGCCTTATGGGTCACTTTCTCTCCCCCCGAAATACTTCTCACGCAGTGCAGGTCATTCATATTTTATGTGACAGTGCAATGCTTCAGGATGTTTTTGTAGAAGAGTTACACCATTCTGTGATGTGTTTTTAAAATGTGTGTATTATCATATTTTTGCTGCCCGTCTTTCATTTTTAACTTAAAATAGAAAAACAGCCCCTATGTTTGTTTTTCTTTATTCGCTATTCTGAACAGAGGAACATTTTACCGCATACAGCTGTCCCCCAGTCATATGGGATCGAGGGGGAAGAATAACAACATAGGAAAACAATGAGTTGGAACATAATTATCTCGGGAGATGAAACTCACATAGTGATTCCGGTAACAAGACAATGGTGCGCTGCACGTTTATCAGTCCATCATTTCGTTTTCTTGTTCCGTGATTGAAGGTCGTCCATATTTGATCTCGTTCCGTAATACAGAGAAGCTGCATTAATCATATTGTGTTCCTGATTACGACTTACCGTATGTATTTGACTTTATTGAATTACATTGTGAATATGTTGGTTGTATTCTGCTTGAATTTCGCTCTCCATAATACTGGACGGAGTAAATGATTCCATATAAACAGAAGCAGGTTTCCTTGGATACTGTTCTGTGGACATTTGTTCTTACCTATGAACGCCTGTGTGAAATGCTGTATTTAAATGAATTCTATGTATAATGTTCGTATTCTGGTTTTTTAATTCTCATCCATTTTTCGTACTTTCTTGCATTTAATGCAGAGCTCCATGTTAGCAGCTTTTGACGGAATTAATATTCAACTTCATAACATCTTAACATGGAATGAGTATGAATTTCTGCTTTGAATGGTGTTGCTCTTTGCAATTAAGTGTGCTTTGTAGTATTAGTGATGGGTAGATTAAATGATGAAAGCATGGCTCCGTATTTGTTCAGAAATGGCTCTGAGCACCATGGGACTTAACATCTATGGTCATCAGTCCCCTAGAACTTAGAACTTCTTAAACCTAACTAACCTAAGGACATCACACAACACCCAGTCATCACGAGACTTCGTATTATTGCCTGTTGTATGTACATTGGAGTGAGAAGATGATGATAGTAATGATTGTAGTACATTGATTTCCGTTAAAGTTTATTGTTTGTAGTACATGGTAATAGCGTGTGAACACCTGTGGGTAACTAATCCGGCAGTTTTAGCATTTGCAAGCAGGAATACCTTAGTGACTGAGACTACAAAGCAAACTGGGTTGCCAGAAACAATATCATTCACAGCAGTAATACGCTGAGGCTATTCAGTCCGTGACAGGATGTAATATAGTTGAATACCAATACTGTTAAAAGCTGCCAACATGTAGTTCTCCACTAAACGCGAGAAAGTAAGAAAAACAGATGCAAACTAAAATAAAGTAACACACGAACAACATACTTATAACGCATTTAAATTTATCAGTTCAGTCGAAGAGTCGCAGGCAACAACAAATGTCCTCAGAAAACTATGTGACAAAACCATCTTCTGTTGTATGTGATATAAATACGAAATGGAATCATTTACTCCACGAAATATTAGGATGCATGCAAAAATAAAGTATAATACGAGCAAAATATTCAGAATGCAACTCCAAGATTATAATACACGGTAGGAAACGTAATCAGGAGCACGATGAGTGAAATCAACTTCTGAGTCATGTCATGTGAAATACGTTTTATCTTTTCACATATTGTGATAATGGCCGCAAGGACGAATTTGCAATATCGGGTTTTCCAAAGAATGATTTTACAGTCAAAAGGTGACCCTTTACAATATTTTACATGACTGTGAACCCCAGCTATGAGAAGTTAATCTTAGTCTTTGACTGAGATTTCTCGACTATATTGCTCTGCAAGGTCACAACAACTCACTAACTATGAATATTATCAACTAAATCGCGTATTTCGTATTAAAATACGGATTTAAGTGCCATATTTTCTTGTATTCAAAGTTCACTGTATCGCCAATAGGAGCGCTGTTGTCATTCTCTGTATCTGTATCGTAACATGGGTCCTGCATTTCTGATATCTTGGTGTTCTGCGACAAATATGTAGAGTACCTTAAGCGTCAAGCACTCTTTTATTACATCCATTCTATGTTACGTTCATTGTGACACCCTACTATTAATTCCGTAATTATGTATATGACTTATTGCTCTATCGATTCTTTATTCTAGTTGCCATTAAACCTTGTTAAAATTCACGTGAAAGTAAATCAGTTTTGAAAATGAATGTATAATGTAATGTACGAACTAAAACTTAGATTTCTGTTTCAGGTTGTGTAATGAATACTTTTGCATCTTCCTCTACATATAAGTTAATCTCTGCTTTCATAGATCTTAATATGATCTCCGTGTGGCCATATTGCACGTAGCTGTTTTACAATTCCTGAGGGTACTTTCGTTCTGTCGTTGCAACAACTACAAAATGCGTGTTATTTTCTTCAGAAACGTTTCGATTTATTGAGGTAAAGCGTCATCAGTTGTCTGTAATTAAAGATATTTATAATTTGATTTCTTTTTAAGATCGAAAAAAAAGTTCGTAAACAATATGTTGCTTTCTCGTCTACATCGGGAAATGCCAGCTGCCAGCACACCTTCAGAGTTTTTCTTCGTTATACGCTGAGACTTGTAGTCTAATTTTTAGTTGCTCTGCGGAACTATTCATTTATCACAATACATACTTAGAAGTATAAAAATAAACGGAAAACAGTGATGTGCGAAATAGTGTGGTGCGTAGAACGTGAGAAATGCATAGTTCTGCAGAGCAACTTAAAATTAGACTATAAGTATCAATGTCCAATGAAAAAAAAACTCCAAAGATGTGCTAGCAGACGGCGTTTACCGGTGAAGGCAAGAAACCAAGCGTAAATCACCGTAACTGAAAAGCAACCTATTGTTAACGAACTGTTTTTCGAACTTAAAAACAAATCATAGTATAAATATCTTTAATTACAGACACTATAATCCTTTACCTCAGTAAAGCGAAACGCGTCTGGTGAGAAAAAAAAACACTCTTATTCTTGTAGTTACAAGGACAGAACGAAAATACCCTCAGGGATCTTAATATATTTTACCATCTAAAACTATCTGTGCTTCTTCACAACTGTAACACTCTGTGTCTAGTCTTTACTCATGTTCTAAAATGGTATTGTATTCTTTCAAACATATGTAATTTTTTTAGGTGAACTCCTGTTAATACTAAACAAGTAATGTTAACCGAATACAAAAAAAATTACGAGGAAGACCTTGTCAGCGAAAGCTTACTTTCTGGCAATCTTTTTGTTGTACCTATCTGTGACTCAGCATCTCCTCTACATGGCGAAAAGGAACTATCCTTTTCATAATACTTATCCTTTTCATAATACTATCATATTCCATCCTGGATTTTCCATTTTGTTTTATTATTTACTTTGAATGATAAGTAAGCCTATTTCTTCTGAGGCTGAGACCTTCAGATTCTAAGTGTTAGGAAAACGCAAGTACGAGGGTGAGTGAGTACAGTCATGAAGAAATTAAGGGCTAAGTCGCACAAACTATGAGAAAATGCAACTGTAAGTTAAAGTGTTTTGAGACTGTAAGTGTTGAAGAAAGATCAAGTATTCGAAAATATAGTAATACCATAAACTGCAAAGAAAAATCACTGTATCTGATTGGCCTCATTACAACAACTTCACACAAGGTGATCAAGGAATAATAGAGATAAAGCAGAGCTTCGAGAGTGAAATTTCAACTACAGAGTAAGAGTAAAAGGCTACGACATCGTACATGAAATACCTGTATGTAGAAAAGTCTTCGTGGCAGTACATGGAATAACAAGGCCATGATTAACGACAGTTCAGAAATTATGGGAGTTGCACAAGTCTCTTCGTGCTGGAAGGGGTAAGCATGGAAGTAGGTAACAGAAAATAAATGAAGCAGTAGGAATAGCAGTTTATGATCACATTCATTCATTTAAGCGTAGATCAACTCATTACAGCAATGACAAGATCAAGAAGTTGTATCTCCGAGAGGAACTTTTTATGAAAAAAATTGCGTGAAATGTTCCAGGAAAAATACCCGAATTTTGACATATATGAAATGCACAGAACAGTATTAGCACCAATTTCAATATAGTTTTGGGACACCCAAGGAATGATGCACGCTCAGCATGCGATAAGTACACAGCTGAGATGAAAGTGCTGAATGCAATGTTATCTGCAAATTTGGATGATGATATGAAGAAACAAGTCTTGAAAAAAATTAATATGATCACCATTGACCAGAAAGTACACAAAGTGAAAGTTTCAACAATTGACGTATAAAAGAGAAATGCTCGTTTCAGATGCCGTAAGTCTACTAAACAGAAGCAATCTGCATAGACTGGCAACGAAAGTATGTTAACATAAAGTAAGTACTAACAATTTCTGTTACAAAAGGCGGTTGTCTTTTTACTCCTTCAAAATTCACCAATTTCAAATGGTACTTCAGTGTTCTGTATTTACATTGAAGATATTGAAACAAAAGAGCCAATTAAATTGTCTCCTTTTTAATTGCTTCATGACAGAATTACTACATAAGAAAGTGAAACATCTAAGAAGCTTTTTGCGATTTGTGTTCAGGGTGGAACAAGAATTAAACTGTACCAAGGTATCTTAATTATCTTGAGAGTTCAGCTAATATACACTTTTATGCAATTTGATAATCATATGGGACTGATTAACTCCAAAGCAGTAGCAGAAGTTCTAATGAATTAGGTGAAAGTCATGATTGAAGCTCGATGTAAACACAAGCCAGTTGATGTCGTGATGGTCAGTTAAGATACGATACAAAGAAGAAATATTTGAGGAAATGTTCTTTCCTAACGAGGCTCATGAGAGAGGTAATCATCACAAAAAACATCCCCATCTCACTGATAAGGTGGTGAGAATTTTTTCAGCAACTTCAAGAGCAGCAGCCTGGAGAATATTAATCCCCAGCTTACAGAGGTAAAATATAAAAACAATAAAGTATTAATTTAGAATAATTTTGTCTCCTGCCAATAATAATAATAACAGTAACTTGTCTTTAAAGTCGTCTGGCAACATCAAAAGAAAAGTATTAGTACCTCCAGATCTTCAATGAGTATTGCAGACAAGAGGCTAGAGTGTTTTTCACAAACCTTTTACACTAGTCTGAGAACTGCATGTTGGGACAAAGTGACAGTATACTTTATTCTTTTAGCATTTTATCACTTGAAGTAAAAATAGCAAAAAGAAACTGTTTACCAGGAAGTATCTTTATTGTTTCAAACATTGTTTCTCATTACAAAATAATCTGACACATAACATTTACAAAAATATAGTTTTATTTACAATATCTTCTATTCCTCTATATAAAAGTATATGACATTGCGTTAAATATTGTCCCAATAAAACCACCATTTAAATATTTATGCACTCAATTAATATTAAATTTAATGTAAATAATATCTCCTTCTGAATGACTTCTTTTCATAGATTTTGTCCATAGGTATCCATGAAATTCAGTTTCAAGCTTTAAAATTGCTCTTATGAACCATTTGATAATGTGGACAAAGAACGTTATTTTCCTGTGCTCTTCAATTGTTATCAGTGTTCCAGCACCTCTAAGTTCTGCTGTACAGTTTTCTTCCTTTCATATGTATGGCTATTGCAAATATTTACTAATTTCTTCAAGAATCACCACAGCTTTATTGGAATGTATAAGTACTAACACTGGTCATAATTTTCATTGAACTCGACATAACTCATTTCGTGCATATGTTTTCAGTGGTTAAAGTTACCTTTTGCAATAATTTACAATCATGAATATATAGCATAGCAACAGAACTGGTTTGCATTTTCCTTTGAATAATACAAGTAGCACTGGTTGCACATAAGCGAGCAGTAATAATAATACACGGTGTTCATTCGTGGTCGTCAAGGAGTTAGACAATTTAATTCCACCATCACAATACACATATTCGCTAATGAAATTCTTCATAAATAATGCGTCACAGTTTGATAAGAACAATCATACCTCCAACACTAGGACAAGAATTAGCTTTGTTACCCATTATTGAAACTGCCCGTGGCCCTGAAAGGACTTCAATAAGCATCAAAATAAAGATTTTGGTCGTTTGACCAATAATGTGAAACGTCTAACAGGTAGCAAAACAATTTTTAAATCTGACCTAAACTTATTTTTTCCAGACAACTCCTTAGAGAATATGAACGAATTTCTGTTTAAAAACCGGTATCCTGCAAACATGTGTATATATTCTGTAAACTGGCGCGTTAGACATCATTTCGATAAAAGACTGATTCAAATTGTTTATGGAGCATATAATTAACCAATAGGTCGATTCTATTAGAAAATCTGCTGTTCCAGGGCAATAGTGTAACTGTTCTCATTTGTTTACTTCATTCTGTAGGTCTTCCGTGGTAGGGAAGCGTGTGTCACAGTGGCGAAGATGAACAAGTGTTCATAGCTCTGAAGGTATGAATCTTAGAGCCCATGTCTACTCTACGTTTTTTCTTGTTGTGTTCCAGACAATCACGTCTCATAATATGGAATACACGAATGCAAAAATTGTTACATACTTGCTTTATGGCACGTCCTCTTCAAAGGAACCATCTCAGCAGTTGTCTTAAGTATTAGGAAAACATGTAAACCTTAAATGCACATGGCTGTATGGTGATCTGAACGTGAGTCCTCCAAGATGTTTGTGTGTGTGTGGTGTGTGTGTGTTAATGTATGTTGGTGTGAGTGAAAATGAGCGAGAGAGACAAAGAGAGAGAGAGAGAGTAGACAACTGGAACAAAATTTATCAAAGCCAGGCATTAGCGGAGTTTCGCAGAACTTTGTGCTAATGCATACAGGACTCATAGTAGTAGAGGACGGTGTGGTAAAGTGTCCATCGTATATTTTTGGACTGATCAGTACTGCTACATGCCAAAGAGTGGGCAAACCAGTTCTAATATACACCATGATTATTGTTAAAGATTTGAAAGAGGAAGCTTGTTGCGGAATTTTTCATAACATCTGTTCGGATTTTCAGACCCCTGATGTAAATTAAGTCATTCATTTTACATTCTGGATAAACAACTTATCTAAGCAGTACCTTGGGGCTAAAAATGTAGTTACTTGTTGTTTCCTTCTTTTCGATGATTGCACCCGTGAACCACTAATGTCTACACCCGGTAGGGAAATGTTGCCACACTACTCGCCGGGAGACGTGGCCAAGGTATTTCCCCAATAAGAATTAATTACATACGTTTATCATGCATAATGCTACAAATCAGACTATCTTCTGAATCCTTTCATAAACAAAGCTATCACCCGTTGTTATATCCTTTTGTAAAACCATCTCTGTTCTGTTACATTTGTCGACGGAAAACAGTCTGCTGCAGCCTTACGGTATTTTCCATGTACTAGGGCATCAAGATGACTGGACTACGTGTTGAAATCAGAATAACAAAAATGGGATCCTGTTGCGATGGCATTGGCCGCATTATCCCGTTAGATAGGGAAAGTGGTCACTATGTAAGCGTTCAGAAAAACGCGTGTGATTCATATATAAGTTACTTTCCATTTCACTTAAAATGTTCGGTTGGATACCTTATATTACGTACATTCAGAATGTGTAGGTTTGACGTCTGTCAAGATGCACTGTTTTGTGAAAATCCAGTTTCCCCTGGAATGGTCGCTTTATGGTCACTTTGCCCCACCGTTCCCTGCATCTTGATCCTAGTCAGGATTACGTTATAGTGAGCAACCTGTCGAGGCGTTACGTCTCAGGATACCTGCATAAGCTGAGGCTAAGCTGTAACCTAGAGGACAGTAACTCGTTGTGCACATTTTGTACTTGAAGTTGTATAGAGCACTATTTTGCCTTTACTATTTACCAGTTTGTACCGACATACTTTTACTGTTGCTGTTTCTTCGGCACTAGACGACCCTCTTGATGCAGGTAGCGACCTCCCTGTGGGGCTCGGCGGGTGTGAAGACGACTTCCCCGTCTCGCTCGTACTGGGCATACGGCACGGAGAAGACGCGCTCGAAGCCGAGCCGACTGGCGGCGCGCGCCGTGTAGTGGCTGGTGCAGTCAATACGCACCAGTGGGATGCCCTGTTGCTTCGCCAGCTCACTGTAAAAGAACCACACCAGTGACGATAGGCATTAATAGAGATCCCTGTTGTGATTGATAATTCGCAACTTTTCACAAACACAACTTTTATTGATGTAAGTTCACAAGGTTGATGACTGAGCATATAAACGAAAGGTAACAATAACGAAAATAACGAAAAAGGTCTCCTAATAAAGGTAAACAAAACTTCACTTCTAATTTAACACAAAGGTTCATGGTAACACACTCACACACTAGTAACAGTCCAATTCCGAGACGAAGACGTGATCTTCAACGGTCGCAGTACACGAGGTCGGCATCCGGCGTGAACTTCTGACCTAGTTCTAGCCCCTAAATAGCTGTCTCCAGTCAATCAGGTTTTGGCGTAGTGATACTTCCTGCAGGCCGTGGCTCGAGCTCACCCTGCTGGAAAGAGTGCTCGGCATGTCTGTTTCCATTATCTTGTATGTAAATGGCCGGTGTTTACGATGGTGCTTTTGGGTACGCCTTGGACATAGAAAACCTCGTCCTCTGTGGTGTTACATGGGTTGCCGGCCCTCAGGGGCTACCTTGGTTCCGGTATAACAATCCCATTAAGCCTCTTTTTCACAGGACAGTCACAATTATTTTTCATCCAAGTAAAACATAAATGATATAGTAGACTATCTGATCAAAAGCATCTGGACAGCTACTAGTGGAATATGGGTTGTGTTCCCCTTTGTCTTTGCGATGGCTTGGACTCTTCTGGGGAAACTATCAGTGAGTTTTCTTAGTGTCTGGTTGGGTGTAGGGGAGCAAACAGCGAGGTCATTGGTCCCATCGGATTGGGGAAGGATGGTGAAGAAAGTCGGCCATGCCCTTTCGAATGAACCATCCCGGAATTCGCCTGAAGCGATTTAGGGAAATCATGGAAAGCCTAAATCAAGATAGCTGGACGCAGGTTTGAACTGTCGTCCTCCTTGATTTGGGTTTTCCATAATTTCCCTAAATCGTTTCAGGCAAATTCCAGGATGGTTCCTTCGAAAGGGCATGGCCGACTTCCTTCCCCACCCTTTCTCAATCTGATGGGACCAATGACCTCGCTGTTTGGTCCCCTGCCCTTGACCAACCAACCAGATAGTAGGACACCTCACTGATAGCTGTCCCATATATCATACTATAAGTCATGTTATCATACTAACAATATATATATATATATATATATATATATATATATATATATATATATATATATATATTGATTATTAGTATAATGCTGCTTTCATTTGTTAGTAACGTTCCTGTAGGTCATGCTCCTAGGGTGTCATGTGGGATGCGAGGCCTCCTTACAGTGTGCTTGTATTGGCTCACAGAGTTGCATCAGTTGCAGTGTCATGTGCCGAGCGATGGAGCCTTTCCTGGTGAAGTTCTTTCCTCTGGACGTCCCCGAAACTGAGAAATACATATCAGCGATTCGATATGAAACGTTCAGTTAGAACAGACTTGATGTTGACGGCTTGGATTCATCCAAGTTGCCAATTAATTCCACTGTTTTAAGATTTAATGTACTGTTAGTAAACCAAGTCAATAAACAGTACATGGGCTTTCTTTTAGTTGCCTGGAAACGATTGCATGAAAAATTTTGGAGACTTTGCAGGGTAGTCGTCTGACCAACACTGGGGTCTAAAAGCAAACAGTAGCGCTTCGTTGGCACAAAAGGTCACACTGAGGAGGAATGGCAGCCCGTGGTTCTTCAAGGCCGAAACGACAGAAAACAGTGATGGTTACGATAGGGTCTGTAGCGAATTCGACGTTCTAATTCATCCCACAGGTGCTCCACTGGGTTCAATTTGGGACCCTATGCAGGCCAGTCCACTTCACCAACGTCATTAGAGATGAACAATTGTCCTCACAGATGCTGATTTACGATGGGGAACCAGCGTCTCCTTACTGTTCCTATAATGCAAAAAATACACAATACTGTGAAATGTGTTCACATCCTTCAGTATTGAGCGTTTTCTTAAATAAAATAATCAAGAAGATAATTCCTAGACCATAACGCCAACTCGTCTGTACTCCGCCATTGGCACTACACATGATGGTAGGCAACACTTTCTAGGTGTTTACCAACCCCGTGTCGTTCCTTAGAAGTGCCACGGGGTACAGAATGGTTAATCACTCCTTTCCAGTCATCCACCGTCCATCTGAAGTGTCACTCAGGACTGGCTACTAAAATATGTTGCTAACGAGGTTTAAAATGGCTCTGAGCACTATGGGACTCAACTGCTGAGGTCATTAGTCCCCTAGAACTTAGAACTAGTTAAACCTAACTAACCTAAGGACATCACAAACATCCATGCCCGAGGCAGGATTCGAACCTGCGACCGTAGCGGTCTTGCGGTTCCAGACTGCAGCGCCTGTAACCGCACGGCCACTTCGGCCGGCTGCTAACGAGGACTGGCATTCTTTTTAACTCCCTTTTTTTCTGTCATCAGTCTTCTAACTGGTTTGATGTTGCCCGCCACGAATTCCTCTCCTATGCCAATCTTCTGATCTCAGAGTAGCACTTGCAACCTTTGTCGTCAAATTTTTGGTGGATATTCCCATCTCTGTCTTCCTCTACAGTTTCTACCTTCTATAGATCACTCTAGTACCATGACAGTTAATAGCTGACGTTTCAACAGATGTCCTACCATCCTGTCCCTTCTTCTTGTTAATGTTTTCCACACATTCCTTTCCTCACCAATTCTACAGAAAACCTCCTCATTTCTTACCTTGTCAATCCACGCAATTTTCAACATTCTGCTGTAGCAGAAGCTTCAAAGGCTTCAATTCTATTCTGTTCTGGTTTTCCCACAGTCCATGTTTCACAACCATACAATACTGTGCTCCATTCTCAGAAATTTGTTCCTCGAATTAAGACCTATGTTTGATACTAGCAGACTTTTGTTGGGCAGGCATGACCTTTTCGGCAGTCCTAGTCTGCCTTTTATGGTTCACATGGCTCTGAGCACTATGGGACTTAACATCTTAGGTTATCAGTCCCCTAGAACTTAGAACTACTTAAACCTAACTAACCTAAGGACATCACACACACCCATGCCCGAGGCAGGATTCGAACCTGCGACGGTAACAGTCCCGCGGTTCCGGACTGCAGCGACTAGAACCGCACGGCCACCGCAGCCGGCTCTGCCTTTTATGTTCTTCTTGTTCCGTCAGTTGTGGACTGTTTTGCTGCTTTGCTAGGAGAATTCCTTAACTTTGTCTACTTCGTGACCGTAAATCCTGATGTTAAGTTTCTCGCTGTTCCCATTTCTGCTACTTCTCGTATTATATTCGTAATTTCTCCATTTACTCTCAGTCCATACTATGTACCGATTAGACTGTTCATTCAATTCAACAGACCCTGTAATTCTCCTTCATTTTCACTGAGGATAGCAATGTCATAAGCGGATCTTAAAATTGGCATCCTTTAGCTAGAATTTTAATCCCACTCTTGAATCATTTTAACTCTCCACACGCAGCCACTGTGCTAGATGGACTGCTGGTATAACTTTTGAATTCATGAATGAGTCCTCGGGTTCATTTAATGCGACTTTTACAACTCTCCGCAAGCAGGAAAGTTCCCATCTGTAAGTACATATAATCTGCCTGGTCTTGGTTAATCTACATCTACATGGTTACTCTGCAATTCACATTTAAGTGCCTGGCAGAGTGTTCCTCGAACCATCTACATACTACTTCTACACAATTCCACTCTCGAATGGAACACCTAAATCTTTCCGTTCGAGCTCTGATTTTCTTATTTTATTATGATGAACATTTCTTCCTGCGTAGGTGGGTGTCCACAAAATATTTTCGCATTCGGTAGAGAAACCTGGTGATTGAAATTCCGTAAACAGATCTCGCCGCAAAGAAAACGGCCTTTGTTTCAGTGACTGCCACCCCAAATCGCAAATCATATCAGGAACACTCTCACCCCTATTGCGCGATAACACGAAACGAGCTGCCCTTCTTTGCACTTTTTCGATGTCCTCCGTCAATCCGACCTAGTAAGGATCCCATACCGCGCAGCAATATCCCAGCAGAGGTCGGACAAGTGTAATGTAGGCTATTAGTGGGTTTGTCGCATCTTCTAAGTGTTCTGCCAACAAAGCACAGTCTTTGTTTCGCCTTCCCCACAATATTATCTATGTGATATTTCCAATTTAAGTTGCTCGTAATTGTGATTCCTAGGTATTTAGTCGAATTGACGGCCCTTAGATTTGTGCGATTTATCGTATACCCAAAATTTATCGGATTTCTTTCAGTACCCATGTGGATGACCTCACACTTTTCTTTGTTTAGTGCCAATTGCCACTTTTCGCACCATACAGAAATTCTCTCTGATCATTTTGTAACTGGAATTGATCGTCTGATGAATTTACCAGACGCTAAATTACAGCGTCATCTGCAAACAATCTAAGGGGGCTGCTCAGATTATCACCTAGATCATTTATGTAAATCAGGAAGAGCAGAGGGTCTATGACACTACCTTGCGGAACGCCACATATCACTTCTGTTTTACTCGATGATTTACCATCTATCACTACGAACTGTGACCCGTCTGAGAGTAAATCAAGAATCCAGTCACACAACTGAGATGATACTCCACTATCACGCAATTTGATTAATAGTCGCTTGTGAGGAAAGGTATCAAAAGCCTTCTGGAAATCTAGGAATATGGAATCGATCTGAGATCCTTGTCGACAGCAATCATAACTTCTTGGGAATGGAGCCACAAGAATGACATTTTGTGAATCCGCGGTGATTATGTGTCAATAAGTCATTTTCTTCAAGGTGATTGATAATGATCGAGTACAGTATATGCTCCAAAATGCTACTGCAAACTGAGGTCAGTGATATGGGTCTGTAATTCAATGGGTTACTCCCATTTCCTTTCTTGAATATTGGTGTGACCTGTACTACTTTCCAGTCTTTAGGAACAGACCTTTCGTCAAGTGAGTGGTTGTATATGATTGCTAAGAAAGGCGCTATTGTGTCTGCATACTCTGAAAGGAACCTGATTGGTATACCATCTGGACCGGAAGACTTGCCTTTCTTAAGTGATATGAGTTGTTTCGCAACACCTAAGACAGTTATGTCACTCATGCTAACAGCTGTTCTGCTTTCGAATTCTGGAATATTTACTTCGTCTTCATTCGTGAAGGAATTACATAAACTATATTTAGTAACTCCGCCTTAGTGGCACCATTTCGATCGCTATCGCGCAGTGACGGTATTGACTGTTTTTTGCCCCTGGTGTACTTTACATACGACCAGAATCTCTTTGGGTTTTCTACCATATTTTGAGACAATGTTTTATTGTGGAAACTACGAGGCGTGTTTTTTTAAGTAAGTACCGTTTTGAAATTTAAAAAAAGTCGTGCTAATATATCTCAATAATTTTATTTTTACATCAAAGCCTGTACCTTAATCTACTTTTCTACATAATTTCCGTCAATATTGAGGCACTTGTCATTACGTTGTACCAGTTTTTGAATACCCTCCACATAGAAGTCTGCCGCCTGACTTGTTAATCACTGCATCACCACTGTTTTGACTTCGTCATCGTCTCGAAGACGCTGACCGCCCAGGTGTTTCTTCAAATGCAGGAACAGATGGTAGTCACTGGGGCTGTACGAAGGATGATGTAGAGTTTCACATTGAAAAGATGTGATGAGATCTTTGATCTGATTCGTCTCATGCGGACGGGCTTTGTCTTGCAGCAAAACGATGCCCTTACTCAACCTCCATGGACTGTTGCTTTGATTCTGGTGTGACATAGGCCACCCATGTTTTATCGCCCGTAACAATTTGGCTCAAGAAATCATCACCGTCGTTGTGGTACCGCTCAACGAAAGTCAATGAAGTGTCTAAAAGTTTGGTTTTGTGCACATCCATCAACATTTTCGGTACCCAACGTGTGCACAATTTTCGGTAATTCAAGCGCTCGGTCACAATGCCATACAAAACAGTACGAGAAATGTTAGGAAAGTCATCCCGCAAGGAGGAAATCGTAAAGCGTCTGTTTTCTCTCACCTTATTGTCCACTTCCTGCACCAAACTTTCATTAACGCCCGAAGGACGCCCATTCCGTTGTTCATCATGCACGTTTGTGCGGACATCTTTAAATGCTCTCACCCAGTTTCTTACCATTCCATCGCTCATAATGTTTTCTCCGTAAACTGCACAGATCTCACGATGAATATCGATCGCTTTTAGGCCTTTAGCACTAAGAAATCTTACAACAGCCCGTACTTCACAGTCGGCGGGACTCACGATTATCGGAGGTATCTGAAACACTCAGTACACAACGTAAACGAGGAAGAATCAGACTGTAATGGCGTCAGTGCGTAGATTAAGGAAATTCTGGTCTTACGTAAAATCGGTAAGCGGGTCGAAGGCTTCCATCCAGTCACTGACTGATCAGTCTGGCCTGGCAACGGAAGACATCAAAAGCTGAAATGTTAAATTTAGCATTTGAGAAATCTTTCACGCAGGAGGATCGTACAAACATACCGCCGTTTGAGTCTCGCACAGATTCCCGTATGGAGAACATTATGATAGACATCCCTGGGGTTGTGAAGCAGCTGAATGGGTTGAAAATAAATAAATCGCCAGGTCCTGATGGGATTCCAATTCGGGTTTACAGAGAGTACTCTATTGCATTGGCTCCTTACTTAGCTTGCATTTATCGCGAATCTCTTGCCCAACGTAAAGTCCCGAGCGACTGGAAAAAAGCGCAGGTGACGCCTGTATATAAGACGGATCCTCAAAATCACAGGCCAATATCCTTAACATCGGTTTGTTGCAGGATTCTTGAACATATTCTCAGTTCGAATATAATGGATTTCCTTGAGACAGAGAAGTTGCTGTCCATGCATCAGCACGGCTTTAGAAAGCATCGCTCCTGCGAAACGCAACTCGCCCTTTTTTCACATGATATCTTGCGAACCATGGATGAAGGGTATCAGACTGATGCCATATTCCGGAAAGCGTTTGACTCGGTGCCCCACTGCTGACTCCTAACTAAGGTACGAGCATATGGGATTGGTTCCCAAGTATGTGGGTGTCTCGAAGACTTTTAAGTAATAGAACCCAGTACGTTGTCCTCGATGGTGAGTGTTCATCGGAGGTGAGGGTATCATCTGGAGTGCCCCAGGGAAGTGTGGTAGGTCTGCTGTTGTTTTCTATCAACATAAATGATCTTTTGGACAGGGTGGACAGCAATGTGCGGCTGTTTGCTGATGATGCTGTGGTGTACGGGAAGGTGTCGTCGTTGAGTGACTGTAGGAGGATACAAGATGACTTGGACAGGATTTGTGATTGGTGTAAAGAATGGCAGCTAACTCTCAATATAGATAAACGTAATTTAATGCAGATGAATAGGAAAAAGAAACCCGCAATGTTTTAATACTCCATTAGTAATGTAGCGCTTGACACAGTCACGTCGATTAAATATTTGGGCGTAATACCGCAGAACGATGAGAAGTGGGACAAGCATGTAATGGCAGTTGTGGGAAAGGCGGATAGACGTCTTCGGTTCATTGGTAGAATTTTGCGAAGACGTGGTTCATCTGTAAAAATGGCTCTGAGCACTATGGTACTTTACTTCTAAGGTCATCAGTCCCCTAGAACTTAGAACTACTTAAACCTAACTAAGGACATGGCACACATCGATGCCCGAGGCAGGATTCGAACCTGCGACCGTAGCAGTCGCGCGGTTCCAGACTGTAGGGCCTAGAACGGCTCGGCCACCCCAGCCGGCGGATAATCTGTAAAGGAGATCGCTTATAAAACACTAATACGACCTATTCTTGAGTACTGCTCGAACGTTTGGGATCCCTATCAGGTCGGATTGAGGGAGGACATAGAAGCAATTCAAAGGCGGGCTGCTAGATTTGTTACTGGTAGGTTTGATCATCACGCGAATGTTGCGGAAGTGCTTCAGGAACTCATGTGGGAGTCTCTGGTGGAAAGTAGGCGTTCTTTTCGTGAATCGCTACTGAGCAAATTTAGAGAACCAGCATTTGAGGCTGACTGCAGTACAATTTTACTGCCGCCAACTTATATTTCGCGGAAAGACCACAAAGATAGTGGAACAGGGAGAGAAGATGCTAGTTGTGGTACGAGGTACCCTCCGCCACGCACCGTATGGTGGAGTGCGGAGTACGTATGTAGATGTAGATGTAGATTAAGGTACAGGCTTTCATGTAAAAATAAAATAATTGAGATCTGTTAGCACGTCTTTTTTTAATTTCAAAACGGTACTTACTTAAAAAACACGCCTCGTAGTAAAAGCATCTCGCATTGACGCCCGCACTAAACCTGTGGTCGATCCTTTGCGTTGACACTTTACAATCACATCAGCTCAACAACAGTGGAAGTGGGCAGGTTTAGGACAGTGATGGATTTGTCATCCGAGTAGCATCCAGTGACTAGTCCACCTTCGGAGTGACTGACCTCTCTTGAGTTATTAGTATACTGTGAACTGCTTCTGTACTGACAACAGAATGGTTCCCACCCCCTTTTATACTGGCGGGTTCCCCTATCAGTCTATTCTGCGATACATTTGGTATAAACTTGTCCCCTTGGATGCCGTCTCTGTTAGAGTGTCAGAGGTAGGGTAGGATGTGGCTGGAGCGCCCACCTGGAGCGGCTGATGAGTGCCGTGGCGAGTCCTCGGCCGCGGGCAGCGGCGTCTACGCTGACGACGCGAACCTCGAGCTGGCGGCGGTCCGCCGGGTCGGGGAAGAGCCTAGCGAGCTCGGCCGAGGCGCGGGCGTCCACGAAGGTGAGCAGCTGCAGGATGCGCCGGAAGCGCGGGTTGGGGCACTGCGCCGCCGCCGCCTCCCCCTCAGCCTCGCCGCCCGGCTCGTGGATGCCGTTGATGCAGACCGCCAGCAGCTCGCCCGACGCCGCGTCCACCGCCATCAGCGATAGGTCTGCACATCCAGGAGGTCACCTCACAACATTACTGGCAGTGTCGCCACCTCACACACGACACAACATATCACTACCAGTTATTACATTACTGGCCATTAAAACTGCTACACCAAGAAGAAATTCAGATGATAAACGGGTATTCATTGGACAAAGATATTGTACTAGAACTGACATGTGATCACATTTTCATGCAATTTGGGTGCATAGTGCCTGAGAAATCTGTACCCAGAACAACCACCTCTGGCCGTAATAACGGCCTCGATACGCCTGGGCATTGAGTCAAACAGAGCTTGGATGGCGTGTACAGGTACAGCTGCTCATGCAGCTTCAACACTATACCACAGTTCATCAAGAGTAGTGACTGGCGTATTGTGACGATCCACTTGCTCGGCCACCGTTGACCAGACGTTTTCAGTTGGTGAGAGATCTGGAGAATGTGCTGGCCAGGGCAGCAGTCGAACACTTTTCCGTATCCAGAGAGGCCCGTACAGGACCTGCAACATGCGGTAGTGCATTATCCTGCTGAAATGTAGGGTTTCGCAGGGATCGAATGAAGCGTAGAGCCGCGGGTCGTAACACATCGGAAATGTAACGTCCACTGTTCAAATTGCCGTCAATGCGACCAAGAGGTGACCGAGACGTGTAGCCAATGGCGCCCCATACCATGACGCCGGGTGATACACCAGTATGGCGATGACGAATGTACGCTTCCAAGTGCGTTCGCCAAACACGGATGCGACCATTATGAAGCTGTAAACAGAACTTGGATTCATCCGAAAAAACGACGTTTTGCCATTCGTGCACTCTGGTTCGTCGTTGAGTACACCATCGCAGGCGCTCCTGTCTGTAATGCAGCGTCAAGGGTAACCGCAGCCACGGTCTCCGAGGTGATAGTCCATGCCGCTCCAAACGTCGTCGAACTGTTCGTGCAGATGGTTGTTGTCTTGCAAACGTCCCCATCTGTTGACTCAGGGATCGAGACGTGGCTGCACGATCCGTTACAGCCGTGCGGATAAGATGCCTGTCATCTCGACTGCTAGTGATACGAGGCCGTTGGGATCCAGTAGGCATTCCGTACTACCCTCCTGAACCCACAAATTCCATATTCTGATAACTGTCGTTGGATCTCGACAAACTCGAGCAGCAATGTCGCGATACGATAAACCGCAATCGCGATAGGCTACAATCCGACCTGTATCAAAGTCGGAAACGTGATGGTACGCATTTCTGCTCCTTACACGAGGCATCACAACAACGTTTCACCAGGCAACGCCGGTCAACTGCTGTTTGTGTATGAGAAATCGGTTGGAAACTTTACTCATGTCAGCACGTTGTAGGTGTCGTCACTGGCGCCAAACTTGTGTGAATGCTCTGAAAAGCTAATGATTTGCATATCACAGCATCTTCTTCCTGTCGGTTAAATTTCGCGTCTGTAGCACGTCATCTTCGTGGTGTAGCAATTTTTATGGCCAATAGTGTAGGAGGTGAAAAACAAAGCTTACATATACACATCGTCATTACAGAAATAGTGTAATACTTAGAAGGGGCGTTCAATAAATAATGGAACACATTTTTTTTTCTAAGTATGTTGGTTCTGCTCAGGATTGCAATACACCTTTTTTTCAATGCAATCTCCTTTCAGTGCGACGGCCTCACTGACAGGATCTGCCTGCCCACATGGTACCACTTAACTGATCCACGTCGGAGTCAACGGCTTGATGCGTTAATAGCCTCCCAACCATCCATGTATTGCTGCCCACAGAGTGCATCCTTCATTGGACCAAACAAATTGAAGCCGGAATGTGCGAGTTCCAGGCTGCAGGGAGGATGAGGAGGAACAGTCAACGGAACTCTTGTGGGCTCCTCCCGGCTGCGCAGACTTGTTTGAGGCTTTGGGTTGTCATGGAGACGGGGAAGTCCGCTTCCATTTTTGTGGCTACGAACACGTTGAAGCCGTTTCTTCAGTTTCCTTCTGGCAGCACAGTACACCTTCAAATTAATCGTCGGGCCATGAGAGGACATCAAACAAAATAACCCATTCAGAGACCCGGGAGACCTTACCGGCTTTGAAAAGCTCTTTGAGAAGCAGGTAGTGTGGCGCCATTCCATATAATCCTGTTTTGTTTCCGGTTCGGAGTGATGAAACCATGTTTTATCGCATGTGACGATGTTCGATAAAAATTGTCACTGTGAGCCTCGTGATGCGCAAGCAGTTGGCCCATATTTATTTATTTATTTACACGTCTAGTTTTGTAGGACCGGATTGAGGAGCAAGTATCCAAGGTCAGTACATGAAATTGCAACATAAAAGAAACAACAAATGAAACAAAATGTTTATGAACCCTAAGACGTCAAGCCATAAGTTTATTTAAACGCAATCAACAATGTAACATAGGAATCAGCTTAATTTTTCAAGGGACTCTTCGACAGAACAGAACGAGTGACCCATGAGGAAACTCTTCATTTCGATTTGAAAGCGCGTGTATTGCTGCTAGGATTTTTTAATTCTTTTGATAGCTTACTGATAATGGATGCAGCAGTATACTGCACACCCTACTGCACAAGATTTAAGAAAGTGCATTATAAATGCAGACTGGTTTTCTACCTGGTATTAACTGAGAGAAGGCCGCAAATTCTTGGAGATGAGCTGAGCTGATAGTGTTAACAAGAAACGACAGTAACGTTTTTTTAAATGGAACCCAGTTAGTTTTGTTAGCACATCTGAACATATAAACAAATAGATAATCAGTGCCGTTTGTTGCACTGTAAAATGTTAATTACATCCGGAGATACTGTAACCTAAAGTTGACGCTTCAGTACCACTCTTCCGCTGTTTGATCGTGTGTATCGGAGAGCACCCAATTACGTAGGGATCCAAAGGGAACGGTGATGGACCTTAGGTACAGAAGAGACTGGAACAGCACATTACGCCCACATGCTAAAACCTTTTTATTGGTCTTTTTCACTGACGCACATGTACATTACCATGAGGGGTGACGTACACGTTCGACGGGCGTTTCACAGTACTTGGAGGACGCATAAATTTGCCAGCCCGTTCTCCTGATCTTACACCTCTTGACTTCGTTCTGTGGGTACGTTAAAGGAGAATGTGTACCGTGATGTGCCTACAAACCCAGAGGATATGAAACAACGTATTATGGCAGCCTGCGGCGACATTACACCAGATGTACTGCGGCGTGTACGACATTCATTACACCAGAGATCAATTGTGTGTAGCAAATGATGGCCACCACATTGAACATCTATTGGCCTGACATATCGGGACACACTCTATTCCACTCCGCAATTGAAAACGGAAACCACGTGTGTACATGTACCTCACCCCTCATGGTAATGTACATGTGCGTCAGTGAAAAAGACAAAAAAAAGTGTTACCATGTGGACGTAATGTGCTGTTCCAGTCTCTTCTGTACCTAAGGTCCATCACCGTTCCCTTTGGGTCCCTACGTAATTCGGTGCTCTCCGATACACACGATCGAACAGCGGAGGAGTGGTACTCAAGCGTCAACTTTAGGTTACAATATCTCCGGATGTAATTAACATTTTACAATGCAACAAACGGCACTGATTACGTATTTGTTTATATGTTCAGATGTACTAACAAAATTAACGGGGTTCCATTTAAAAAAACGGAGGTTTGTGTTAAAAAACATACTTCCGTGAATTTTTGTATGGTTTGTATTAACCAATTACCCTAGCTCCTCTCCTCACGTTCGGTCTGTGGAATCGGTTCGTCAGTATTTGATGTGGTTTACGAAATATATCCAGCGGTAACGTTAGGTGACTCACCCTGTATATATATATATATATATATATATATATATATATATATATATATATATATATATAGAGACAGAGAGAGAGAGAGAGAGAGGACGATGTCAGAATACCCATATTAGTGAACAGGGGTCAACAAGAGGTTCGCAAAATTACACCACTTATTGTCCGAACTGTCTGTTTCTGAGCCAAAAATATCCTTCGTTGCTACTAACGGTCTTGTGTTAAGCGGTGAGGAGGCCAGCGGGCTCATATCTTTCAGCATCCTAACTGGTGGAGGAACGTGACAGCACTGCTACAGAGACGTCCAGTTGAGCAGCAAGGTGTACGACTGTGATCCGTCGATGACTTCGTATGAGAGTGTCCGCATGCTCCAACATTCCAGGAGTCACAGGGGATCGGACAGGTTTGCATGACATTGTTGCATTGATGCCAGAAGCCTCGCCCAACGATTCACAGTGCCTTTGTTCACTGACACGTTTCTGTGGACATTTTGCAAGCGCCTGTGAGAATCTGCGGCGCTCTGGTTTTCCTTCAAAAGAGACTAAAAGAGAGCTCTCTGCTTTGAACTCACTCCTGTTACAGACGCCATATTGAAGGCTAAGTATAGCACCTCCACCTGTCGAAACTTCATGAGACTACAAGGGCTGAAGCAGGGATATTCCATGATGTATCACGACAAATTCTGCATTTTTTTAAACCGAAAATGCATTATTTATTGCACGCCCCTCGTACCTTACTTCTGCATTGCTCATCACAGTGTCTCCAGTGTTTCTCTGAATAATAGCGGTGTGGTTATACAGGTTTGGGATGTCTCCATAAGTTTATTCCGTCGATAGTACTTAATCTTGTTCAGAGGTTGTATACTGCCCTCTCCTCCTTTTCCATCCTCTGAGGCCTCTCCCTCGGCAGGTCCCACCTGGCAGTTTGTTCTTCATCGTGTGTGCTCCAAGTGGATTTAAAGTGTGTTGTTCTGGAGTGTTTTTAATACTGTGGCCAACTTTTAACCTGTCCATGTGACTTCAGTGTCTTTTTTGTGTTCTACGAATCGACAACTGTGTTTTTTAAACTTTATGTCGACTTTTTCAGTTGTCCCCCCATGAATTTCTCCATGTCAGTGTATTTTTACCTCCATTATCTCCCCTTACTCCGTTTTGTGTTCCCATTTTTTATCTCCTTATATGTGACGTTTTCTTCTTGTATTAACTGTCCTCTCACTCAGCTGAAGAGTGGCGGATTGTGCCGCTGTCAGCCCTCCCCTGTCCATATGGGGCAGGGAAATGAAATCATAATAAAGAGAAAAAAATTGCATACTGTCAAGTTGTTATTACTTCCACACTTCCTATTGTAACATCTCCTGTTAATTTCGTGGTTTCCACCGGCAAAACACACTTCATAAGGCAACGTATCTGAACTCTTTACGAAACGTTCACTATAAACGAAATAAGCTAAAAAATATATTTAAAAACTGCATGATTACATTGCTAGTTACACGAAGAAAGATTGGAGACACTTGGGTAAGTATTGCACTAGTAAGATCTGAAAATGTTGTGCCGGCCGGTGTGGCCGTGCAGTTCTAGGCGCTACAGTCTGAAACCGCGAGACCGCTACGGTAGCAGGTTCGAATCCTGCCTCGGGCATGGATGTGTGTGATGTCCTTAGGTTAGTTAGGTTTAACTAGTTCTAAGTTCTAGGGGACTAATGACCTCAGCAGTTGAGTCCCATAGTGCTCAGGGCCATTTGAACCATTTTTTTGGACTGATGAGCTCAAAGTTGAGTCCCATAGTGCTCAGAGTCATTTGACCCATTTGTAAATGTCGTGTAACTCATGGCCAATCCTCAGTTGGACATTTTACAGTATGAATCCGTTTGCTAACAGTCGCACAAAACTTACATCGATTAGCGCCTGTTGGCTGCATGGATATTGTTCCTGATACAGACGTGGAGGGGGTTACGTAAAACGAATCGCTAGGGGCAACTGAATCACCCTGTACATTAATTAAGTTTGTTGTCCCCCCCCCACCGCCCCCAACCACCCATGTTGCACTTTAAGGGAGGAGAATTGAGCTGTGCATGAGTTAGGATCGATTTCTACCGCTCATGAAACCTCTGTGCTCCTCGTATCCTAGCGACAGGTTGCTCCACAGATCGCAAGGGGGAGCATAGTCGGGTAATGAGCTCCACTTCGTTGTGTTTTAGATGGCTATGGAAAGTGCAACTACCATGTTTGAAGAATTACTGTTTCCCTCTGCCTCCGTGGTCGCGGGTTTGCGTTATTGGAATTTGCACATTTGTTATTTTTCCTACCTTGGTTGTGGATACCGTGATGCCAGTATTTATTTTGCAGTTAAATATTTGCGTACAAAGGAAATGATGTGCATGTGACACTTTAGGAATTATTGCTGTCCTCAGCCTTTTATGGTCTTGGGTTTGAGTCTTCAGAGACCTTCTGTGACGAGGGTGTCGGAAAGTTGGTAGATGGCTACAGCAAATGTCTAAGTCGGAGCCCCGACTATTTTGAGAAGTGGGGCTAGAAGATGTAGTTAACTGTTGCAAATAAAACATGTTTTATTTTCCCTGTGATTTTCATTTCGAGATCGATCGGACCTTAATAAACGAATAGCCCCTAAGAATAAGCATTACATGTTAACAGCACAAGTCCGAGTTATTCTAAGTCTACTTCTAAAAGGTAAACAAAATTTAGGTTTTGGTGTTGCTCGTTTTGTGCAAGTTTTATTTCTGTGTTTATTTGCCAACAAGAAATTAAAATTAAAGTCGCTTGTTTCCTTTTAAAGACCTCTATGTTAAAACTTCAAAGAAGTTAGCCTCTGAAAGAACTTGTTTTCTTTTTAACTCTCACGTGGCAACGTACTATTGTTGTTATTGAGACACATTTAAAACCTGGTCCAGCCTCATGAAGTTTATTATCGTGCGAATAATAATTCCTGTTGTTATCATCTTGTCCCTCTCTCTCTCTCTCTCTCTCTCTCTCTCTCTCTCTCTCTGTGTGTGTGTGTGTGTGTGTGTGTGTGTGTGTGTTATAGAGCTCCTAATCTAAGCTGAATAAAGGACTGAATGATGTCTTGGCTAAGTTCAAGTTAATCGCCTTGTGCTAACGTCTCCTTAATGATTACATGTATTTGTTTCTGGTCATCCAGCTGGTATTTAATATCGTTATTATATTTCAATTTAAAATTTTATTAAAAGTGATTATATTATTTTTAAAAAATCGTGTGCCTTCCTGACAAAGAAAATTCCTTTAAGTATTTCGTGATATGTTTTAAAATTTTCATTGTGTCATTTTTTAAATGCTTTTTCATGACCTTCTAATTATTTAGCTAATGTTAAAATATCACTAAAGCAAATCAAAATTGTTAATCCTCTTTTCGCTTTTGGTTAAACACCATACCACTCCCAGGTTGATGCTCTCTGCCACTTGAGCGATGTTGAATGGTCTAAAGTATATTCAGCTGATGATATGCTCCCAGTTACTGCTGATGAAATACACTGAAGCGCCAAAGAAACTGATAGGGGTGCGTAATATAGAGGTATGTAAACAGGCAGTATACGGCGTTAGGATCGGCAACCTCTAAATGAGACAAGTGGCTGGCGCAGTTGTTAGAGCGGTTATTGCAACTACAGTGGCAGGTAATCAACATTTAAGTGAGTTTCAACGTGGTGTTATAGTCGGCGCACGAGCAATGGGACACAGCATCTCCGAGATAGCGATGAAGTGGGCATTTTCCCGTACGACCATTTCACGAGTCTACCGTTAATATCAGTAATCTGGTGAAGCGTCAAATCCCTTACACCCCTGCGGGCGGGAAAATATCCTGCAAGAACGGGACCAACGACGACTAAATAGAATCGTTCAAAGTGACAGAAGTGCAATCCTTCCGCTGCAGATTTTAATGCTGGGCCATCAACAAGTGTCAGTGTGCGAACCATTCAACGAAACATTATCGATATGGGCTTTCGGAGCCGAAGGCCCACTAGTGCACCCTTGATGACTTCACGACACAGAGCTTTACTCCTTGTCTGGGCACGTCAACACCGACATTGGCCTGTAGATCACAGGAAACATGTCGGACGAGTCACGCTTCAAATTGTATCGAGCGGGTGGACCTGTACAGATATGGAGACAACCTCATGAATCCATTATTTCTGCATGTCAGCTGGGGACTGCTCAAGCTGGTGGAGGCTCTTTAATGGTGTGGGTCGTGTGCAGGTGGAGTGATATGGGACTCCTGATACGTCTAGATACGACTCGCACAGGTGATACGTACGCAAGCATCCTCTCTGATCACCTGCATCCAGTCATGTCCATTGTGCATTCCGATGGGCAATTCTAGGACCCCACACGTCCAGAATTGCTACAGAGTGGCTACAGGCACACTCTTCATAGTTTAAACACTTCTGCTGGCCACTAAACTCACCATCGTTGAGCATATCTGGGGTGCCTTGCTGCCTGATTTTCAGAAGAGATCTCAACCCACTCGTACTCTTACGGCTTTATGGACAGCCCTGCGTAATTCATGGTGTCAATTCCCTCCAGCATTATTTCAGACATTAGTCGAGTCTATGCCACGTCGTGTTGCGGCAGTTTCGCATGCTTGCGGGGGCCCTACACGATATTAAGGAGGTGTACCAGTTTCCTTGGCTCTTCAGTGTGTAATAATCGCTACTTCACATCATAAAAATGGACAAGATTAACAGAGTAGGATATTTTATGTGGTTTCAGAGTGACGCATTCTACGTATAGATACATAATCCGCCAACGACCATGCGGTGGATGGCGGAGGGTACCTTGTACCTCTGGTAGTCATTCTCTTTCCTCTTCGCGTAGCGAATGGACGAGGGAAAAACGACTTTCTATATGCGACCATATAAGCTCTGATTGCTCTGACCTCGTCTTTGTGGTCCATACACGAGATACGTATATTGGATTGTTCTGCAGGCTGTCGCAGAAGGCGCTTCGATGTACTTTCGCAATATTGCTTCTTCCCTCAAAAGGTTCACATTTAACTTCATGGAGTATTTCCGTAGTAGCCACGTGTTCATCGAACTTAATAGTAACAAATCTTACAGCACCCATCTGAATTGCTTCGACGTCTTCCTTTAATCCGATACGACGGGGGGTCCCAAATACTCGAGCAGTACTAGAGAATGTGTCGCACAAATATTCTGTATATTTGTATACATGAGCTACATTTTCGTTTGAGTCTTCCTATGAACCGAAGTCGGTGATTAGATGCCACTAAAAATCACCTTTCGCGTTTTCATTTCTTGTCACTTTGAAGTATTACGTCTATAGAGGGTGAATATTAATATAACCAACAAACTGCAGGGATGGATTCCTGATTGCAAACGGAGGAAAATAGTTGCTACGAAAATGTGTCCGTGCGATGATAACAAATCGTCCCGGAACACTGTACAGAGATGCATTGTATTCACGTCACAACAGCTGCAGATGACAGGGATAGTATAGGTTGTCATGCATGACACACATAATCGTTCTTTGACAGACACCATGTTGCCGGACCACTTGCCTGGAGCTTGTACTAGGGTTGGTCCGACAAGGGAACTTCCCCATCGCACCCCCCTCACATTTAGTTATAAGTTGGCACAGTGGATAGGCCTTGAAAAACTGAACACAGATCAATCGAGAAAACAGGAAGAAGTTGTGTGGAACTATGAAAAAAATAAGCAAAAGATACGAACTGAGTAGTCCATGCGCAAGATAGGCAACATCAATGAGAGTGTGAGGTCAGGAGCGTCGTGGTCCCGTGGACAAAAAAAAAAAAGTGGTTAGCGTTACAGGAAGAAGATGCTGTGATATGCAAATGATTAGCTTTTCAGAGCATTCACACAAAGATGGCGCCGGTGGCGACACCTACAACGTGCTGACATGAGGAACATTTCCAACCGATTTCTCATACACAAATAGCAGTTGACCGGTGTTTCCCGGTGAAACGTTGTTGTGATGCCTCGTGTAAGGAGGAGAAATGCGTACCATCACGTTTCCGACTTTCATAAAGATCGGATTGTAGCCTATCGCGATTGCGGTTTATCGTAACGCGACATTGCTGCTCGCGTTGGTCGAGATCCAATGACTGTTAGCAGAATATGGAATCGGTGGGTTCAGGAGGGTAATACGAAACGCCGTGCTGGATCCCAACGGCCTCGTATCACTAGCAGTCGAGATGACAGGCATCTTATCCGCATGGCTGTAACGGATCGTGCAGCCACGTCTCGCTCCCTGAGTCAACAAAAAAATGGCTCTGAGCACTATGGGACTTAACTACTGAGGACATCAGTCCCCTAGAACTTAGAACTACTTAAATCTAACTAACCTAAGGACATCATACACATCCATGCCTGAGGCAGGATTCAAACCTGCGACCGTAGCGGTCACGCGGTTCCAAACTGACGCGCTTAGAACCGCACGGTCACACCGGCCGGCTCCTGAGTCAACAGACGGGGACGTTTGCAAGACAACAACCATCTGCACGAACAGTTCGACGACGTTTGCAGCAGCATGGACTATCAGCTAGGAGACCATGGCTGCGGTTACCCTTGACGCTGCATCACAGACAGGAGCGCCTGCGATGGTGTACTCAACGACGAACTTGGGCGCACGAATGGGAGAACGTCATTTTTTCGGATGAATCCAGGTTCTGTTTACAACATCGTGATGGTCGCATCCGTGTTTGGCGAGATCGCGGTGAACGGACATTGGAAGCGTGTATTTGTCATCGCCATACTGGCGTATCACCCGGCGTGATTGTATGGGGTCTCTGTCACCTCTTGTTCGCATTGACGGCACTTTGAACAGTGGACGTTACATTTGATATGTGTTACGACCCGTGGCTCTACCCTTCATTCGATCCCTGCGAAACCCTACATTTCAGCAGGATAATGCACGACCGCATGTTGCAGGTCCTGTACGGGCTTTTCTGGATACAGGAAATTTTCGACTGCTGCCATGGCCAGCACATTCTCCAGATCTCTCACAAAATGAAAACGTCTGGTCAATGGTGGCCGAGCAACTGGCTCGTCACAGTACGCCGGTCACTACTCTTGATGAACTGTGGTATCGTGTTGAAGCTGCATGGGCAGCTGTACCTGTACACGCCATCCAAGCTCTGTTTGACTCAATGCCCAGGCGTATCAAGGCCGTTATTACTGCCAGAGGTGGTTGTTCTGGGTACTGATTTCTCAGGATCTATGCACCCAAATTGCGTGAAAATGTAAACAAATGTCAGTTCTAGTATAATATATCTGTCCAATGAATACCCGTTTATCATCTGTATTTCTTCTTGGTGTAGCAATTTTAATGGTCAGTAGTGTAATTGTTCCACTTTGTGTTTCATTATTCGCTGATTAGGACTCACAGTTTCTTTTACTTTTTGTTAGTAGAGAAACCCGGCGTTGCTCAAGTATTTACTTACAGGTATGCGTCCACTCCAGTACTACGTAGCGTCTGACCTTCTGCTAAATGTTCGTGAAGTCACGTTTTCAAAACTGTGTGTCGCACAGGGGAATAATTTTGTAGGTACATTCTGCAGACGCCTGCCTAATGTGTTGCGAGTGGAGTTAGTAGCAATGAAGTAATAAAGTTAAGTATGACGCATGATGATGCAGTGTTTCTCACGTCTCACTGTTTATGACATAACTCCATACATGTGTCGTACTGTTATATAATGTAGTAGGTACAGTCAGCAGAATATGTGGATACTACAGAATGAAATTTTCACTCTGCAGCGGAGCTCACACTGCTGTGACACTTCCTGCCAGATTAAAACTGTGTGCCCGATCGAATCTCGAACTCGGGACTTTTGCCTTTCGGGGGTAAGTGTTTTAGCAACTTAACTACCCGAGCGCGACTCGTTTGGTGGAAGTAAGGTTGGCAGGATGGTCTTCAGTCGCGCTAGGGTAGCTCAGCTGGCAGAGCACTTACCCCCGAAAGGCAAAAGTCCCGAGTTAGAGTCTAAAGCCGGCACACAGTTTCAATCTTCAATGATGTTTCATATGTGTACACTGTCTACTAAATTATTGCGAATAGAGTTAGCACAAAGGAATAACAAATTTAAATGTCGTGAATCATGCGGCAGATTTTCACGCATCTCATTGTTTACGACGTGATATCTCCTCAACTACGTGTCTTGGCATGACATAATTTTGCAGTTGCATTCAGTGCTATATATCCACAGTGTCTGCAAAATGTGTCTCTAATGCAGTTAGTAGTAAGAAAGTAATAAATTATTACGCCATACCTCATGGGTTACTTTTACTGCAAGAGCAGGTGAAAAGTGGTAAGCGATGACCTTCTTTACCTTCATCATTTTGCAGGAGCTGTCACCGAGAAAACATTTCGTAAGGTTTTAAAATTTAAAAAATTGTTGCAAGTCACTAAGTGCCCTCAGTCTCAAAGATTGGGTGAATTAAGTCTGGGAATTCACGTGTCACGTGCTACGCTACTTTTTCACCCTCGCCCCCACCGCTTTGATAGACAGGTAGTTTATAAGCCCACAGCGATCGTTGCCTGACAGTATGTTACACAGGGTGTGAATTTTAAACTGACAAACCAGAATAACTCGAAAAATAAGCTTCACACGAAAAAATGTGTTGAATGCAAAGTTGATTGTTTTCGAGGGGGACATCTGATGGTGCTAAAATTAGCCCGCCACCCCAGCACCCTGGGGGTGAGGAGGGAGGCAACTTTAAAATTTCAAATGGGAACCCTCACTTTTTATTGCAGAATCAGATTCTACATAAAAAACTACGTACATTTTGTCTTAAACGTTTGTTATGATTCTTGATAGTTGGCGCTTTAATTCAAAGAAAATCCGTGTTCTCATTTTTGCGTGGAAAATGGTTACGGATAAATAAAAATTACTTATTTACTTCATAAATTTTGATTCGCTAAAACTAAAACTCTCCCTCTATTCCAATAGGGCGGGGTTTGAGAGTGAGGAATTAGAGTTTTACAAATGTTGACTCAAATATTAATTTTTTCCGCAGATTCGGATCGCGTAAACATTAGCGAATGATAATTTACGGAGCAAGTAAGTATTTTTTTATTTATCCGTAACCATTTTCCACGCAAAAATTAGAACATGGATTTTCTTGAATTACTTCGCGAACTACCAAGAATCAAAACAAATGTTTAAGACAAAATGTACGTAGTTCTTCATGTAGAATCTGATTCTGCAATAAAAAGTTGGGGTTCCCTATTTGAAATTTGTTAAGTTGCCTCCCTCCCCACCTCCAAGGGGCTGGGGTGACGGGATAATTTTAGCACCATCAGATGTCCCCCTCGAAAACTATCAAGTTTGGACTCTACACATTTTTTCGTGTGAAGCTTATTTTTCGAGTTATTCTAGTTTGTCAACTTAAAATTTACACCCTGTATATGCACCGAGTTTGCTTGAACTCGGTCCAGTGGTTTAGGAGGACATATGGAACATATATACATAGACACTTACATGCATTCATTTTTATACTGTGTATGGATTTACAGTTCTAGTGCAAGAGAGGAAAAATCTAGTAAAACATGAAAGCAGTTATCGCATCGATATTAAAAACAAGAAATAGAAGAAATATTCTGTCATTGGCTATGTTTTAACCGAATAGAATGAAACGTCTTTCGTAACGAAAAAAGACGTTTAAGTAGTTTCGTAGACAGTTTCATGAACTATTCATATGGAAGTTACGGATAATAGCAAATGAATGGAAAATGGTTCTGAGCACTATGGGACAACTTCTGAGATCATCAGTCTCCTAGAACTTAGAATTACTTAAACCTAACTAACCTAAGGACGACACACACATCCATGACCAAGGCAGGATTCGAACCTGCGACCGTAGCGGTTGCGCGGTTCCAGACTGAAGCGCCTAGAACCGCTCGGCCACTTCGGCCGGCGCACCTGAATGGAGGTTTTAACCATGAAGAGTTTCGGCGGAGGTTTGAGTCCTCCCTCGGGCATGGGTGTGTATGTTTGTCCTTAGGATAATTTAGGTTAAGTAGTGTGTAAGCTTAGGGACTGATGACCTTAGCAGTTAAGTCCCATAAGATTTCACACACATGTTAACCATGAAGACGTGAGAAGATTCTACAGATTTACTTCTCTCCCACCTCAGTTTTCACGTAGCTACATTCAAGAAAACGTTTTTAGAACAGCGCGTACTATCGTGACTCGACCATGTCACTTGCAGCCACATTCCTGGCGCGCTCACTCTTCTGATCTGCGGACAGTACTAATGTGAACCCCTTTCGTTTAGGCAACCCAAACGACGTAGTTGTGTTGCTGGTTGCAGGCCTGCTGATACAGCAGGCGCTGGGCGGCCAACACGGCCAGCTGCTACCGGAGAGTTGTTGACTTAGACAGGTAGGTAGTGGAGTGGCTCTTACTGTCGGGCAGTGAGGACAGGCAGTAGTCTTCCAGCTCGTGGCACGTCTCCTCCCCCGGCTGCAACAGCTGCACCGCCACGTTGAGCGGCTCGTCGCGGAAGAAGAGGCGCCGCAGGAACGAGATCATGCGGGGGCCATCCTGCTGCGTCAGGGGGCGGATCTCGTAGCTCAGCGCGGCGGCAGGGGCCGTGGAAGGAACGGGCGTCGTCGGCGGCGACTCGAGCTGCTCATAAAAAAGACAGAAAACGACACTTAATGTCGGGATTTGTGAACAGGTTTCAAGAGTTCTGCTCCATCAACAGGTCGCAGTCCGAAACGTTTACGCAGAGAGAAGGTTATCGTCACGGGTGCCCCGGGGAAGTGTGATAGGACCACTGTTGTCCTGCATACACATAAATGATTTGGTGGACAGGGTGGTTGTTTGCTGAAGATGCTGCGGTGTACGGTAAGGTGTCGAAGTTGAGTGACTCTAGGAAGATACAAGACGATTTAGACAAAATTTCTGGTTGGTGTGATGAATGGCAGCTATCTCTAAATGTGGGAAAATGTAGGTTAACGTGGATGAGTAGGAAGAACAAAACTTTAACATTCGGATACAGTAGTACTGGTGTCATGCTTGACACAGTCATGTCGTTTAAATAACTGGGCATAACGCTGCAAAGTGATATGAAATGGTACGAGAATGTGGGATCTATGGTAGGGAATTTATTGGGTGAAAGTCAGGAAAGAGTGGTTCACCTGTAAAGGAGATCGCATATAGGACGCTGGTGCTAACCATTAGGTCGTTTGGGACTATCTTCATTCTCTTGAGTGTCTCAACAAATTTCTGCGAGATGACAACTTGGGGTTCGCAATGTCGCAACTCTGGTGCTAATAATCCTTCCAGATGTTTGGCAAGTCTGCAGCTGGGCAAACTGATTGCACTAACAATAGGCCTCAGAGGAACACTTTCCTTGTGTAACTTTGGTAATCCATAAAGCCTGGGAGGTCTGGCAGAACGAGGCGTTAATTTCTTCACCACTTCATCTGGTAAGCCAGAATCCTTCAATGACTTCCTTGTCTTTCTGACAATGGCCTGTGTGGGATCACGACTGAGCTTGCGGTACGTGGGGTCTTCTAATAAATGCAGCATCTTCAAGTGGTAGTCTGCGGAGTTCAGAACCACAGTGGCATCCCCTTTGTCAGCTGGCAAGACAACCAAGTCTTCATTCTCACGTAATAACCGTAAGCAACGTCGTTCCTCCTGGCTAATATTTTGGTGGCTTAGCTTTCGCCAGGATATGGCTGGTAGTTAGCCTGACGTCCTCAGCTACATCGTGCGAAAGATTCCTAATGCACTGCTCTATTCTACTAACTATATCCAATATTGGCAGACGTCGTGGAACTGGAGAAAAGTTGAGGCCTTTTCTCAGAGCTGATATAGAGCCGTCGTCCAGTTCTTGGTCTGCCAATATTGGATATAGTTAGTGGAATAGAGCAGTGCCTTAGGAATCTTTCGTACGATGTAGCTGAGGACGTCAGGCTAACTACCAGCCATATCCTGGCGAAAGCTAAGCCACCAAAATATTAGCCAGGAGGAACGACGTTGCTTACGGTTATTACGTGAGAATGAAGACTTGGTTGTCTTGCCAGCTGACCAAGGGAATCCCACGATGGTTCTGAAATCCGCAGACTACCACCTGAAGATGCTGCATTTATTAGAAGACCCCACGTACCGCAAGCTTAGTCGTGATCCCACACAGGCCATTGTCAGAAAGACAGGGAAGTTATTGAAGGATTCTGACTTACCAGATGAAGTGGTGAAGAAATTAACGCCTCGTGCCGCCAGACCTCCCAGGGTTTATGGATTACCAAAAATACACAAGGAAAGTGTTCCTCTAGGGCCCATTGTTAGTGCAATCAGTTCACCCACCTACAGACTTGCCAGACATCTGGAAGGATTATTAGCACCAAAATTGGGACATTGCGAACACCATGTTGTCAACTCGCAGAAATTTGTTGAGACACTCAAGAGAATGAAGATAGTCCCAAACGACCTAATGGTTAGCCTGGACTTTGTGTCACTTTTTACGAGGGTGCTAATACAAGATACACTGGATCTTTTGGCCCAACATTTTCCATCTGGAATCATTAAGTTGTTCCGCCACGTCCTAAAGACAACGTACTTTTTGTACTGCGATGAATATTATGAGATGACGGACGGAACAGCCATGGGATCACCACTGTCTCCAACAGTCGCAAATTTCTTCATGGTGCACTTTGAGGAGCAGGCTCTGCAGACTGCGACATTACGGCCGTCTTGCTTTCTACGATACGTTGATGACGCCTTCCTGATATGGCCTCATGGTGAAGATACACTACAGCAGTTCGTCGATCATATGAATGGTGTGCATCCCAACATTAAATTTACTGTCGAGAAGGAGAAGTACGGCAAGCTACCATTCTTGGATGTTTTGGTTGAGCGGAAGACAGTAGGCCAGCTTCGTCATTCAGTGTAGTACCGGAAACCAACACACACTGATCGGTACTTGAACGCCAATAGTTTCCACCACCCTGTCCACAAGAAAGCTGTCCTGAACACGTTGGTTCATAGAGCCAAGATTACCTCTGACGACGACCACCTACAGTCTGAACTGCAGAACTTAAAACGTGTTTTCGGAGAGAATGGATACAGCAAAAGAGACATCGCAAACGCTTTCAAGGGCCGCCGACGAAAGACACCTGGTGAATCAATAGAAGAGGCTAAACTGACTGTATTCCTGCCATATTGGCAGACGTCGTGTAGCTGGAGAAAAGTTGAGGCCTTTACTCCACATTCGAACTGCTGCAGTGGAACAACTAGCAGTAACTTAGGACGTCTGCTGCAGAAACATAGGCTAAGACCAGTGTTCCGGCCCGCCCCCAAGATGCGAGATATGTTGCGCCCTGTTAAAGACGACATTGCTCTTCGAGTGACTGGTATGTATGGTGTACCCTGTGAATGTGGCAGCATGCATATTGGACAGACAATTCACACGGTTGCGGAGCGTTGGACTGAGCACAAGCGCCATATAAAACAAAGGGAGCTTGACAAGTCGGCCATAGCGGAGCATTGCCTAGAGAACGGACATAAAATACAGTTCGAAAATACAAAAGTGTTGGCTCATGCGTCGACATATTGAGACTCCGTTATAAAGGAAGCGGCCGAGATTCGTTTAAACAACAATTTCAACAGAGACCAGGGGTACACACTCAGCAGGGCGTGGGGACGGGCGATGGACATCGAAAGAAAGCGGAGACAGATGCGCGACGCGGGAGCGGCAGTTTCAAACGTGGCGCCTGCTCTGGTGCCACCTGACGTCACCGGTGCTGCCACGGGCAATAGCTCCCTCCGCTAGCAGTCCGGGTGGACTTACGCGCGCGCACCACATTGGGTCGATCTGATTGGCTGCTGATGATGTCATCATGCCTATATAAGCGAGAAACCGTAGCAGCCCCGGCAGTCAGTGAACTCCTGACGACGATGGCGGAGATGGTCATCGAAAGCTCGAGGATTTTATTCGAATTGACGCGGCTGGAAAACCGAGAATGTTTTATTCAAGTACACATTTAATGATGGATTCGAAGATTACAGGATTGTTTCTCCTACTCCATCAACATCATATTCTTTCTAAATTAAAAACCAACTATAATTTTTTTGTAAATCGTCTTGTATTTCCTACGGTTATTCAACTTCGACACCTTACCGTCCACCTCAGAGGCTTTGTTAATAGACAAAAGTTTTGCTGTTGGACCCATCGAAATCCACGTCAGCTACACGAGCATCCATTCTTCAGGAGCAAGGCTACTGTATGGTGCACTACGAGGTGTGGCTAGAAAAAAACCGGACTAGTACTGGTGAAACAATAAAACGAATGCAATAAGGCTGAAAGTCGCGTGGCCTGTCACGTGACTCTCGCTCCGCATACTGCTCGAGTTTCATCTGCCTCCTGCACTCAGTCTGCCCGTGGCGTCTGTTTTAAGTAGTTGACGTTTTGTCTGTGCGTCGGAAAATGTTGAGTGTACAGAAAGAACAGCGTGTTAACATCAAATTTTGTTTCAAACTAGGAAAATCTGCAAGTGAAACGTTTGTAATGTTACAACAAGTGTACGGCGATGATTGTTTATCACGAACACAAGTGTTTGAGTGGTTTAAACGATTTAAAGATGGCCGCGAATACACCAGTGATGACACTCGCACTGGCAGACCATTGTCAGCAAAAACTGATGCAAACATTGAAAAAATCGGTAAACTTGTTCGACAAGATCGCCGTTTAACAATAAGAGCAGTGTCTGAGTTAACAGGAGTTGACAAGGAAAGTGTTAGGCAGATTCTTCATGAAAGTTTCAACATGAACAAAGTGTGTTCAAAAATGGTTCCAAAGTGTCTCACAATTGAACAGAAGGAACGCCGAAGAATGATTTGTTCTGACATCCTGGAAAACATTGAAAGTGATCCCACCTTCTTACAAAATGTTATTACTTGCGATGAATCGTGGTTTTTTACTTACGATCCCGAAACTAAACGCCAATCGATGGATTGGAAAACTCCTGGTTCTCCACGACAAAAAAAAGCACGAATGTCAAAATCGAAATTCAAGGCAATGTTGATTGTTTTTTTTTTTTTTGACATCAAAGGGATTGTGCACATTGATTGGGTACCAAAGGGACAAACAGTGAAACAGCATTACTACATTAGCGTCCTGGCTACCCTACGTGAGCGAGTACGGAGAAAACGGAACGATTTGTGGAGAAAAAAGTCATGGATCCTTCACCAAGACAATGCCCCAGCACACAGTGCGTTGTCAGTGAAGACGTTTTTGGCAAAACACAACATTCCCATCTTAGATCATCCACCCTACTCACCTGATTTGGCCCCCTGTGACTTTTTTCTTTTCACTAAAGTCAAGTCAGCTTTGAAAGGAACTAGATTTGAGACTGTTGAAGCAGTAAAAGAAAAAGCGACGGAAGTAATGTATGGACTTACCGAAAATGATCTGCAGCATTGCTATGAACACTGGAAGATTCGTATGGAGCGGTGTAGAGACCGAGGAGGAGAGTACATTGAAGGAGATAATATGAAATTGTAAATAAATGTTTTTTCCAGCATCAGTCCGGTTTTTTTCTAGCCGCACCTCGTATGTCATCAAGTGGCGGTATAGGCCCCTACGTTTTTCAAGATGACAGTCGGTATGCAATCACTGTACCGTGTGTTTGGTAGGTTACCGTGATTGAAAGCTTTTTGCGCGTGAGGTGCTCCATTTTCCTGGCAACAGTTGGCTTCAACATGGCTGAGCAACGGGACATACTGCACTGATATCGATGGTGAGCCGCGGTGCGCCTTTTCTGGCACACCAGCTCTTTGGCAGTACTATCTATTACACGGCTGTACCACGATCTTTGCCCCTGAGGCAGGGGAATTGGTCGTCGGACTCAGTACGAGGCGCTAGGACGAGCTTCAAGGGACGAAGGAGCAAAACACGCGGGCTCAGCCAGCAGCTGCGCGGCCGGACTGCCTTGCACGACGGTCGCGAGTCAGTGGTGCACCCGGCTGATCTCAGCTCCGGGCACTGCTCGGCGCCTTGCCTTGGTCCCTGTTCTCTCGAACAGACCATTTCCTCGAGACCATCTCGAACAACGCTCTCCATCGGAGGTGTAAGTGCTTTTGGTGCCTTATTTTCGTGGAACCATTTGCACTGTAGCGGCTGTCACTTGTAGGTTGGTTAACCAGTGCAGGGCTTCACAACATACGTGCTCGCGGAGCAAGCTGTGAGCAGCAAGGCGCGAGCACGGAGCAGCGCGAGCACGCTACCCCCACTACCGGACCAGAGCGGAGAGTGGGGAGAGTCACGTGGGGCACACAACAGCTGCCGCCAGTCAATGTAAATCCGCGGCCACCTGCAGGGATATCACTCACGAATTATTACTGCGACAAATGAAACAAATAAAGGAGAATGTACACGTGCCACACAATTTTATTAGCTTAGTGTATGCCTCTACATTCGCATTAATTTGTGAACTGTCACACAATAAAAGGTGTAACTGAAGTGTGGGATTCTCGGTTATCTTGTACTTTTTGCCCTTTACAATTGCGTCTATGTTCGGAGTAATTGTTCTCGTGCATTTTAGGCGCAGCGTGCAGTTTAAATTTCGATCAGACAATGCGTTTCTCAGGCGCGTCTTGTTACATTTCATTGCAGAGAACAGTTGTTCACAAACATACCTGGAACCGAACATTGATATTATTGTAGCCGCCAGTTTGTGCAAACGAGGAAATCTATCCTGAGGGAAGTGTCTGTAGAATTCCAAAATGTTTTTCTTGTTCTGAAATTTGTCTCTGTATTCTCTGTCACACTGCAGGTCAATAATTTCTTGCTGCAGCTCAGGACGAATCTCTTAAATATTTGCTGAATATGGAGAGAACAGATCAAAATCACTATCTAGTGCTGTCAGATCTTGAAAGCGCTGATCAACTAAACTATGTGAATAACGTTCACAGTCTTTGTGAACATCTTGCATGGATGATAATTTAGGAAAATGAGCTAGGTTTCCTGTTTCCCGCTGACTCACTCAAAGTGTCAATTTCATTTTAAAAGCTCGTATTCGATCTATGAAATGAGTAATTAGCAGATCTTTACCTTGTAGTAAAATGTTCAAAGCATTCAGATGGCTATTTAAATCTGCTAAGAACGCGAGATCACATTCAAACGTGTGCGTGCATTTCCCCTCCCTCCCTACTCCGCGACCTTGCACCTGCTCGCGAGCACGTGCCTGAGCAGACGCGAGTACTCGCGCTCAAAACCGGCCAGTTGTTAAACCCTGGTCTAGTGTATGTGTTGATGAAGTAAGAGCAGCCGGCAAGGTGTGTGACCGAAAGGAGACCAACAGTCAATACTTCCTTTAAGGAAATCAGCGTCCTAGACTGTAAGCTATTGAAAATATTAGGTCATAGTCTAGTTGTAATTTGCTGCATACCAAACTTAAACAATTCAGTTACATTGCAGACCTATGCAAGGAAATTAAGGTGCACGAAACCTAGTTTGTGCGTAAGTTGTGCTTTTGAATAACGTAATATTATGTTGAAATTTCTCCATTTCATCTTAATCATATGTGGAAATATTGTTTGGGAAACTATGAGGGCGTAAAAGTCTGATACTCTATTTTCAGCATTCGATTTGTGTACAGTTCTTAGTTTAAATGTTTTACAGCACTGATACTGCTGCAAAATCTGTCACTTCTATTAATAGCACTTACTGATTTTTTAATTTATATTATTTACTTCTTATCTTATATTAATTGATGTTTGCTTGGTGTTTGCCGTGTTTTCTGCAGTCTGTTTGTGTTCCAGTTTTTCTGCGAGTTGGGGTGTGTGGGAGCGGCGCCACGTTCTGCTTCGGTGCACAGAGGCTGTGACGTGTCGTCTAATGGGAAGCGACTCCCGGTTGGGCCCCGGCGTTTAGGTGTTGTTTGGATGGCTGGTCTGCTGCTTCCGGCATTGTAAGTTACGTCACATTTCGCCCAGGTCAGCCTGGCGTCACTGCCCGTTTGATACACTCGCATGTATAATTAAAAAAATTAAATTTGCTTGCCAATGAATAATATTAACTGTAACGTCTTACTTGTGTTATTGCTCAAAAATATGTATATATTTGGTGCCACATTCCATATTTCTTTCAACCACTTCTGATGTAATTTACTGTTCGTTAAGTAATTGTAATTTACTGCTTGCTTAAGAAGGAAGCTGTCATTTTTCGATATTATCGTAATGATGACCACACGTGAGTTGAATGTTGGCTATTTGATTAATGTGGTCTAAAATAAATTGTTAATTTATTTCTTGAATTGCTAGTTGTTGTGTTTAAGGAGTGAAATTATAGAGACCTTGACCTTCCATGCCAAGTGTACCCTTCATTCCCACTTCCTAGCCCGCATCTCGTGGTCGTGCGGTAGCGTTCTCGCTTCCCACGCCCGGGTTCCCGGGTTCGATTCCCGGCGGGGTCAGGGATTTTCTCTGCCTCGTGATGTCTGGGTGTTGTGTGCTGTCCTTAGGTTAGTTAGGTTTAAGTAGTTCTAAGTTCTAGGGGACTTATGACCACAGCAGTTGAGTCCCATAGTGCTCAGAGCCATTTGAACCATTTTTGAACCCACTTCCTAAGTCACAGATGGGAACTGTGCGACGATTGTTTGCTTACCGTGTCGTTTCAAGGCACTATGATATTACGATGGTCCCCAAGATCGCTTGACCTGACGGTGTGTGTGTGTGTTTTTGTTGTGGCGCCACGTTAATGGCGCGGTTTACCGTTCTCGACCTGCTACGACCTAAGAAAGCAACAATACGAGAACAACCAGGATTTCTGTTGGTATGTTAGGTCGTGTCATGCATAACGTTCCTGTCAAGCTGCAGGAATGTGTGCTCCGAGGGGGAGCTCGTCTGCCGGATATGGTATCCAAGAAGTAAAAATGGCTGTTACATTCAAATAATGGATCACTCTGTACTATATGCAGACATACCTAAATATGTGTAGAGTAATTGTGCTTCTCCATTAACCTCAGTTCCAAAATCTCCCTTTCTTTTCAGTGACGCTGTATTTCACATGCTTCTATTTCACTGTCAACTTTCGGAGAGTGAGGTAGTATGAAAACTAAGTGTCGAAAATGGTGAGAAATTTCAGAAACTACAAGCCACGTTTAACACAGAATACTATTAGTTGCTAGTGTGAGGGCCTTCGACGTGGATGGCCTTGCAGCTGTAGTATTGTAAGGTGTACTACTATGGCTTGTGCTATTGTGTAATAAATTGTACTCTTTACATATCGGTTGTTTCTGCGACGTCCGGAGCTGAGCGTGCCAACTTCTGAAGGTGGCATTAGCTTTCTAGGAACGTCAACAATATCTAAGCGCTTCTCGTCACACGCATCTGCATGAGTCTGGAGTCGGTTTTTGGCTATCTTAAGCAGCGAGAAACTTAACGTAAGGATTGGGGATTACGAAGAATTCTGCTACCTAGATATCAAGATAACCCACTCATGATCACGGGACATGGGGGACATAAAAAGCAGACTAGTACTGGTAGAAAGGGCTTTCCTGGCCATGAGAATCTGTTAATATCAAGTATACGCCTTAACTTGAGGAAGCAATTTCTGAGAATATACGTTTGTAGCACAGCATTGTGTGGTAGTGAAAATAGTGTGAGAAATGCGCAAGAAAAGAGAATCGAACCATTTGAAATTTGGTCCTACAGGAGCATGTTGAAAATTAGTTCGATTGATAAGGTAAGGAATGAGTAGGTTGTCCGCAGAATGGGTGAGTAAAGCAACATATGGAGAACCCTGAAAGGAGGACAGCACGTGTGTGAGGAATAGAAAATAACATACATAGTACTAGAAGAAGTTGCACAGGTTAAAACTGCAGAGGAAGACAGGGGTTGGAATACATACGGCAAACAGGTCACAACGTGGGTTTAAAATGCTACTCTGAGATGAAAAGCCTGGCAGGGATACGTGCCAGGCCGCGTCGAAACGGTCAAAAAAAGGGGTACCCTTCCGTAGTGTAAAAATAATTACTGATTCGGTTTATTCACGGAAACGTGAGCGTAATTACATACAAAATCTGTAAACGAAATACCATCGTCATTGTTGGTTGTAAGTTCGTGGGTGGAACGTGTTACCATCTGAACATTAAGAAATTTGTAGACGAAACAGCATCGCCGTTGTTGGTTGTAACTTCCGCGGATGGAACGTGTCGCTACGTGAACATTAAGAACAGGCATCTGTGAAGAGTGATAACGTGATAACATAATACAGGAGTGCATTGCAACAATGGTAACTTTAGTACGAGTGGAGAACAAGCTTAACTCTTAACACGAATGCGATTGAGCATACGCATTGTTAGGAAGCGTGCTACGTGTCAAAAAGTCAATAAACGAAGTAATATGATTGATTCTGTTACCTGTCAGCTAGGAGTGATGGTCAGCTATACCATCCCTCTTCACAGCAGGGTCTCTGCGGTTGCCATCCGCGACACCGTTACAGGCCAGCGGTACGTCGACGATATTCTGCGCCCCGTTGTGTTGCCCTTCGTGGCAAGCCACTGCGCTCACATCTCAGCAAGATAACGCCCGTCCACACACGGTGGGAGTTTCTACTGCTTGTCTCTTCGAGCGTTCCAAACACTACCTTGCCAAACGAGGTCACAGAATGTCTTCCCAACTGAGAACGTTTCGAGCGTTGTGGCATTACGGTGATGATGAAGTCCCATACTCCTTGACAGAGCGTAGGGGACGATGCGGGAGACATGGTCAGCTATACCATCCCTCTTCACAGCAGGGTCTCTGCGGTTGCCATCCGCGACACCGTTACAGGCCAGCGGTACGTCGACGATATTCTGCGCCCCGTTGTGTTGCCCTTCGTGGCAAGCCACTGCGCTCACATCTCAGCAAGATAACGCCCGTCCACACACGGTGGGAGTTTCTACTGCTTGTCTCTTCGAGCGTTCCAAACACTACCTTGCCAAACGAGGTCACAGAATGTCTTTCCAACTGAGAACGTTTCGAGCGTTGTGGCATTACGGTGATGATGAAGTCCCATACTCCTTGACAGAGCGTAGGGGACGATGCGGGAGACCCGCACCGCAGTACCGGGCAAGGTCCTAGCGGTGGTGGTTTGCCATTGCCTTCCGCCGACCGTAATGAGGATGAATGATGATGATGACACAACACACCCAGTCATCTCGAGGCAGGTGAAAATCCCTGACCCCGCCGGGAATCGAACCCGGGACCCCGTGCTCGGGAAGCGAGAACGCTACCGCCGGGCTCTTAAACCAACTCTTGATTTGGACGATCAAAAGCGCCAATTGTACAGAATTTGGGACTATATCTTTGAGGAGGACATCCAACACCACTGCCAATCCATTCCAGGCCGAATAGCTGCTCGCATACGGACCAGGTGTGGACCAGCGCGTTATTGTCATGCTCAGTGTTTGAATCTCTCTATCTTGAATAAATCATCCAAGTTTCCTGAAATTGTACTCATTTGTTTGTCGGTACATGCACATCACATCTATTTTATTTATTTATTTTTTTATTTATTTTGTCCGAGAGTATATCTTGCATACACCCGTATGTTTATTTCTTTACTGTGCACAGCGTTCAATAATTTATGTGAAAGAGTGTTATAACAGAATCAAATTTTCACTCTGCAGCGGAGTGTATGCTGATATGAAACTTCCTGGCAGATTAAAACTGTTTGCTGGACCGAGGCTCGAACTCGGGCGCAGGTGCTGAGCCACCCAGGCACGATTTACGACGCCGCTCGCACCTTTGGAAGGCATGAGACGAGATACTGGCCGAATTAAAGCAGTGAGCGTGGGTCGTGAGTCGTGCTTGTGATGTCGACAGTCATACCACCACACCGCCGCCTGAGACATCGATACGTCGGATGCGATTCTCTCGATAAACGGAACAGAAGAACGGGTGCGCTAGCAAAGGTCTAGACGTGTTACTTCTCTTCCAATGTTGTTTGCAAATATTGTAACTTCTTTGGCGATGATACGCAGTAAATGTCTGAAGATGGCCTTGTAAGCCGAAAACCGGTTACCAATAAAAGTAACATTGTAGAACAAAAGCAAACTGGTGCTTTTCGTTTATTATAATCATGTTCTACGAAGGTTAAGAAATGAAAGAGGAAGCCGCCTGGTAGAATTTTGCACAGAGCATAACTTAATCATAGCTAACACTTCGTTCAAGAATCATGAAAGAACGTTGTATACATGGAAGAATCCTGGAGATACTAGTAGGTATCAGATAGATTATATAATGGTAAGACAGAGATTTAGGAACCAGGTTTTAAGTTGTAAGACATTTCCAGGGGCAGATGTGGACTCTGACCACAATCTATTGGTTATGAACTGTAGATTAAAACTGAAGAAACTGCAAAAATGTGGGAATTTAAGGAGATGGGACCTGGATAAACTGAAAGAACCAGAGGTTGTACAGAGTTTCAGGGAGAGCATAAGGGAACAATTGGCAGGAAAGGGGGAAAGAAGTACAGTAGAAGAAGAATGGGTAGCTTTGAGGAATGAAGTAGTGAAGGCAGCAGAGGATCAAGTAGGTAAAAAGACGAGGGCTAGTAGAACTCCTTGGGTAACAGAAGAAATATTGAAATTAATTGATGGAGAAAATATAAAAATGCAGTAAATGAAGCAGGCAAAAAGGAATACAGATGTCTCAAAAATGAGATAGACAGGAAGTGCAAAATGGCTAAGCAGGGATGGCTAGAGGACAAATGTAAGGATGTAGAGGCTTATCTCACTAGGGGTAAGATAGATACTGCCTACAGGAAAATTAAAGAGACCTTTGGAGAAAAGAGAACCACTTCTATGAATATCAAGAGCTCAGATGGAAACCCAGTTCTAAGCAAAGAAGGGAAAGCAGAAAGGTGGAAGGAGTATATAGAGGGTCTATACAAGGGCGATGTACTTGAGGACAATATTATGGAAATGGAAGAGGATGTAGATGAAGATGAAATGGGAGATACGATACTGCGTGAACAGTTTGACGGAGCACTGAAAGACCTGAGTCGAAACAAGGCCCCGGGAGTAGACAACATTCCATTAGAACTACTGAAGGCCTTGGGAGAGCTAGTCCTGACAAAACTCTACCATCTGGTGAGCAAGATGTATGAAACAGGCGAAATACGCTCAGACTTCAAGAAGAATATAATAATTCCAATCCCAAAGAAAGCAGGTGTTGACAGATGTGAAAATTATCGAACTATCAGTTTAATAAGTGACAGCTGCAAAATACTAACGCGAATTCTTTACAGACGAATGGAAAAACTGGTGGAAGCTGACCTCGGGGAAAAGCAGTTTGGATTCCGTAGAAATGTTGGAACATGTGAGGCAATACTGACCTTACGACGTATCTTAGAAGAAAGATTAAGGAAAGGCAAACCTACGTTTCTAGCATTTGTAGATTTAGAGAAAGCTTTTGACAATGTTGACTGGAATACTCTCTTTCAAATTCTAAAGGTGGCAGGGGAAAAATACAGGGAGCGAAAGGCTATTAACAATTTGTACAGAAACCAGATGGCAGTTATAAGAGTCGAGGGGCACGAAAGGGAGGCAGTGGTTGGGAAGGGAGTGAGACAGGGTTGTAGCCTCTCCCCGATGTTATTCAATCTATATATTGAGCAAGCAGTAAAGGAAACAAAAGAAAAATTCGGAGTAGGTATTAAAATCCATGGAGAAGAAATAAAAACTTTGAGGTTCGTCGATGACATTGTAATTCTATCAGAGACAGCAAAGGACTTGGAAGAGCAGTTGAACGGAATGGACAGTGTCTTGGAAGGAGGATATAAGATGAACATCAACAAAAGCAAAAAAGGATAATGGAATGTGGTCGAATTAAGTCGGGTGATGCTGAGGGAATTAGATTAGGAAATGAGACACTTAAAGTGGTAAAGGAGTTTTGCTATTAGGGGAGCAAAATAACTGATGGTCGAAGTAGAGAGGGTATAAAATGTAGACTGGCAATGGCAAGAAAAGCGTTTCTGAAGAAGAGAAATTTGTTAACATCGAGTATAGATTTAAGTGTCAGGAAGTCGTTTCTGAAAGTATTTGTATGGAGTGTAGCTATGTATGGAAGTGAAACATGGACGATAAATAGTTTGGACAGGAAGAGAATAGAAGCTTTCGAAATGTGGTGCTACAGAAGAATTCTGAAGATTAGATGGGTAGATCACATAACTAATGATGAGGTATTGAATAGAATTGGGGAGGAGTATGTGGCACAACTTGACAAAAAGAAGGGACCGGTTAGTAGGACATGTTCTGAGGCATCAAGGGATCACCAATTTAGTACTGGACGGCACCGTGGAGGGTAAAAATCGTAGAGGGAGACCAAGAGATGAATACACTAAGCAGATTCAGAAGGATGTGGGTTGCAGTGAGTACCGGGAGATGAAGAAGCTTGCACAGGATAGGGTAGCATGGAGAGCTGCATCAAACAAGACTGAAGACCACAACAACAACAACAACAACAACAATTCGTCACTGCAAGATTTGACTTGTAAATGATGTCATTCTACAGACGCTTAGTCTAGTCGCGTCTTCTGTGATTGTCAACCAACAGATCATGGACGACAACAAAGTTAAGTAATAAATACTTTCTTAGTTAGTATTCCTGATAATTAATTGTGTTTTCCTGTTGTAGCTACCAAGCAGTCTTGGTGTGGTAGAACCCACGTTTCCAACTCCTTGGCTACCTCATATTTGCTACCTCATGTTGATGGACTCGGTTATGGTGGAAGATCGAGAGCCATCAGTGCTTGTGTAGTTCAGTTGGTAGAGCACTTACCCGCAAAAAGCAAAGGTCCCGAGTTCGAGTCTCACTCAGGCACACAGTTTTAATCTGCCAGGAAGTTTCAGTGTTACACCAGACTGTGTAACTTCAAAGACCGATACAGACACTATTACTTTGTACTAAGTGATACGCAACAATATGACTATGCAGTCTGTTTTCTCATGTGCTTATCTCAATTGAATATAGGCCTGTAACCAGCTTCTTAAATTTTTCCAGATCTAAATATGGCAGTTTAATTTGCTGACTCTAGTTATCAATGTACGAATATTTGCAATCTTTGCTAATAAACTGTTCTCACCAGAAGACTAAAGTGGCGCTAGGCTACAACCCTTTCTTACTCCTTTCACATCTACTCCCTCCCTTTCGCGCCCGTATCAGATCAGTTAGTGTAGAAGTTGTAGATAACTTTTCATTATTTGTATCATACCCCTGCTACCTTCAGAATTTCAAAGAGAGTGCCTACATATGTCTCAAAAACTTGGTAATTACCGTCAAAAGATATCGGAATAACAGATGCCGTTAAGAGAAAGGTGCTTCTAACAGTCATTGGCCGAACGAGTGGAAGAGCAACATGGAAGAGGAGGAACAATTACGAGCTGTATACAGAATATGTAAAACGCTTTGCACCATACGTATAGGGATGATAGGTCACAACTTTTGTTTAACACTAAATATTCGCTAATGCTTGCCACTGACGCTACGCGTGTTTTAAACACACATCAAAAATTTTTTTGCATCACCTCGGTTCCTAGAGTTTCGGGATCTGTACAGCAAATTGAAGTAAAGATCAAACATCATTTCAGCCCTTTTTATTGCTCAAGAAAACCACACATTGCATGTTGTACAACCATACAGGAAGACCTTCAGAGGTAGTCGTTCAGATTCCTGTGCTCACCAGGACCTCTAATACCCAGTAGCACGTCCTCTTGCATTAATGCATGCCTGTATTCGTCGTGGCATACTATCCACAAGTTCATCAAGGCACTGCTGGTCCAGATTTTCCCACTCTTCAACAGCGATTCGGCGTAGATCCCTCAGATTAGTTGGTGGGTCACGTCGTCCATAAACATCCCTTTTCAATTTGTGCCAGGCATGTTCGGTAGGGTTCATGTCTGGAGAACATGTTGGCCACTCTAGTCGAGCGATGTCGTAATCCTGAAGGAAGTCATTCACAAGATGTGCCCGATGGGAGCGCGAATTGTCGTCCATGAAGGCGAATGCCTCGATAGTATGTGGCGAAATGGTTGCACTATCGGTCGGAGGATGGCATTCACGTATTGTACAGCCGTTACGACGGCTTCCATGACCATCAGCGGCGTACGTCGGCCCCACATGATGCCACCCCAAAAGATCAGCGAACCTCCACCTGGCTGCACTCTCTGGACAGTGTATCTAATGCGTTCAGCCTGACCGGGTTGCCTCCAAACACGTCTCCGACGATTGTGTGGTTGAAGGCATATGCGACACTCATCGGTGATGTGAACGTGATTGCCAATCCTGAGCGGTCCATTCGGCATGTTGTTGGGCCCATCTGTACCGCGCTGCATGGTGTCGTGGTTGCAAAGATGGACCGCGCAATGGACATCGGGAGTGTAGTTGAGCATCATGCAGCCTATTGCGCACAGTCTGGGTCGTAAAAAGACGTCCTGTGGGTGCACGAAAGCATTGTTCAACATGGTGGCGTTACTGTCAGGGTTTTCCGAGCCATAATCCGCGCGTAGCGGTCATCTAGTTCAGTAGTAGCCCTTGGGCGGCCTAAGCGAGGCATGTCATCGACAGTTCCTGTCTCTCAGTATCTCCTCCGTGTCCGAACAACATCGCTTTGGTTCACTCCGAGACGCCTGGACACTTCCCTTGTTGAGAGACCTTTCTGGCACAAAGTAAGAATGCGGACGCGATCGAACCGCGGCATAGACCGCTTAGACAACACTAGCCGTGTACCTCCTTCCTGGTGGACTGACTGGATTTGATCGGCTGTGGCCCCCCTCCGTCTAATAGGCGCTGCTAGTGCAAGGTTGTTTACATCACTGGACGGGTTAAGTGACTGAACAGACGAAGGGACTGTGTCTGTGATACAATATACACAGTCAACCTCTATCTTCAGGAGTTCTGGGAAATGGGGTGATGCAAAACTGTTTTTGATGTGTGTAGCTGGTTCTGTCCCTGACACGTGGCAGGATGCAGGCACTCTGTAGTGTCCGTATGCAATGCGTATGGTCTATCGTACGGTCATTAACTACCCTTGAAAGGGGGTAGGTCGACCTTCTAAAATACGCTGTCCATTCACATTAATTAGATCACCTATACGGTCTAAGGCGCTGCAGTCATGGACTGTGTCGCTAGTCCCGGCGGAGGTTCGAGTCCTCCCTCTGGCTTGGGTGTGTATGTTTGTCCTTAGGATAATTTAGGTTAAGTAGTGAGTAAGCTTAGTGACTGATGACCTTAGCAGTTAAGTCCCATAAGATTTCACACAGATTTGAACATTTTTGATCACCTATATAAAGCCTAAATAACCAGCTTTTGCAGCACAGCCTGCTACGAGACGTGCAGGCAGAGAGGCAGTGACTTTCTGGTAAGTACCGAAAGAGCTGTGGAGTCATTCCGACTCCAGTATCAGTGCTGCGCTGGATTTGAAGATCCGTGGTGCGAACAGCCAGATCGAGGAAGTACCACAGATTCTTGATTGGCTTTAAATTTAGGGGAGTTAAGTGGCCAGTGGATTAAACTCATCCTGGTGCTCTACGAACCACACACGTACAATGTGAACTGTGACACTTTGCATTGTCCTCCTGGAAGATACCACCAAAGAGGAAGAAGCTTCATGTCGCGGTGGACATGGTCCCCAAGGATAGATGTATACTTGTGCCTTCCACAATGACGAGATCAGCCAGGGAAGTACTCGAAAATATTCTCCGGACCATAATGCTCGGTTCTCCTGGCTGGACCATTCCAACGATTGTTTTCTTTTAGACGTTTCAACCCGAAGGAGCATAAAACGTGGTTCATCTGAAACGGTCAACTGCCTCATTCAGTGGACGTCCAGTTGCGTTACCAGCGTGCAAATTCCAGCCTTCTTTGCCGATGAGGAGCAGTCAGCATGGGTGCATAAACCAGGCGTGTCCCGCAGGGGCCTATACGCAGCTACGGTCGTTGAGTACCCACTGAAACCTTCCCGTCTCTTCTATATCTGTTTTTTTACACAACCTTCCCTTCTGCAATAACCTCGAAAACTTTCCTTAGGGTTTCTATCTCTTGCTTCATTATAACAAATGAAATCTTCCCTTTGAAATTTATTCTCTTTCTCAATCTTCGCATACAAATTTAATGGCTGCTTATTAAAAGCGATTTTCTGATTATTTCGACGAAACATAAAATGTGTCGTCGTCGTGGCCCTTAGTCGTTACCTGCAATAACCCAAAACTGTTCCTTACCTTTTTTACTGTTACTGGATCGCCATCTGACTGCTACAGCGAACTGGGACGTGAATATACTTACTCTGGTTTACTATACTCTATTATCTGCTGGTGGGCTGTCATAATAAGTGGCTGTATTTACTACCAAAGCTGACGTTATTCTTTAATAGCAAAGCTGACGTTATTCTTTAATTAATTTGACTGAAGTTACGCAATTCATAGTTACACTTTTTCTTGACAACAATAAAATTTTTGCAAAGTTTTACGTTGATGGTTTTTGGGATGGATTATAATCAGTAATGCAACATTGCTGGCAAAAATTAATTCTGAAAACGCTTCAGATATTTACTGTTGGTAATGAAATGATTTTACAAACGTTCAAATGGGACATACCTTCAGAAGTCTTGAGTTTCGCAAAGAAAATAATTCAATAATATCAGTTCCTCTTATGATAATAGTTAGCTGATGTCTCTGTACATCCGTTTATAATCTCTTGTAAATCATAGCTGGTGGCTGGCAGGTACCCCGCTCCTCTCAACCTCTCGCTTCAGACCCGCTATCGACTGGCTTCACATCTCGCTTACTACTGACTTCCTACGAAGCGCTAAAGTGCGGTCTCTCGTGCCAACAATGCTTCCTGGTGTAGACAATCCCTGCTACCATTACAAAATGTATCAATGCGCGGTCTTTCCCGCTCTTTTCTTAAAATGTATCCATAGCGGTCTCTCCCGCCCTTTTTAAAATTATACCAATTTGCGGTCTCTCTTGCCAACAATACTTTGGTGCAGACATTCCCTGTTACCACAATTATTTCCAACATGACAAATATTAATTATTCCTACTTAATCCTATTAATAAAATATAAACATCTTTCATAAATTGTGGTTTGACAATAGATAGTAGAAATATACACCACTGTTGGTGGCCCTTTGGTTGATTTGGTCGGTCAGTTGCTCAACAGCTGCACGTCTGTTCCCCCGTATAAATCCGCACACTTGTCGTTCGCTACGTCGTCTATGGCCCGTTGTGTACCATAGTTGCCGCGGCTCCGGTCTTGGATAGCGCCATTTTGCCATGTGCGGTATACTTTAACCGTCGCGACACGCCAACACTTTACAAACTTACTTGTTTCGAAAATGCTTCCAAGCTTGACCCTAAAGCCAATGTTCACGCCCTTCTGGACGGCTGATAAATCGCTCATTCTTCGCGTTATAACAACTACTGCACTGTCTGCAGTGTCTGTTCCGACACTGACAATGTTGAGTGTTTATGGAAAAAGTTCAAGGCAATCGTAAAATGCGTTTTAGACAGGTACGTGCCGAGTAGAACTGTGAGGGACGGGAAAAACCCACCGTGGTACAACAACATAGTTAGGAAACTACTGCGAAAGCAAAGAGAGCTTCACTCCGAGTTTAAACGCAGCCAAAACCTCTCAGACAAACAGAAGCTAAACGATGTCAAAGTTAGCGTAAGGAGGGCTATGTGTGAAGCGTTCAGTGAATTCGAAAGTAAAATTCTATGTACCGACTTGACAGAAGATCCTAGGAAGTTCTGGTCTTACGTTAAATCAGTAACTGGCTCGAAACAGCATATCCAGACACTCCGGGATGATGATGGCATTGAAACAGAGGATGACACGCGTAAAGCTGAAATACTAAACACCTTTTTCCAAAGCTGTTTCGCAGAGGAAGACCGCACTGCAGTTCCTTCTCTAAATCCTCGCACAAACGAAAAAATGGCTGACATCGAAATAACTGTCCAAGGAATAGAAAAGGAACTGGAATCACTCAACAGAGGAAAGTCCACTGGACCTGACGGGATACCAATTCGATTCTACACAGAGTACGCGAAAGAACTTGCACCCTTTCTAACAGCCGTGTACCGCAAGTCTCTAGAGGAACGGAAGGTTCCAAATGATTGGAAAAGAGCACAGGTAGTTCCAGTCTTCAAGAAGGGTCGTCGAGCAGATGCGCAAAACTATAGACCTATATCTCTGACGTCGATCTGTTGTAGAATTTTAGAACATGTTTTTTGCTCGAGTATCATGTCGTTTTTGGAAATCCAGAATCTACTCTGTAGAAATCAACATGGATTCCGGAAACAGCGATCGTGTGAGACCCAACTCGCTTTATTTGTTCATGAGATCCAGAAAATATTAGAGACAGGCTCTCAGGTAGATGCTATTTCCCTTGACTTACGGAAGGCGTTCGATACAGTTCCGCACTGTCGCCTGATAAACAAAGTAAGAGCCTACGGAATATCAGACCAGCTGTGTGGCTGGATTGAAGAGTTTTTAGCAAACAGAACACAGCATGTTGTTATCAATGGAGAGACGTCTACAGACGTTAAAGTAACCTCTGGCATGCCACAGGGGAGTGTTATGGGACCATTGATTTTCACAATATATATAAATGACCTAGTAGATAGTGTCGGAAGTTCCATGCGGCTTTTCGCGGATGATGCTGTAGTATACAGAGAAGTTGCAGCATTATAAAATTGTAGCGAAATGCAGGAAGATCTGCAGCGGATAGGCACTTGGTGCAGTGAGTGGTAACTGACCCTTAACATAGACAAATGTAATGTATTGCGAATACATAGAAAGAAGGATCCTTTATTGTATGATTATATGATAGCGGAACAAACAGTGATAGCAGCTAATTCTGTAAAATATCTGAGAGTATGCGTGCGGAACGATTTGAAGTGGAATGATCATATAAAATTAATTGTTGGTAAGGCGGGTACCAGGTTGAGATTCATTGGGAGAGTCCTTAGGAAATGTAGTCCATCAACAAAGGAGGTGGCTTACAAAACACTCGTTCGACCTATACTTGAGTATTGCTCATCAGTGTGGGATCCGTACCAGATCGGGTTGACGGAGGAGATAGAGAAGATCCAAAGAAGAGCGGCGCGTTTCGTCACAGGGTTATTTGGTAACCGTGATAGCGTTACGGAGATGTTTAGCCAATTCAAGTGGCAGACTCTGCAAGAGAGGCGCTCTGCATCGCGGTGTAGCTTGCTCGCCAGGTTTCAAGAGTGTGCGTTTCTGGATGAGGTATCGAATATATTGCTTCCCCCTACTTATACCTCCCGAGGAGATCACCAATGTAAAATTAGAGAGATTCGAGCGATCACGGAGGCTTTCGGACAGTCGTTCTTCCCGCGAACCTTACGCGACTGGAACAGAAAAGGGAGGTAATGACAGTGGCACGTAAAGTGCCCTCCGCCACACACCGTTGGGTGGCTTGCGGAGTATAAATGTAGATGTAGATGTCTTGTACCGTCGACACGCTTTATATACCCGCCACTGCTAGTTCTGCCACCTGCTGTCTGTCAGTGTTGCTTGCACGTTGACATCGAACATAGGCGATGGTCACATTAATGTGACTAGACCACGTATATATATGACCTACGCCCGCTCAAATGTTTGTCAGATACCATGTAAAAATATGGAATAAACCTGTGAAGAACTTTTCGAAATTTTTGGAAACAACGGTTCACATCGATTCAGTTAGGAAAAAAAAAGTGATCGAAAGTATCCGGACACCTGGCTTAAAAGTTCGTGGTGCCTTCCATCGGTAATGCTGGAATTCAATATTGTGTTGGCCCACACAATATGACAGCTTCCACTCTCGCAGACATGCGTTCAATCAGGTGCTGGAAGGATTCTTGGGTAATGGCATCCCATTCTTCACGGAGTGCTGCACTGCGGAGAGGTATCGATGTTGGTCAGTGAGGCCTGGCACGAAGTCGGCGTTCTAAAACATCCCAAAGATGTTCCATAGGTTTCAAGTCAGGACTCTGTGCAGGACAGTCCATTAAAGGGATGTTGTTGTCGTGTAACCACTCCGCCACAGGCCGTGCATTATGAACAGGTGCTCGATCGTGTTGAAAGATGCAGTCGCTATCCCCAAATTGATCTTCAACTGTGGGAAGCAAGAAGGTGCTTAAAACATCAACGTAGGCCTGTGCTGTGATAGTGCCACGCTAAATAACAAGGGGTGCAAAACCCCTCCATGAAAAGCTCGACCACACCATAAGACCACCGCCTCCGAATTTTACTGGTGGCATTACACACGCTGGCAGATGACGGTCACCAGGCATTGGCTATACCCACACCCTGCCATCGGATCGCCGCATTGTGTACCCTGATTCGTCACTCCACACAACATTTTTCTACTGTTCAATAGCCCAATGCTTACTCTCCTAATGTGAAGTGATGCGTCGTTTGGCACTTACCGGTGTCATGTGTGGCTTATGAGCAGCCTCTAGACCATGAAATACAAGGTTCCTCACCTCCAGCCTAACTGTCAGTTCATGCGGTGGATCTTGATGCGGTTTGGAATTCGTATGTGATGGTCTGTATAGATGTCTGCCTATAACACATTACGACCCTCTTCAACGGTCGGTGGTCTCTGTCAGTCAACAGACGAGGTCGGCCTGTACGCTTTTCTGCTGTACGCGTCCCTTCACGTTTCCACTTCATTATCACATCGGAAGCAGTGGACCTACGAATGTTGAGGAACGTGGAAATCTCGCGTACAGACGTGTGGCACAAATGATACTCAATCACCTGACCACGTTCGAAGTCCGTGAGTTCCACGGAGCGCCCCATTCTGCTCTCTCTCAATGTCTCATGACTACTGAGGTCGTTGATATAGAGTACCTGGCAGTAGGTGGCAGCACATTGCACCTAATACGAAAAATGTATATTTTTGGTTGTTTCCGAATATTTTTGATCGCATAGTGTAACTAGGAATAATGAGTAGGACGTCAAAAATCAAAGGAAGATAGAATATAAGGGCACTGAAACAAGGTAGTAGATGAATTAATATATCTTAAATATATCTTTCATAAGTAAATGGTACTTAATGTAATATTTTGAACGCTTTTGTGAATAAGAAAACAAAAAAATGTAGACATTTAAGTTACAGATTAGGGAAAGAGCAACTTCGGTTCGGAGGATAAGTCAGTTATCTCCGTCACTGATATTTAAAAACTAACACCATTATCTTACAAGGACACAGTGGGCCGGTATCATGTGCAGTATTGCCAACCCTTGCATATTACCGCTCTGAACGCACTCGTCCTGCTCTAGTGCAAGGCGGTGATGACCAAGGAATCAGTGAGCGTAATGCTAAAATAAACGCATCATCATCTGCTACGACGTAAGTCTAACGTTCTATGAGAGAAACGTGGAATTTGAAAAGGAAGGAAGGAATGGTGATTGGGTTTAATATCCCTTCGACAACGAGGTCATTAGAGACGAAGCACAAGCTCGGATTGTGTCAAGGGTTGGGAAGGAAATCGGCCGTCTTCTTTTAAAGGAACCACCCCAGCATTTGTCTGGAGCGATTTAGGGAAATCAAGGAAAACTAAATCAAGATGGCCTGACGCGGGCTTGAACCGTCGTCCTCCCGAACGGTAGAATTTAAATCTGCCTGTAGTAGCAAATCAGCGCTCCATATGAACAATGCCAATGGAAAAGATGTTCGAGTTTCATGATGTATGTTAACGGGATGTGGATGTGAAGGAGACTCTGAAGTGGAGCCTTACACTGCTTACTTTGTGAAGAGAAATACAAATAAAATGTGTGACGACCGACTATCTGGGACAACACAATTCGACAGCGTGTAAGACATGTTTTGTTTATTTTATTCTAGCAGCTTTTCATTTGGAAGTTAGCGGCCGTTCCAGGCCTTGCTTCCACATGAGGTGTCGAACCCAGATCCTTCCAATCACTATCCAGTGACGCTAACTGTTTTTTCTCCTTCGAAATTATCTATTTCCATTGGTAACACAAGTTACTGCAGTTTTACCCAGAAATTAGAATACATCAAACCACTGATTAGAAATTTTTTAAAAATAAAATCATTTTTTAATATACCACATTTTGGAACCAGACAGAAAAGTACAAAATAATTTCTGCTAGCCCGATACAGATTCCTAGTCTCATACACATAGTTCTGGAAATTGGTGATTGAGAACACTTGTAAGAGTTAAAACGAGGAACGTCGGACGCATCAGTACTCAGCTGATAAACAAATAGTTCATCTCCTTACTATTAGCTATTGCAAGCGCCCACGTTTTTCGATATAAATCCTACAAGTATTTTCACATCTAATAAACAATTCACAGTCGCAAATTATCCGCAATGTCTGTATGAGGTTAGAAACCTTTCTGGGGCTAGGAGAAATTAAAAGAAATACTTTTTAGCTCTGTTTAAGATGTACATTAGAAATTAAATTTTAGTTATATTATTATATTATGGATTTTAGTCCTGCGTTTGAGTGAAATTTTTCAGTCAGTTTCAGACGTATTGATGAGATTACATCAGAGATATGTGGTAAATTTCAAGTTTATTTACGTTTCACTTCACCTGAGTCAACTAGTGTATTGGTTCCTTCTACACGTATCTCGCAAAAAGATTGTGAATGTAATATTAGACAGATTCAAGCTAACACGGAGACTTACCAGCGATCGTGTTTCCCGCGAACCTTTGGCTACTGGAACAGGAAGAAAGGGGAAATGGTGATGGTACCAAACACCAGACAAGAAAAGGAGTTACTATTCCATTGTTATCCAGTTCTGAGCGATGTTAAAAGTTTCGCGTCTCCAGCTCATATGGAAATGACAATGGTAAACAAAGTACGTCATACACCAGACAAGAAAGCGAGTTGATATCACATTGTCATCAAGTTCTGAGCTATATTGAAAGTTTTAAGTTTCTACATTATCGGGTTTATTGGCGCCTCCAATTGCTTGTTGGCAACCTTTTGCGTGTCATTGTATATATGTGTGGGTGAGGTGGAAAGGGGGAGGCGTGGTGACGTGTGGGACAGTGGGATAGGAGATGGAGGATTACGAGTTTAGTTCTGCTGTTAAAAGTTGTAATTTGAGCAATGGAAAAATTTGATAGATTAAAGGAGAATTGAATCAACTTCATGCACACTTCACTTAAGCATTTTTCTATTCAAAAAGGTTTTAGGATTATTTAATAGAAAATTACTTTACCATAGTCAATGAATTAGCTCGGTGTTGCAAACATCAAAACACACACATACTCCTGCCAACAAGCAACTGAATGTCTAAGCAGTTTAGAAGCGACAGGAAAAAAAATATATTTATCAGTTGCTGATTGCGGTTCAGAGGTGTGTCATTTAATCACACGCCGAGCGCGTGCTTTGTGCGAACCGGCATTAGCCAACAGCTCCCAGGATTGCATCAGCGTAATTGAGTTGTCGGTCACGCGGATATATAATTCAGCTGCCCCTACCGATCGTTCTTATGCAACCTGCAGCACCTTCAAATAGCACAGGCAAGATATTCATACACTCTTCCATTTTATGTGCAAACTATTAGTCCTACAGAAAAAAAAAATGAACAGGGCCGTTATGTAGGATGTTTAATGTAGATAAATTTTGTACTCCGATTCGTTTTCATTAGAGGCCGTAGTATTCGGGTCAATCAACAACAAACTACACAAGTGACTTTATACTCGTAAGCCGCTGCCTGGAACGAAAAAGTACCCAGTACAAAATTGAAGTACATTAAGTTTTCTACAGATATTTCCAATTCATTTGTTATGTAGCCTATAACGAGCGTGGGAACATGAAAAGCTAGTGTATGGTTTTTGAAGGCTCCGCAGGTTACATAGAATCCAGCTCTAGGGGCAGGCGAAGAAATTGGTACAGCTGCCAAATATCATGTAGGGCCTGCACTAGCACACAGAAGTGCCACAACACGACGTGCCACTAACGTCGGAAGTAGTGATGGAGGGTATGGAGACCACGAATACTGCAGGACTGTCCATAAATCCATAAGAGTACGAGGGGCTGGAGATCTTTTCTGAACAGTACGTTACAAGGCACCCCAGGCTCAATAATGTTCATGTCTGTGGAGTTTGGTGGCCAGCGGAAGTGTTTAAACTCATAAGAGTTTTCTTGGAGCCACTCTGTACCAATTCTGGACGTATGGAGTGTTGCATTTTCCTGCTGGACTTGCCCAAGTCCGTCGGAATGCACAATGGACATGAATGGATGCAGGTGATCAGACAGGATGCGTACGTGTCACCCGTCAGAGTCGTATCGAGAGGTATCAGGGGTCTTATATCACTCCAACTGTACACACCCCACATTATTACAGATCCTGTACCAGCCTGAACAGTGCCCTGCTGACATGCAGGATCCATGGATTCATGAGGCTGTGTCCATACCCGAACACGTCCATCCGCTCGATACAATTTGAAACGAGACTCGTCCGACCAGGCAACTTCATTCTAGTCATCAACAGGCCAATTTCGGTGAGGACGGGCCCACGCGAGGCGTGAAGCTTTGTATTGTGCGTCATCAAGGGAACACGAGTGGGTCTTCGCTCCGAAAGCCAAAATCGATTATGTTTCGTTGAATGGTTCGGAGATGCTGTGTCCCATCGCTTGCGCGCCGACTACGTTCAAACTCAATTTATTCTTGATAACCTGCCATTGTAGCAGCAGTAACCCAGTAACCGATCTAACGACTGCGCCAGACACTGGTCTTATATAGGCGTTGCCGACCACAGTGCATATATAGGCGTTGCCGACCACAGCGCCTTATTCTGCCTGTTTACATATCTCTGTATTTGAATACGCATGCCTGAACCAGTTTCTTTGGAGCTTCAGTGTTAATGATGGTGTTTATACGTCGAGATGGTTCTGGTAATGCCTAGAGCTCTCATGGAACATTCATACAAACATGTGAGAGTGTCAGAAAGGTCATTATTTGAGATGTTAGGATGTTGTCTTGGCGACGTATGAGAGGCCCATGTTGCACTTTGTCGGATTGCGGTAAGGACGTATTCATAGCACCAGGTCTTCACACCCCTTCTGAATGTTTTCCAGAAAAGAGTTTCCATATTTTATATTTTATTCAATTCCGTATCTTCAGGTAAGATGTCGCCCCTCCTCACTTCTCCAACAAAGCCTGACATTACGTGAATATCATCATTCTAGGATGCTGGTTGGAAAAAAAAGGATATCAATTTATCGTCTATGGCCTCTCAGATCATCAGATGTTACGTCCTGCGACTTTTATCTGCGGGGTACACAAAGGATAGTGTTTTTGCATCACCTATGCCAGAAGAATAATATACAGAACAATGAAAAAGAAAACTGATGTGTTAGATGACGGTCAGTTTGGCTTTAGAAAAGGTAAAGGCACCCTAGAGGCAATTCTGGTGCTGCGGTTGATAATGGAAGCAAAACTAAAGAAAAATCGAGACACGCTCATAGGATTTGTCGACTTGGAAAAAGCATTCGACAATATTAAATGGTGCAAGATGTAAGAAATTCTGAGAAAAATAGGGGTAAGCTATAGGGAGAGACGGGTAATGTATATGTACAAGAGCCAAGAAGGACTAATGAGAGTGGACCAAGAAGTAAGTGCTCAGATTAAAAAGGGTGTAGTCTTTCACCCCTACTGTTCAGTCTGTACATCAAGTTTACTTTAAATCGCGCTGTAGGAAGCGATGATGGAAATAAAAGACAGGTTCAAGAGTGGAATTAAAATTCAAGGCGAAAGGGTACCAATGATACGATTCGCTGATGACATTGCTATGCCGAGTGAAAGTGAAGAATAATTACATGATCTGCTGAATGGAATGAAAAGTCTAACGAGTACAGAGTATGGGTTGAGAGCAAATCGCAGAAAGACGAAGGTAATGAGAAGTAGTGGAAATGAGAGCAACAAGAAACTTAACATCAACATTAATGGACACGAAGTAGATGACGTTAAGGAATTCTGCTACCTAGACAGTAAAATAACCAATGACGGACGGAGCAAGGAGGGCATGAAAAGCAGTTTAGCACTGGCAAAAAAGGGCATTCCTGGCCAAGAGAAGTCTACTAATATCAAATATCGGCCTTAATTTGAGGAATAAATTTCTGAGCATGTACTTTTGGAGCACAGCATTGTATGGTAGTGAAACAAGGATCGTGGGAAAACCGGAACAGAAGATAATCGAAGCATTTGAGATGTGGTGCTACAGGTGAATGTTGAAAATTAGGCGAAGTGATAAGTTTAGGAATGAGGAGGTTCTGCGCAGAATCGGAGAAGAAAGGAATATGTGGAAAACACCGACTAGGAGAAGGAACAGGATGATAGGTCATCTGTTAAGAGATGAGGGAATGACTTGCATGGTACTAGAGGTAGCTGTAGATCGCAAAAACTGGTTCAAATGGCTCTAAGCACTATGGGACTTAACATATGAGGTTATTAGTCACCTAGACTTCGGACTACTTAAACCTAACTAACCTAAGGACATCACACACATCCATGCCCGAACCAGGATTCGAACCTGCGACCGTAGCAGCAGCGCGGTTCCGGACTGAAGCGCATAGAACCGCTCGGCCACAGCGGCCGGCAGCAAATAATTGAGAACGTAGGTTGCAATATCTACTCTGAGATTAAGAGGTTGGCACAGAGGAGGAATTTCTTGGTGGGTCGTATAAACCATTCATAAGATTGATGTCTCAAAAGAAATTGCCTGCTAGTCATCAGCATCTACGACATCTAATTATAAATGTGATAACTGGAGATGGTGCATCACATGGTGCTCACAGTGTGCGCATATCATTTGGACATTGAAGTCTGGACCTTTCTCTGGCGAAGAACTTTGGGAGTGGGTTTGTACCGTTTGTAGTTCGTGAGGAATAAAAAACCTGTACTAGAAATAGATAGTGTTGCGTCGTTAGGATAAGAGAATAAGGACTGTGAAGAAACCTGATATCTCCTGAGACGTAAGAAAGAACGAAATACTGTACTGATGGGTGGATGTACCTCCATTGCGACGAGAAAAATGCATTGCCTTGTTGGTATACGATAAGACGCGTTGCAGGGACGACACCGCAGTATACGTAAACAGAAGTTAAGAAAAGTAGGTCAGATTTTATCTGCAGCTGATTGCGTCCGTGCTGTGCAGAGGTCTATCGCTTAGCCACACGCCGAGCGCGTGCATTGTGCGAACCGGCATGAGCTAACAACTCCCGGGATTGCATCAGGGTAATTGAGTTGCCGGTCACGTGGTTCGTTTATCGACGTCATTGACCGGCAACGCATTCTCCTGGGAGGGTCTGCGTTGTTGTTTCGAGGGTCGACAGGTGATCACGTGTACTGAGGGTGGGCTGATCGGCACTGAATTAGGTGAAACATTGCAATACGAAACAGTGAAATCGTTAGAGGTGGGTGCATCCCTGGAGATGTGAAATGAACGTAGAAAAAAATCCTTGCAACAAGAAGAAATTAACGCAGAGTAACGAAATTTTGGGAATACGCGTGTCTAGGTGACAAATTTAAGTGATTAACGTTGTACCAGGTGATCAAAAACTCAGTATTAATTTCAAAACTGAATAAATAACGGAATAATGTAGATAGAGAGGTAAAAATTGACACACATGCTTGGAATGGCATGAGGTTTTATTAGAACAAAAAAAAAAAAAAAATACAAAAGTTCAAAAATTTCCGACAGATGGCGCTTCATCTGATCAGAATATCAATAATTAGCATAACAAAGTAAGACAAAGCAAAGATGATGTTATTTACAGGAAATACTCAATATGTCCACCATGATTCCTCAACAATAGCTGTAGTCGAGGAATAATGTTGTGAACAGCACTGTAAAGCATGTCCGTAGTTATGGTGAGGCATTGGCGTCGGATGTTGTCTTTCAGCATCCCTAGAGATGTCGGTCGATCACGATACACTTGTGACTTCAGGTAACCCCAAAGCCAATAATCGCACGGACTGAGGTCTGGGGACCTGGGAGGCCAAGCATGACGAAAGTGGCGGCTGAGCACACGCGCATCACCAAATGACACGCATCTGTCGGACATTTCTTTTGTTTCTTGGTTCTAATAAAACCCCATGTCATTCCAAGCACGTATGGCAATTTTTACCTCTCTATCTACATTATTCCGTGGTTTATTAAGTTTCAAATTTATACTGACCTTTTGATCACCCGGCATGATCACACATTGTAAGCCCTAGAAAAGGCATTATAATTCTGTGAAATGCTGCCACATTAATGACAGATGTAACAGCGAGAATGCTGAATGCAAGCATGTAGATGTGCATGGATTGTGTCGTACAAGTGCCGGAGGTCAGTTTGTGGACTGGAGTTTCACACCTGTTGCACGTGTTCGGTCAATACAGGGACGGTTAATGCTGGTTCTGGATGACGCTGGAGTCGTCTTCCGGTGATGTTCCATACGTGCTCGATTGGAGACGGATCTGGTGATCGAGCACATCAAGGTAACAAGTGGAGACTCCGTAGAGCATATTAGGTTAAAACAGCAGCTCGTGGGCGAACGATATCCTGTTGGAAAACATCCCCTGGAATGGTGTTCGGGAATGACAGCGCCACTTGTCGAATCACAAGACTGACGTACAAGATTGCAGTCAAGGTGCTGTCATACGAAATCGCACCCCAGTATAGGTCCAGTGTGTCTAGGACGCAAACAGGCTGATTGCAGACGCTCACCTAGCCTCGTCCTAATCAATACACCGACGCAGAAACGGCTTCCGTTAGAAGTCAAAACAGACCTCCACTCCGCCCTCCATTGTGCTCCTGCTGGACATCGGCGAAGTCGCAAATGGTGGTCAAGCTACAGAGCGAAGGTTCAGAGCTGTCCTTGAAATAACCAATTTGGAAGAGTTGGTTGTGTCACTGTGGTGCTAACCGTTGATTGAATTGTTGCTGCAGACGCACTACGACGCGCCACAGCCATACGCCGAACACGACCGACTTCCCTCTCGGTAATGCCACTTGTCTAGAGCCATACTTGCGTCCACACTTTCACGTGACCGCCGCTGCCGGCAATCATATACAGTGGCTGTATCTCTGCCAAGTCTTTTTTCAGTATCGCGAAAGAAACATCCAGGTTCTCGTAGCGTCGTATCCCTCACTGAGCTGCTTTAGCTCACAACCAATTTTTTACGTCTTCAGTTATTTGCTGTATGTATTCCAATCTCTGTCTTCCTCTACATTTTTTACCCTCTACAGTTACCTCTAGTACCGTGGCACTTACTTCCTGATGACTTAACATGTTGCTGTTGTTGTGGTCTTCAGTCCTGAGACTTATTTGATGCAACTCTCCATGCTACTCTATACTGTGCAAGATTCTTCATCTCCCAGTACTTGCTGCAACCTTCTGAATCTGCTTAGTGTATTCATCATCAAAGGAGTTATGCTATTTGGGGAGCAAAATAACTGATGATGGTCGAAGTAGAGAGGATATAAAATGTAGACTGGCAATGGCAAGGAAAGCGTTTCTGAAGAAGAAAAATTTGTTAACATCGAGTATAGATTTAAGTGTCAGGAAGTCGTTTCTGAAAGTATTTGTATCGAGTATAGCCATGTATGGAAGTGAAACATGGACAATAAATAGTTTGGACAAGAAGAAAATAGAAGCTTTCGAAATGTGGTGCTACAGAAGAATGCTCAAGATTAGACGGGTAGATCACATAACTGATGAGGAGGTATTGAATAGAATTGGGGAGAAGGGGAGTTTGTGGCACAATTTGACAAGAAGAAGGGATCGGTTTGTAGGACATGTTCTGAGGCATCAAGGGATCAGAAATTTAGCATTGGAGGGTAGCGTGGAGGGTAAAAATTGTAGAGGGAGACCAAGAGATGAATACACTAAGCAGATTCAGAAGGATGTAGGTGGCAGTAGGTACTGGGAGATGAAGAAGCTTGCACAGGATAGAGTAGCATGGAGAGCTGCATCAAACCAGTCTCAGGACTGAAGACCACAACAACAACATTCCGAGTCCACTTTCTGTATTCATTAGGCTGTGCATTCCATTCAGCAGATCCTGTAATTCTCCTTCACTTTCACTGAGGATAGCAATGTCGTCAATTATCATTGATATCCTTTCACCCTGAATTTTAATTCCACTCTTGAACCTTTCTTTTACTGCCATCATTGTTTCTTACAGCGTGTATTTGAAGCAAATCTGATTTAATCCTCATGGTGGCACCACAGAGCCACTCTTAAGCGACTGGCGTGAAATTTGAATGGAGATCATCTTTCTGCTGTAGAAACACGCCCCTAATCTCGTGCAACTGCATCATGGGGCTGGGATTTTTTTCCACAATTGAACAAAGGGTAGTCGAAGTTGTAACTATAAGCTCGAAAAGAGCTTCTATAAAAATTCGCCTTTCAATGTGACATGTCGGAGATCTTGGTTGTAGAAGTCTGCATTCTGCTATTCAGGAAACTTTCTACCTTTGAAAAGGTAGCGTCATCATTCTGGTTTTTCATCTGAGGAAAAACGAAAAACGGTTCCATGTCAGAAGAATGTGGGGGTGCGCCCGAAGAAGCAGCATGTGTTGACTGGGTCCCACGATGATTCTTCCTTACAGACTCCTGCATCCTCGTCACGAGGTTTCGCTGGGATGCTCCTGCGACAGTTTTCCCCCTGATGAGCACTACTTCTAATGGCTGTCAATTCGACTAAATACCTAGGAATTTGTGGCGTGCGTACTGTAAGACCTTCGGTACACACACCATCAGATTATTTGACTTGTCGCCCTAACGAAGTAGGCGAGTGTCAGCAATATGTCTCGTGGTCTTATCGTGGCGTGTTTATCTTCTGCCGTTAGGTAAGACGATAGAAATGCCACATGCACGCTTAGAGTAGAAGACTGACGGTGACCAACTTTAAACAGAACTTGATTAATTTGCACACATTTATTAAAATAATAAAAAGCATAGACATTACGTAACTTGATTCTGGATGCTGTTTACAATTGACAATCTGAAGTTCCTTTGGTCTTGGTACATTAATCTTATTCTCACATATCTCTGATACTTGACAAAGTGTCTATACATTTCTCTTCATGGCTATGTACAGAAATATGGTAATCTTATTAGGCGCAGACTGAAACTTTACTATATACTGGTACAGACAAATGCAGACTGACTAATCGGAGGTCTGTACACTCGTTATGATACCTCGCGCGTTCATGTATCACCGCGCGAGTGTGATCCGCGAGGAGAAAAGGTTCTACGTTAGCAGGAATCTCATTGGCTGCGTTACATATTAATACGCGGATCGGCGGAACCAGAATTTTGTCCGTCTCTAAGGCAGCGCCATCTCGTAGTGCGGAGATGGACGAGCGCTGCGCCTGCGCTGTTGTGCTTAGCGGGGCGCGCTCTAGTGGGAAAGTTATGTACACGTTGACTACGCGTAACTATGTACACAACAGAATTACAATTACGAGCATTTTAAATTGGAAAGACCACATACTCCTAGATAATATTGTGGGGAAGACGAAACAAAGACTGCTCTTTGTTGGAAGAACATTTAGAAGATGCGACAAACCCACTAAAGAGACAGGTTACATTACACTTGACCGTCCTCTGCTGGAATACTGCTGTGCTGTGTGGGATACTTACCAGATATATTGACGGTGAGCATCAAAAAAGTGCAAAGAAGGCCAGCTCCTTTCATGTTATCGCGCAATAGAGGTGAGAGTGTCACTGATATGATACGCGAGTTGGCATGTCAGTCAATGGAACAAAGGCTGTTTTGTTTCTGGCGAGATCTATTTACGAAATTTCAATCACTAACTTTCCCTTCCGAATGCGCAAATATTTTGTTGATACCCACCTACGTAGGGAGAAATGTTCATCATAATAAAATAAGAGAAATCAGAGCTCGAACGGAAAGATTTAGGTGTTCCTTTTTCCACGCGCCATTCGAGAGTGGAATGGTGGAGAAGTAATAAGAAAATGGTTCGATGAACCCTCTGCTAGGTACTTAAGCGTGAATTGCAGAGTAAGCATGTAGATGTAGATGTAGATGTAGATCTGACAGCACCACACCGTGGCGGTGTAAAAAGCATGGCAGTACTTTCCCCGACAATGATGTTTTCGTCCATGACGGCAGTGGTGAACTCACACGTTTCCAGTGTTTACTTTGGTCCCTTATTTTGGGACGATAATTCACCTGTGGTGATTAGGTAGCTAATGAAGTGACCAGGACCGTCCTAATACAGTATCAAAATTTCCAATACCGTCTCGGTTAGGCGGGACTTTTGATAGGGTGTGAGCAGCCACGGAACCCAGCAGGTGGCCACCTATCTCGTGTTCAAAACTGTAGAGTTTCTAATTTTTGACATTCAAGGGGTGTGATAGCTCTGTATTTTCATTCCGTGTGTCATACATCATACCGGTACATTGGATATTTTTCGAACAGTAGTCTTCACCAGTCCGTCTGCTGCGCCACAGACGTTCTGAGTAGAAGCAATGTGGTCTTTGGTTGTCTGTAGCATTATCATTGCTGTAGCATTCTGTGGGTAAGTGAATAAATCAGGCGTTGGTCACATTACTGGCCAGGGAACCACACGAACTTCAGCCCATCGATTTGACTCATATTGAAAGGGTGTGCAGGACACCATTGGGCTTCAGCACACACTGATGACCCAAAACATCGTGACCACCTGCTTAATAGCATGTTGTTTCACTTTTCAAACACAGTACAGCAGAGATTCTGCTTGGCATTGATTCTACAAGTCCTTACAGGATTCCAGAAATATGTGGCACTAGATATCTAGGTACAGGTCAATCAATTCTGGAAAATTACGGGATGGTTGGTTTACGGGCACGCAGCCGGCGCTCGCTGTGTGTTCCAGTGGGTACAGATCAGGCACATTTGCTGGCCAAGACATCAATCTGAGTTCACTATAATGCCTCTGAAACAACTGTAGCACGATTCGGACCTTGCAACACTACTGGAAGATGTCAACACAGTAGGGGAAAACTTCAAGCATGAGACGATCCAGGTGGTCCGCAGTAATCCTCACGTAATTCATTTATGCCGTAATGCCTTCGATTACCACCAAAGATCACATGGAAGCCCAGCTCAGTGTACTCCATAGTGTATAATTCTACCGTGACCGGCCCCCATCTGAGGCACGGTGCATGTTTCGTGCAGCCATACGCCTGGATGACGACGTTTAAAGATCCAAATATCGACCTGGTGTAGCAAGAAATACACTACTGGGCATTAAAATTGCTACACCACGAAGATGACGTGCTATAGACGCGAACTTTAACCGACAAGAAGAAGATTCTGTGATATGCAAAAGATTAGCTTTTCAGAGCATTCACACACGGTTGGCGCCGGTGGCGACACCTACAACGGACTGACATGACGAAAGTTTCCAACCCATTTCTCATACACAGACGGCAGTTGACAGGCGTTGCCTGGTGAAACGTTGTTGTGATGCCTCGTGTAAGGAGGAGAAATGCGTACCATCACGTTTCCTACTTTGATAAAGGTCGGATTGTAGCCTATCGCGATTGCGGTTTATCGTATCGCTACATTGCTGCTCGCGTTGGTCGAGATGCCATGACTTTTAGCAGAATATGGAATCGTTGGGTTCAGGAGGGTAATACGGAACGCCATACTGGATCCCAACGGCCTCGTATCACTAGCAGTCGAGATGACAGGCATCTTACCCGTGCAGCCACGTCTCGATCTCTGAGTCAACAGATGGGGACGTTTGCAAGACAACAATCATCTGCACTAACAGTTCGACGACGTTTGCAGCAGCATGGCCTATCAGCTCGGAGACCACGGCTGCGGTTACCCTTGACGCTGCATCACAGAAAGGAGCGCCTGCGATGGTGTACTCAATGACGAACGTGGGTGCACGAATGGCAAAACGTCATTTTTTCGGATGAATCCAGGTTCTGTTTACAGCATCGTGATGGTCGCATCCATGTTTGGCGACATCGCGGTGAACGCACATTGGAAGCATGTATTCGTCATCGCCATACTGTCGTATCACCCTGCGTCATGGTATGGGGTGCCATTGGTTACACGTCACGGTCACCTCTTGTTCGCATTGACGGCACTTAGAACAGTGGACGTTACCATCTGACTTTCAGAAAAGCATCATCCACACAATTCCGAGGACGGCAAGAGCTGACAAGAGCGAGAATTATCGCACAATCAGCTTAACAGCTCATGCATCGAAGCTGCTCGCAAGAATAATATACAGAAGAATGGAAAAAAAATTGAGAATGCGCTAGGTGACGATCAGTTTGGCTTTAGGAAAAGTAAAGGGACGAGAGAGGCAATTCTGACGTTACGGCTAGTAATGGAAGCAAGGCTAAAGAAAAATCAAGACACTTTCATAGGATTTGTCGACCTGGAAAAGCGTTCGACAATATAAAATGGTGCTAGCTGTTCGAGATTCTGAAAAAAGTAGGGGTAAGCTATAGGGAGAGACGGGTCATATACAATATGTACAACAACCAAGAGGGAATAATAAAAGTGGACGATCAAGAACGAAGTGCTCGTATTAAGAAGGGTGTAAGACAAAGCTGTAGCCTTTCGCCCCTACTCTTCAATCTGTACATCGAGGAAGCAATGATGGAAATAAAAGAAAGGTTCAGGAGTGGAATTAAAATACAAGATGAAAGGATATCAATGATACGATTCGCTGATGACATTGCTATCGTGAGTGAAAGTGAAGAAGAATTAAATGATCTGCTGAACGGAATGAACAGTCTAATGAGTACACAGTACGGTTTGAGAGTAAATCGGAGAAAGACGAAGGTAATGAGAAGTAGTAGAAATGAGAACAGCGAGAAACTTAACATCAGGATTGATGGTCACGAAGTCAATGAAGTTAAGGAATTCTGTTATCTAGGCAGTAAAATAACCAATGACGGACGGAGCAAGGAGGACATCAAAAGCAGACTCGCTATGGCAAAAAAGGCATTTCTGGTCAATAGAAGTCTACTAATATCAAATACCGGCCTTAATTTGAGGAAGAAATTTCTGAGTATGTACGTTTGGAGTACAGCATTGTATGGTAGTGAAACATGGACTGTGGGAAAACCGGAACAGAAGAGAATCGAAGCATTTGAGATGTGGTTCTACATAGGAATGTTGAAAATTAGGTGGACTGATAAGGTAATGAATGAGGTGGTTCTACGCAGAATCGAAGGAATGACTTCCATGGTACTAGAGGGAGCTGTAGAGGGCAAAAACTGTAGAGGAAGACAGAGATTGGAGCCGGCCGCGGTGGTCTAGCGGCTTTAGGCGCTCAGTCCGGAACCGCGCGACTGCTACGGTCGCAGGTTCGAATCCTGCCTCGGGCATGGATGTGTGTGATGTCCTTAGGTTAGTTAGGTTTAAGTAGCTCTAAGTTCTAGGGGACTGATGTCCACAGATGTTAAGTCCCCTAGTGCTCAGAGCCATTTGAACCATTTTGAACAGAGATTGGAATACGTCAAGCAAATAATTCAGGACGTAGGTTGCAAGTGCTACTCTGAGATGAAGAGGTTAGCAAAGGAAAGGAATTCGTGGCGGGCCGCATCAAACCAGGCAGTAGACTGATGACAAAAAAAAAAGACGACCGTGCGAAATCCTACATTTCAGCAGGATAATGCACGACCGTATGTTGCAGGTCCTGTTCGGGCCGTCTGGGATACAGAAAATGTTCGAGTGCTGCCCTGGCCAGTACATTCTCCAGATCTCTCACCAATTGGAAACGTCTGGTCAATGGTGGCCGTGCAACTGGCTCGTCACAATACGGCAGTCACTACTCTTGATCGTGTTGAAGCTGCATGCACAGCTGTACCTGTACACGCCATCCAAGCTCCGTTTGACTCAATGCCGAGGCGTATCAAGGCCGTTATTACGGCCAGAGATGGTTGTTCTGGGTACTAATTTATCAGGATCTATACACCGAAATTGCGTGAAAATGTAATCACATGTCAGTTGTAGTGTAATATATTTGTCCGATGAATACCCGTTTATCATCTGCATTTCTTCTTGGTGTAGCAATTTTAATGGCCAGTAGTGTACTATTCATTCGACAAGCGACACGTTTCTATTGATCCAGTGATACTGTGCTCATTGCAGTCATAACTGGCGATGTCGTTGGGTCAACACAGGGACAAGTAGGGGTCGTGAGATGTGGAGCTCTGTTCAACAATGGCCTTTGCGCGGTGTGCTACGAAACCCTTGTGCCTGCACCAGAATTGTGCTCTGTCTTCAGATCTGCCACAGATCGCTGCCTATTTTGGATTCCACAGTGAGTGATCCTCCAAACTCTGCGCTTTGTTATGCGACGTGGTCGTCCAATACCATACCGACTGCTCGTTATTTCACCGCCATGCAACGTTTTTCCACAGGTGCTCACGACAGTAGTACGCCGACAGGCGACCAGCTTTATCGTTTCAGAGATTCTCTTTCGCAGCCGCAGCGCCACAAAGACGTGCTCTTCAACAAAACCGATTACATAAGTGGATTTCCGCATTTGCTGCCCGTATCTTCGCTATAATGCCTATCCTCCCATCTCTCTTCCGCTCACATTCTTTCCTTACTGCGTCACGTGCCCGCAGCAGCACCAGAAGGCATGCAACCTCGCGGTGGGCAATGGCAACAGTGTCTTGGCTCACCAGTATAAGTAAACAGAAAGACGCTAATCTCAACCGTTTTCGAGAAAATTGAGTTCCAACATTTATGGAGTGCTTGTATGCTTCGTAAGGTCGCTAATAATCAAGCACTTCGCAACCGAGCGAATAAGCGTATACTTCCGTGACTGCGAAGTCTTTGGATCGAATCTCGCTGTCGGTACTTCTTTTTGTTTTCATTCCCACGTGTGTGGTACGCCACAAAATAGTGTGATGAACGAGAACCGCTTACGAATGTAAACCAAGTTTGTTTTACAATAGACGCATTGAAAGAAGCGTGCAAAAAAATTAGGCAGTCGTTACATTTGCTGCATGTCTCTATAATTGTTGTTTCCCATATTTCCACTATTAGCATCATTCTGATTCGTGTAGTGCACCGTAGGATAACTTTATACATGTGTGTGGATACATAATTTAAGTAAAATGATTGTACTGATTTGATTCAAAGTGTGTGTCGTCTTTTTATTTCCAGTCTCCTTACCAAAACATTTTTTCTAGCTTTTTTTTTCAGGATAAAGATTATGAAAATAATAAATATATTGTTAGAATTGCATGAGCATGAAGAAAAAGCAGTAGTGCTGAAAATGGGAGTCGATCCGGAGACCTCGCGCTTATAAAACAAAGCAGATACTCTCTTGGCTGTCGATTCATTGATTGCTAGCGACCATGAAAAGTATACAAGCAAGCCTAAAATTTTCAGAGAGCTTTTTCTCGAAAACGACTGGGAGTTGCGTGTTCCTCTTTACATATAATCAGGTCCTATCCGTGCTCTAGAGATCCTAAGTCGGTATAGGAGTAGGAGAGGGGTGGGGCTGGGGGGGACTTCGTACTGTATCCTCCTGGGCAGTCTGGAAATAGCCTGCATTGCATAGAGGTAAAGATACAGAGAATGTTGAATTGTGAAAAAACAATTTGGTAAGGATTTTCGGGTAACGTTGTTGCTACATTCCTTGCCTTCGCGTAATTTATGATGTGTTTGGAAAACATAAATTTGTATTTAGTTTTTTATGTATTGGTTCAAACATTGGTTAGTTTCATTGATGAGACACAATTATGTAAAGTTTTCAGTTCACATGGCTTGCAATCACAAATGGCTCAAATGGCTCTGAGCACTATGGGACTTGACTTCTGAGGTCATCAGTCCCCTAGAACTTAGAACTACTGAAACCTAACTAACCTAAGGACATCACACACGTCCATGCCCGAGGCAGGATTCGAACCTGCGACCGTAGCGGTAGCGCCTAGAACCGCTCGGCCACCCCGGCCGGCACAAGTTGAAGATTTACCACTCCTTCGCCATTCTCTTAACTCATGTCATGGCAGAGTCATAATTCCTATTAAATAGTGATTTTTGAAAAGATGGTTGCAATTGTTGAACAATCGGAGTTTTAATATAGTTTTTGAATGCTAGTCTCTTTCTGTGTCATTAAGTAAATGCTGCATTCTCTACCATCTCGTCATGAATTTCATTTTCTGATTATGTACGTCGCCGCAGTGAACTATGCGGAACGCAGCTGCTAAGACCGAAGCACGCTCCGCTTGCAATAGAACTCCCCATCGTATCTTCCTCAGATTTAGTGGTAAAATTGTCCAGTGGATAGCCCGTCAAAGTTGAAGACAGATCAAGCATGGAAACAGGAAGAAGGTGTACAGAACTGTGAAAAAAGAAGCAAAATAGAAACAGTTAACGGTCCGCGCTCAAGATGTGCTATGCCGAGACAATTATAACAGTCAGGCCGTTGTGGCTCTGTGGTCACTGTGTTGGACAACAAAGTCGGAGATACGAGCTCAACTTTCTCTCCCGCTCGTATTTTTTTTTCATATAATTATGAACTGTCAGAGAGACAGAGGCTGTATACTGTGGCGTTTAGGTCGCTCGTGAATTTTTTGAAACTTTTGGAGTTTGTTGCTTTGCCTCGAGTTTATCTTCGGAATTAACCATGCATGTAAACTCAGTTTTCTATTATCACTGTACTTATATCCTTGAGACACACCGTCAACTTTCAATTTATGCTTCAGTGGAGTTCTCCTGCGTTGGTTCAGCGTTGTGAACATTGCAACGGTGTACCGTAGGTCTCTAGAAGAGCGTAGCGTTCCAAAGGATTGGAAAATGGCACGGGTCATACCCGTTTTCAAGAAGGGACGTCGAACAGATGTGCAGAACTGTAGACCTATATCTCTAACGTCGATCAGTTGGAGAATTTTGGAACACGTCTTATGTTAGAGTATAATGACTTTTCTGGAGACTAGAAATCTACTCTGTAGGAATCAGCATGGGTTTCGAAAAAGACGATCGTGCGGAACCCAGCTCGCGCTATTCGTCCACGAGACTCGGAGGGCCACAGACACGGGTTCCCAGGTACATGCCGTGTTTCTTGACTTCCGCAAGGCGTTCGATACAGTTCCCCACAGCCGTTTAATGAACAAAGTAAGAGCATATGCACTATCAGACCAATTGTGTGATTGGATTGAAGAGTTCCTAGATAACGGAACGCACCATGTCATTCTCAATGGAGAGAAGTGTTCCGAAGTAAGAGAGATTTCAGGTGTGCCGCAGGGGAGTGTCGTAGAACCGTTGCTATTCACAATATACATAAATGACCTTGTGGATGACATCGAAAGTTCACTGAGGCTTTTTGCGGATGCTGCTGTGGCATATCGAGAGGTTGTAACAATGGAAAATTGTACTGAAATGCAGGAGGATCTGCAGCGAATTGACGCATGGTGCAGGGAATGGCAATTGAATCTCAATGTAGACAAGTGTAATGTGCTACGAATACATAGAAAGATAGATCCCTTATCATTTAGCTACAATATAGCAGGTCAGCAACTGGAAGCAGTTAATTCCATAAATTATCTGGGAGTACACATTAGGAGTGATTTAAAATGGAATGATCATATAAAGTTGATCGTTGGTAAGGCAGATGCCAGACCGAGATTCATTGGAAGAATCCTAAGGAAATCCAATCGGAAAACAAAGGAAGTAGGTTACAGTACGCTTGTTCGCCCAGTGCTTCAATACTGCTCAGCAGTGTGGGATCCGTACCAGATGGGGTTGATAGAAGAGATAGAGAAGATCCAACGGAGAGCAGCGCGCTTCGTTACAGGATCATTTAGTAATCGCGAAAGCGTTACGGAGATGATAGATAAACTCCAGTGGAAGACTCTGCAGGAGAGACGCTCAGTAGCTCGGTACGGGCTTTTGTTGAAGTTTCGAGAAGATACCTTCACCGAGGAGTGAAGCAGTATATGGCTCCCTCCTACGTATATCTCGCGAAGAGACCATGAGGATAAAATCAGAGAGATTAGAGCCCACACAGAGGCGTACCGACAATCCTTCTTTCCACGAACAATACGAGACTGGAATAGAAGGGAGAACCGATAGAAGTACTCAAGGTACCCTCCGCCACACACCGTCTGGTGGCTTGATGATTATCGTCGTAGATGTAGATGTAGATTGTGATGACGGCAAAATAAATGTTCCTTATTATGTTTCTAATTAAAATGGTTCCCATGGCTCTGTGCACTATGGGACATAACATCTGAGGTCATCAGTCTCCTAGACTTAGAACTACTTAAACCTAACTAACCTAAGGACATCACACGCGTCCATGCCCGAGGCAGGATTCGAACCTGCAACCGTAGTGTTTCTAATTGTTTGTGTGTTTGTACCAGCAGCCCACCAATCCCCTTACCCGCCATTCTGTCATTATAAAAATATTAATTACGTAACTTCCTTTTTTCGAGGTTTCGAGCTAACATCTCAAAGATGTTTGGGCTCACATGTGGTTCCTCTTCGTCGGAACGTCTTGGCTCAAACTCGTCATGGGGTTGAACAGCACGTGTCGCATTACACGCCCTAAATTAGACACTTGAGACCCTTTGGTTAAATTGTCTGGCTGATGGCAAGTTTGCGAAATACAAAGTTAACATAACATATAATAACAGTAATAATAATATCCCCAACTAACTTAACGAACCATAAATGATGTAGGCCAGACAGCTGCGATTTGGTTAGAAAACAAACAAATAGCGAAAGTGGTCGTATTTAGAGTTACTGTTACACTAGAGGGCATATCCATTTGATCATTCACAATCTCACCGCGAAACACAATACTCCACCTCGATATTTACACGAAAAGTTAGAGTTCACTGCAGGTGCGCGGCTGCTCACCTTGATACCACACAACGCGAAATTTCCAAGTCGTTTCACCTGAAGAGCGACTCCCGCTTTCACGTCTCAATCCGAACTGTACCCTTTGGTGTCTCCAGCCGAACTGCCCTCTATCCGTCTCCAGCGCGCCGAACATCTTCGCTCAACTGACCAGCGCAGTTCCCTTTTCTGAAGCGGTCCGTCTGATTGGCTACAGCTCATTCTACATTTCTTTACATTTTAACATATTTAAATAATCTAAGCTTGACCACTTTCCCGTTGTAAATAAAGTAACAACAATATGCATTACATAATATGTAGTGTTGGCAGAAGAGCCAACACTGTGTTGCAAGAGGAGGCCGAAATGCACGCGTCAACTCACGCAGGTGGCGCTAGGTCTGAAACAGGATACGTAATGAATGCTATAAAGAAAAGTACGTAGCTGCTGGAATACTTAACTTTAATCCATTATTTGTATACAGCATTCTTGATGATACAAGTGAGACTCTCTCTAGAAATGGTTAATGGCGCCTAGCTAGGTCGTAGCCATGGACTTAGCTGAAGGCTATTCTAACTGTCTCTCGGCAAATAAGAGAAAGGCTTCGTCAGTGTAGTCGCTAGCAAAGTCGTCCGTACAACTGGGGGGAGTGCTAGTACGTCTCTCAAGACCTGCCGTGTGGTGGCGCTCGGTCTGCGATCACTGACAGTGGCGACACGCGGGTCCGACATGTACTAATGGACCGCGGCCGATTTAAAGCTACCACCTAGCAAGTGTGGTGTCTGGCGGTGACACCACATAATATACTTTAAATTCTTTTATATAAAACCAATACAATTGCCTTCTTACCTTCGAATGTCACGGCCAATAGCTTTGCATCAATGCGCTTTCTTATAAGTAAATAAACAACAAAAGTAGCTATTATGCACTAGAGTTTACAACAAATATTTGTTACCTAATGATTCAATATGGTGTCATCCGTCATCGTTCAATGTGTTTTGAGTGCTGATAATTTAAATTTACTATATCTTTCAAACAAATAAAGTTACAGAGTTGATATTTACAACGTTTGTCGTTTTAATGATGCGCTTCTATATGAAATGTCGCTCGACCAAAGAGTTCAGATTTTAGCATTCAGGTCTTTGTTACAAAACTTGTTAATATCACTTTAACAGCACATCCCTAAACCTTATAGATATGATAAATATTCAAGCTTTATTGGGATCACCATGAACGTTTATGGAGGATGGCAGATTGAAATTACTAAGGCTTGATTCCCTGCATTGCTACAGAATTAAATAGTTTTCATAAATGTTTCCCTTTATGGCCGATCTTAGATCCGCCATATTTAACACTGCTACGTCTCCTCGGTGCCGGCCGGAGTGGCCGAGCGGTTCTAGGCGCTACAGCCTGGAGCCGCGCGACTGCTACGGTCGCAGGTTCGAATCCTGCCTCGGGCATGGATGTGTGTGATGTCCTTAGGTTAGTTAGGTTTAAGTAGTTCTAAGTTCTAATGGACTGATGACCTCAGATGTTAAGTCCCATAGTGCTCAGAGCCATTTGAACAATTTTTTTTGTCTCCTCGGTCACAATGGCCTCTGCTGGGTTTCACTATGACGTAGGTTCTCGTCTGTCCCACTCGCACACTGTAGCGTTTAGGCCTCAATAGACGCCCGTGAATTTCCCCATCTCGTGGTGAATCTGCGCCCTGCGCTCCTGGACGACAGGGTTCGTTTCACAATTCCTGTAGGCTGACTCTTTCGGCCATACATTTAAATGAGAGCGCAGTGCTCGTTAACTCGCAATGTGATCATTAAAACGTAAACGCAGGCTTCCGCGGCCGTTGTCACAGTCAATAGAACTCTTCTGGGTTTGAGGCCGCATTGTCAACTACAAAATTCTGACGTTTCGGCGACTGTTGCCAGTCGCCTTCCTCAGGGTACATTGCAATACAGCCGGAGGAAGACGCCTTGCAATAGTCTCCGAAACGTCGGAATTTTATAGCTGACAATGCGGCCTCAAACCCAGAAGAATTTTATTGACTGTGATTAGTAAAACTTCATGACTACCCCTCGAATAGGAAGGCGCCTACATTATTTCTTCCTATATACCACTCATGAATCGCATACATAGGCGGAAGGGAGGCGGGAGCGGGATGATGTTGGTACACAACATAACCTCCGTAACGCACCATTCGCTGACTTAGAAAGTGCAGATACTGTTGCGAGCTGCTACGTCAAAAATGAGTTACACATTGCCACGGCAAGATAAACATCTTATTGAATGCTCAACTACAAAATACAACACAGGAACACGGCACTAATTTCCTCTATAAACAACGATTGGAATGCAATACCAATTGTTCGAATAAAATTAGCTCCTTAGGTCATGGAGAACATCCATAGCGGTTGTGAGAACGTCCTTAGAATATCTCTTTGCACCAGATGTTCCATCAAGTGCCGAAAATATGGAAATCGTGTGGTGCACGATGTGTACTGAATGGCGGATGTTTACAAACTACCCATCTAAAAGGGTGAAGCTGGGCCTGTAACGTGTTCGCCGAGCAGGGTGCTCCACTGTAGAGCGGCACTGCTCAACTTTCCATTCCTCTTGACGTCGCACAGCACTGCGAGTGTCGCACAGTGCGAATAGCCATAATGGTTGTGTCCTTTGTCGTAAACTCTGTGTACACGACTCCTTCACAGTCGAAGAAGACAGTGACCATGACGATCCCTGCTGACGACGCAACTTAGCACTTCATCCGCGGAAACGATGACGTGTGTCTCCACTCTGTAGGCGCTCTCTTTGTTGCACGTGGAAAAATTATTGACACGTGTCTCATCGAGCGTAGTGATGTGGCTTAGCAAATCACTGCTTTCCTCGGATGCGGTTCTTCTGTCACTTGGTGCAAGTATTTCTACTTGACGGCACTTCGGCGACTCGTTCTTATTTGTGATGAAGAAAAAGGTGAAATCATTAGCACAACGCAAACATATATTTCCGCGGCGAAGAAGTACGGATAAGGAATCGTGCCTTATCCGAAACTCACCTTGAGCAGTTAATCAAAGAACCAACTAGTGAAAGTGACGTCTTAGCCCAGCTGTTGAAAAATAGAACCGGGCTGTACCGTAGAACAGGGAATCAATGACCATAAGGCAGTTAAAGCATCACTGAATACGACGGTAAACATGAATACAGAGATGGTTAGATCTTTCTGTTTAGCAACAGGGACAAAAACAGAGTTTAGATTATATGACAGGTCAACATGAAAATTTCATCTCCAGCTCTGACAACGCTGACCATCAACGGACAAAGCTCAATAGCATTGTAGAATTGTTTCCATCGATATTTGCCGAGAAAAATTGTGAGGGTTGGAAAAGACACACAGCAATTCGACAATCAAGCTGCTACAAAAGCAAAGAGGACTTCCCTGCAAATTTAAACGTAGTCAAAGTCTCAAAGGTAAACAAAAACTAAACGAAGAAATAACTAGCGTAAGAAGAGCCATGTGTTCAGCAAATTTTCTTTTTTCTTTGCGCCTTCTCCCGCTCCAGCGAGGGGTCACCCTTGTTATTACGCATTTGGCAGTGTTAGTTATAGGCCTATACCTCTGACGTCTGCCTATCGTAAATTTTGGAACATGTTTTGTACTGTCATATTATCTCATTTCGGGAGCCGGCCGCTACGGTCGCAGGTTCGAATCCTGCCTCGGGCATGGATGTGTGTGATGTCCTTAGGTTAGTTAGGTTTAAGTAGTTCTAAGTTCTGGGGGACTGATGACCTTAGAAGTTACGTCCCCTAGGGCTCAGAGCCATTTGAACCATTTGAACATTTCTGGAGACCGAAAATCTCATCTGCAGGAAACAACCTGGGTTCTGAAAACGACGATCGTGTGAATCGTAGCTCGCTCTGTTCGCCCGCGAGAACCAGAGAGCTGCAGATACAGGCACCCAGGTAGATGCCGTCTTGCTTGACGTCCGGAAGGCATTAGGTACAGCTCCGCGCTGCCACCTAACGAATAAAATACGACCGTATGGAATATCAGACCACAGCATGTCATTCTGAATGGAGACGAGTCTTCAAACGAAAAAATTACTTCAGGAGTACCCAAAGTAGTGTTACAGGTCCATTACTTTCCATTTAATAGGTAACGTCGGAAGTTGATTAGGATTTTCGCCGATGATGCGGTTCTGCAGAGAGAAGTCGCAAGCGATGTGAGAAGGTTCAAATGGCTCTGAGCACTATGGGACTTAACATCTGAGGTCATCAGTCCCCTAGAACTTAGAACTACTTAAACCTAACTAACGTAAGGACATCACACACATCCATACCCGAGACGGGATTCGAACCTGCGACCGTTGTAGTCGCGCGGTTCCGGACTGAAGGACCTAGAACCGCTCGGCCACCGAGGCCGGCGATGTGAGATGGAACGAGCGTGTGAGGACTGTGGTATGGTAGGTGAATTGACGACTTCGGTTTATAGAGGAAATTTTAGGAAAGTGCACTGCTGGCCATTAGAATTGCTACACGACGAAGATGACGTGCTACAGACGCGAAATTTAACCGACAGGAAGAAGGTGCTGAAATATGCAAATGATTAGCTTTTCAGACCCTGGCGCCGGTGCCGATACCTACAACGTCCTGACATGAGGAAACTTTCCAATCGATTTCTCATACACAAACAGCAGTTGACCGGTGTTGCCTGGTGAAACGTTGTTGTGATCCCTCGTGTAAGGAGGAAAAATGCGTACCATCACGTTTCCGACTTTGATAAAGGTCGGATTGTAGCTTGTTGCGATTGCGGTTTATCGTATCGCAACACTGCTGCTCGCGTTGGTCGAGATCCAATAACTGTTAGCAGAATATGGGTTCAGGAGGGTAATACGGAACGCTGTGCTGGATCCCAACGGCCTCGTATCACTAGCGGTCGAGATGACAGGCATCTTATCCGCATGGCTGTAACGGATCGTGCAGCCACGTCTCGATCCCTGAGTCAACAGATGAGGACGTTTGCAAGACAACAACCATCTGCACGAACAGTTCGACGACGTTAGCAGCAGCATGGACTATCAGATCGGAGACCGTGGCTGCGGTTACCCTTGACGCTGCATCACAGACAGGAGCGCCTGCGATGGTGTACTCAACAACGAACCTGGGTGCACGAATGGCAAAACATCATTTCTTCGGATGAATCCAGGTTCTGTTTACAGCATCATGATAGTCGCATCTGTGTTTGGCGACATCGCGGTGAACGCACATTGGAAGCGTGTATTCGTCATCGCCATACTGGCGTATCACCCGGTGTGATGGTATTGGTTACACGTCTCGGTCACCTCTTGTTCGCATTGACGGCACTTTGAACAGTGGACATTACATTTCAGATGTGTTACGACCCGTGGTTCTACCCTTCATTCGATCCCTGCGAAACCGTACATTTCAGCAGGATAATGCACAACCGCACGTTGCAGGTCCGTTACGAACATTTCTGGATACAGAAAATGTTCGACTGCTGCCCTGGCCAGCACATTCTCCACATCTCTCACCAACTGAAAACGTGTGGTCAATGGTGGCCGAGCAACAGGCTCGTCACAATACGCCAGTCACTACTCTTGGGGAACTGTGGCATCGTGTTGAAGCTGCATAAGCAATTGTACCTGTACACGCCTTCCGAGCTCTGTTTGACTCAATGCCCAGGCGTATCAAGGCCGTTATTACGGCCAGAGGTGGTTGTTCTGGGTACTGATTTCTCAGGATCTATGCACCCAAATTGCGTGAAAATGTAATCACATGTCAGTTCTAGTATAATATACTTGTCCAAAGAATACCCGTTTATCATCTGCGTTTCTTCTTGGTGTAGCAATTTTAATGGCCAGTAGTGTACATTTCACTTACTTTACTCCTCGGCTCTAGAGCCCTTGAAGGGCCTTGGCCTGCATCACAATATCCTGTCATTCTGTCCGATCCATGACTTTCCGTCTCCATCGTCTGACACCCACCTTTTCATGTCTTCTTCAACTCCATCCACCCATCTCTTTCTGAGGCGTCCGCTCCGCCGTCTGCCTCCAGCCTTGCGATCACACGTCCTCTCACATGATCTGTCTTCTTCCATTCTGACCACGTGCCCTGCCTATCGCAGTCTTCTTATTTTAATGGAAGTGACAATGTCAGGTTCTTCAAAAGGTGTTGTAGTCCTGCATTCGTCCGAATGCGCCACTTCCTTGATCATATATTGGGCCATATATTTTACGTAGCACCTTTCTCTCCCATATGCTAAGGATCATTTCCTCATTTACAGTCATGGTCCACGTTTCGGCACCATACATAACAACTGGTCTTATAATTGTTTTGTAAACGAGGATTTTGGATTTTCGTGATAGAAGCGAACTCCTAAGCATGGGTAATGTTACCTGCTGCTATTCTGGCTTTCACCTCACTGCCAATGTCATTAGTCTCAGTCGACACAAGGTACTTGAAGTCTCTCACCCTTTCAGACTCCCTGTCGGCTATCCTGAGATTTTGTAGGTTTTGTTGGTTGGTCATTGCCATACACTTGGTCTTTTCGGCATTGTCAGGCCAAGTTGCCTTGCACCATTCTCCAGTTGTTGATAGGCTTCGCCTAGCAGAGCAGTGTTTCGTGCGAGTAATGCCACATCGTCAGCGTAGGCTAGGTACTGTAGTGAACGATTTAGGAAAGTATGGTTCATCTCTAAAGGAGAATGCATACAGGACGCTGATGCGAGCTGCTCTTGAGTTATTCTCGAGTATTTGGGATCCGTATCAAGTCGGCATGAAGGAAGGCATCGAACCAGTTCAGATGCGGGCTGCTACATTTCTTACAGATAGGTTCGAGCAGCACTTAAGGTCGGAAACTCAGATGGGACTCCCTGGAGAGAAGGAGACATTCTTTTCGAGATACGCTATTCAGAACATTTAGAGAACCGGCTTTTCAAGGTGACTGCCGCACGATTCCATTGCCGCAAACATACATTGCGCGTAAGGGCCCGAATATAAGATTCGAGTAATGAGTGCTCATACGGAGGCATGCAGACAATCGCTTTTCACTCGCTCTGTCTGCGAGTGGAACAGGAAAGGAAGTGATTAGTAGCGGCACAGGTTCCCCTCCGCCATGCATCGTACGGTGGCTTGCGGCGTATCTACATCTACATCTACATTTATACTCCGCAAGCCACCCAACGGTGTGTGGCGGAGGGCACTTTACGTGCCACTGTCATTATCTCCCTTTCCTGTTCCAGTCGCGTATGGTTCGCGGGAAGAACGACTGTCTGAAAGCCTCTGTGCGCGCTCTAATCTCTCTAATTTTACATTCGTGATCTCCTCGGGAGGTATAAGTAGGGGAAGCAATATATTCGATACCTCATCCAGAAACGCACCCTCTCGAAACCTGGCGAGCAAGCTACACCGCGATGCAGAGCGCCTCTCTAGCAGAGTCCGCCACTTGAGTTTGTTAAACATCTCCGTAACGCTATCACGGTTACCAAATAACCCTGTGACGAAACGCGCCGCTCTTCTTTGGATCTTCTCTATCTCCTCCGTCAACCCGATCTGGTACGGATCCCACACTGATGAGCAATACTCAAGTATAGGTCGAACGAGTGTTTTGTAAGCCACCTCCTTTGTTGATGGACTACATTTTCTAAGGACTCTCCCAATGAATCTCAACCTGGTACCCGCCTTACCAACAATTAATTTTATATGATCATTCCACTTCAAATCGTTCCGCACGCATACTCCCAGATATTTTACAGAAGTAACTGCTACCAGTGTTTGTTCCGCTATCATATAATCATACAATAAAGGATCCTTCTTTCTATGTATTCGCAATACATTACATTTGTCTATGTTAAGGGTCAGTTGCCACTCCCTGCACCAAGTGCCTATCCGCTGCAGATCTTCCTGCATTTCGCTACAATTTTCTAATGCTGCAACTTCTCTGTATACTACAGCATCATCCGCGAAAAGCCGCATGGAACTTCCGACACTATCTACTAGGTCATTTATATATATCGCGTGGATGTAGACAGATAATTGTAGCAAAATACAAGACGACCTGTTGAGGATCGACGCTTGGCGCCGAAAGTGGCAATTGACCCTCAATATAAATTAATGTAACACATCATTATGATAAACTAAAGGCTATGCTTTGTCGATTTAGCTACTTTGCTCTTGGCCTGCCTCTTGGTTTTTTCCCTAAAACGTTTCCTTCAAATACATTCTTTAGGAATCATTTTTGATTTTCTTCTTCCTATATAATTTAGCAGCGTCCTGTTCTCATTAACTTCTCTTAAGATTTGTTAATTACTTTTTCTGTCTACCCAGCTTGTTTTAGTCATTCTTCTCCATATCCACATTTCCACTGCTTCCAGTCTTTTCTTCTCTTCCTTTCCCAGAGTCCACGCTTCACATCCGATGTTAATACAGTCCAGAAAAAAAAGTTTTGGCAAACTTTTTCCTAGTTTCTAGGCTTATATGATTGTCTACCCATTCCGTTCAACTGCTCTTCCAAGTCCTTTTCTGTCAGAGACAGCAAAGGACTTGGAAGAGCAGTTTAACGGAATGGACAGTGTCTTGAAAGGAGGGTCTAAGATGAACATCAACAAAAGCAAAGCGAGGATAATGGAATGTAGTCGAATTAAGTCGGGTGATGCTGAGGGAATTAGATTAGGAAATGAGACACTTGAAGTAGTAAAGGAGTTTTGCTATTTGGGGAGCAAAATAACTGATGATGGTCGAAGTAGAGAGGATATAAAATGTAGACTGGCAATGGCAAGGAAAGCGTTTCTGAAGAAGAAAAATTTGTTACCATCGAGTATTGATTTAAGTGTCAGGAAGTCATTTCTGAAAGTATTTGTATGGAGTGTAGTCATGTATGGAAGTGAAACGTGGACGATAAATAGTTTAGACAAGAAGAGAATACAAGCTTTCGAAATGTGGTGCTAGAGAAGAATGCTGAAGATTAGATGGGTAGATCACATAACTAATGAGGAGGTATTGAATAGAATTGGGGAGAAGAGGAGCTTGTGGCACAACTTGACTAGAAGAAGGGATCGGTTGGTAGGACATGTTCTGAGACATCGAGGGATCACCAATTTAGTATTGGAGGGCAGCGTGGAGAGTAAAAATCGTAGAGGGAGACCAAGAGATGGATACACTAAGCAGATTCAGAAGGATGTAGGCTGCAGTACGTACTGGGAGATGAAGAAGCTTGCACTGGATAGAGTAGCATGAAGAGCTGCATAAAACCAGTCTCAGGACTGAAGACCACAACAACAACAACATGATTGTGTGTTAGTAAATTCCTTTTATTTTGGAAAGTTTGCTTTGCCAAGGCTATTCTTCTCTTTATATCTGTGATACATTTATTGTCGTCAGTGATTGTGCTCCCCAAATAACAGAAGTTCTCCACCTGGTCTAGAACATCATCTTCTAGTTTAATATTAACTTTACCATTTTCTTTTGTCTTCCCTACTACCATAGTTTTTGTTTTCTTCTTATTTATTTTTAGACTAAATTCTGTTAGGATTTTGGCAAATTTTAGCAACATACACTCCATTTCCTTTACTGAGTCAGCAAGTACTACTATATCATCTGCAAAACGGATACAGTGTATTCGTTCCTCGTTCATTTTAATTACTTTGGTTATTCTTTTGAGTTTTTCAATGGTTTTTTCAATAAATATGTTGAACAAATATGGTGATAATTGGCATCCTTGCCTTACTCCCCTCCTTATTTTTGCTTTCTTCTTCACACCATTCACTTCTATCTCTGCTTCCTATCTTTTATACAGGTTCCAGATTAATCTTCTGTCCCTCCAATGAAGATTTATTTTCTTCATTGGTCGAAATAACAGCGTAACTTATTGTAAACAAAAAGACAGAAAGACCTTTTACTGTCTGATTACGATGGCAGAACGATCACTGGAAGCAGTTACACTGGTGAGCCAAAACACTGTGACCACTGGCCATCGCAACATTACATGTCGCATGGTGGCTTTGCGGGCACGTGACGCGGTAACAAAACTATGTAAGCGGAGCAAACACATACTGGGATTAACCTAGCGAATATATGGGGAAATCCACTGCGATAAGTGACTATGACAAAGGTCAAATTGTTATTACGCAGAGTCTGAGCACGTGTATCTCGAAAACGGCGAAGCCGTTCAAATGTTCACGTGCTACTGTCGTGAGCATCTGCGGGAAGTGGTAGAAGGGCGATGTCGCTAAATGGTTGGACGTCCACGACTCTTCACAGAACGCCGAGTTCGGAGGATTGTTTGCTGTGTAAATTAGAACAGATGGTGATCAGCGTCACCTCTCCCGAAAGAGTACAATTCTGGTGCACGTACTAGCGTTTCGGAGCATACCGTTCATCGTACATTGTTAAAAATGGAGCTCCGCAGCAGACCACCCCAATGAGTGATATACGATTGCAATGCTCACGGCAATATGGGGATTCGACTATCGAACAATGGAAACGTGTCGGCTCATCGACTGAATCGGATTTTTGGTACACTAGGTCGATGGTCGTCTCGAAAACGCCGCCATCGAAGTGAACGGCGTCTCGAAACGTGCAGTGCTCTACGGACGCATGCTGGTGGGATCAGTATTACGTTAGGGGAGACATTCTCCTGCTCTTGCATGGGACCTGTGGTAGTAACTGAATACACGCAGAGAGTTACGAACCAACTGCATCCCTTCAATCTCGATGTCTTCCGCGACCGCCGGCCGCGGTGGTCTAGCGGTTCTGGCGCTGCAGTCTGGAACCGCGGGTCTGCTACGGTCGCAGGTTCGAATCCTGCCTCGGGCATGGGTGTGTGTGATGTCCTTAGGTTAGTTAGGTTTAAGTAGTTCTAAGTTCTAGGGGACTTATGACCTAAGACGTTGAGTCCCATAGTGCTCAGAGCCATTTGAACCATTTTGAATCTTCCGCGACCACGATGCCCTCATTCAGCACCATAATTGTCCGTGTCTCGGAGCCAGAAACGTGTTACAGCGGTTGGGGGAACTCATCTTGATGTCTCGGTTAACAAATGCACCTGACGTAAATCCTATTGAACCTATCTGGATCGCTATCGGGCGCCATCAGCGAGTACGCAAATTACCTGCCCAACATGTACGCCAATTACGTGACCTGTGCGTAGACATCTAATGCCTCACACCTCCACAAACCTAACAACAAGCTGTCGGGTCCCTGACACGCAGAAAGGTCATCTACTTCTTTCCAAAGATTGGCAAAGAAGCTATTAAGTAGGTGGTCATAATGTTTTGGCTCATCAGCGTACTTCTATAAAATATGTGGTAGTATGCGTTCTGAGCAATATGAAGCGGAACGACCATATAAAATTAATCTGTCGTAAGGTAGATGTGACACTGATATTCATTGGAAGAATCCTCAGGACATGTAGTCCAGCAACAAAGGAAGTAGCTTACAAAACACTCCATTCGACCAATACTCGAATATTCCTCTTCACACTGAGATCACTGTAAGGTGGGATTAATAGAGGAAACAGAGGACATCGAAAGAAGGGCAGCACGTTTCGTTACAGGTTCGTTTAGTAAGCGCGAAAGCGTCACTCACATGCTTAGCCATCTCCTGTGTCATGCGCCGCAGGAGAGGTGTTCTGGGTCACGGTATGGTCTACCGAGAGCGTAGGTTCCTAGAAGAGTCAGCTAAGATACAGGGCGTAATATGTAGAAGTATAGATATGTTATTGGGTGAACAGCATTACATCAGTATTTCATCCAGTTCCTAGAAGAGTCAGCTAAGATACAGGGCGTAATATGTAGAAGTATAGATATGTTATTGGGTGAACAGCATTACATCAGTATTTCATCCAGTTGGAGACTAACAGTTATAGCTATTATGGTTAGTATTTTTTGGGGCTGGTTGTAACGTCCTAGTGCTTGTGCCAAGAGCAAGCCGTTCAAGCTTATTTTCCTCTCGGTATCAGGTCAGGTGTTGAAGTGCGGGTGCATAGACGCAAAACGGTTAGTCTATGCTGGCAGGTGCTAGTTCACTTAGTGGTGCAATTACGGCCATGCAGAAAAAACAGGTCGTCATTTTTGTGACGTCTTTGTGGAGAGACAGTTCGATGCAGAGTAAAAGGAACTACCGTCCTAATTTGTGTACATATTACGGTACAACATATAAAAATAGCTGCACTTACATTCGTTATCACCCACTCGATTCAGAAGATAGCAAGAGCCGACAAATTCAAGAATTATCGCACAATCAGCTTAACAGCTCATGCATCCAAGTTGCTCTCAAGAGTAATATACAGAAGAATGGAAAAGAAAACTGAGAATCTGTTGTATGAAGATCAGTTTGGCTTTAGGGAAGGTTAAGGCGTCACAGAGACAGTTCTGGCGTTGCGTTTGGTAATGGAAACAAGAGTGAAGGAAAAACAAGACACGGTCGTTCGATATGTCAACCTGGAAAGAAGCGTTCGATAATGTAAAATGGTGCAAGATGTTCGAAATTCCGAGTAAATAGGATTAAGGTATGGGGAAAGAAGGGTAATATACAATACGTACAAGAACGAAGAGGGAACGATAAGACTAGATGACCAAGATAGAAGTGCTCCGATTAAAAAGCGTGTAAGCCAATGGTGTAGTATTTCGCCCCTACTGTTCAGTTTGTACATAGAAGAAGGATTGGGGGACAGAAAAGAAAGATTCAAGAGTGGGATTAAAGTTCACGGCGAAAGAATATCAGTGATTATTCGCTGATCACATTGCTGTCCTCAGTGAAAGTGAAGAAGAATTATAGGATGTGCTGAATGGAATGAACAGTCTAATGAGTAGAGAATATTGACTGATAGTCAATCGAAGGAAGACAACAATAATAAGAAGAGCAGTAATGAGAGTACCAAGAAACTGAACGTCAGTATTGGGGTCACGAAATAGAAGAAGTTAAGAAATTCTGCTACCTAGGTAGGAAAAATAAACCTTCATTTATGGGTTGCCATTCAGGCAAGTGTCATATTAGTCGTGAGTTTGTTCTGCAACAGGACCATGAGCGCAGACACGTTTGTAAATTGTGCAGAAGTTATGTGAGTAGAAAAGGAGAAATGAAGGGAACTGAAGAACTTGACTTGACCAAGTCAGTCATCTGACTTAAATCTGGCTGAAATCTTACGAGGTGAATTTTAAATGGACGTCAGAAAACCAACGTCATCTAATGTTGAAGATCTATGGAGTAATTTACAGACATGTCGGACTGCAATATCTGCTAAAACACACAAAATCATATTTCCAAAATGCCAAGAGTTTATCCAGCTGTTCTGGGGGCAAAGGGAGAAAATATTTATTTTGTTCGTCTGTTTAGTTTGGTCGATGTGTTTGTACAATGTGATAAAGTGTATGGTTTTTATGATAGGTGATCGAAAACTTTTGACTTTAGTGTTCCTTTTTTTAAAGTTTCCTCTCGTGGTACTGGAAAGCCTTCAGACTAACCAGTTCACTGTTGGAGTAAGACTTGCCAAAATTATTTTAATTTCAACATTGCTAGTTATTGAAAGAGATTAGATTAGAAGCTGTGCAAACAAGCATCCATACAAATAGTAATTGCAGTTTTCGTGAGGTATTTCTGACTGGTTTGGCACGAATGGGCTAGCTTTTAAACCCTGAAAAAATACAGGTCATCCAGTTCTGTATTTTCAGAACTCTGTTGCAGTATGTAGGCCCTCAAAGGCCGGCAGGTGCTGAAGTAAATGTGTTATTTGATCGAAGGCTTCCGAGTTTTGCTAGTTTGTGCTGACTGAGGATTTGAGAAAGACGCGACGGTGGATGAAACAAAGAATATGTGGAGGGGTGTGTAATTTACGTTCCCCCTTGCAATGTAATCAGTCCTAATACATATTATGAACTCCCTGATACGGATATGTATCGATATTTTCATTTGTGAGACCATAAGCTCATATTCCATTATTCATGTATCGCTGATGACATCTCACGTGATTAGGATAATTTAGAAGTTTTGACATAAAAATGGTAAAATTATTTTCACCAAGTTTCGTTAAAAATATCAGTTGATTTAAATAGGTTCTTTACCACAAATGAAAATAATTTTTTTGTTGCCTCTATCGCACTTGGCGGGAAGAGCTGTAAGAAGCATTTCTGTTCTCGGTGTTGTAAAGAGTAGTCATGTCGTGTACAGAGCTAAAGCTTGGTGGCTGATGGCTGTAAATTTTGTTAATCAGTCGAGTGAATCATTTCCGTATATAGATGGTAACAGTGTGTAAAATTGTCATTTCGTAGTTAGCGACCGAACGAACACTAGAGCTTTTGATTTCTTAGTGGAAGAAGTAACCGAGACCGTCATATCCCCGAAAAGAACAGGAGTCCAGCAACAGAATCCCTAAATAACAATGCATTAATATGGGCATGCCTTTCAGTATTACTAAAAAGTGTCGAACATCCCGGAAGTGAAAACGTCACTAAACACTTATTCTTTAGTGAAACGACATGTTACACCCTCCAGCCAGTACTACTGCCGCTCCCAAGTTTCGGTTGATATGATCTGCTGTGAAAACAAGAAAGAAAACCAAGAAGCCATCTCTGCTTGCTCATTAACATTACGTTAGTTGTTAATCGTTTTGCCTACAGACTGCTACCCTCTGTTCGTATACCGTCAAGCTAAACCGTCGTGTAAATAAACGTATGCTCTATAATTTATCATCGGCTGCATTGTTCGAGCTTGTGATACCGATAAGACTTGGGTGATCAAATAATATAAATTTGAAAACTGAATAAATCACGGAATAATGTAGATAGAGAGGTACAAATTGACACACATGCTTGGAATGACATGGGGTTTTATTAGAACCAAAAAATGCAAAAGTTCAAAAAATGTCCGACAGATGGCGCTTCATCTGATCAGAATAGCAATAATTAGCGTAACAAAGTAAGACAAAGCAAAGATGATGTTATTTACAGGAGATGCTAAATATATACACCATCATTCCTCAGCAACAGCTGTAATCGAGGAGTAATGTTGTGAACAGCACTGTAAAGCATGTCCGGAGTTATGGTGAGGCATTGGCGTCGGATGTTGTCTTTCAGCATCCGTAGGGATGTCGGTCGATCACGACACACTTGCGACTTCAGGTAACCCCAAAGCCAATAATCGCACGGACTGAGGTCTGGGGACCTGGGAGGCCAAGCACGTCGAAAGCGGCTGAGCACACGATCATAACCAAACGACGCGTGCAAGAGATATTTCGCGCGTCCACCAATACTTCTTTTTTTTTGTTCTAATAAAACGCCATGTCATTCCAAGCATGTGTGTCAATTTGTACCTCTCTATCTACATTATTCTGTGGTTTAGTGAGTTTTCAAATTTATACTGACTTTTTGATCACCCAGTATCAGGTATTTTGCTGTTTAGAGCGAATGTAAGGCTATCACTTGCTAAGAAATCGGAGCTCTTAAGTTTACCAGACAATCGTTGTGCTGAATCCATGTACTTCTCGTATGAAATCTCAATTTCGATGTGCTTAATTTTTATTAAACCAACTTACCAAATGATAAAAGTCGATAAATCTGCGTAGAAATATTTGCAAATTGTAGAAGGACTGGAGGAAGGTTCCGAGGTTCTGCCAGGATCTCTGAATCACACCTGCGTCGAACTAGTGGCTAGCTACAACGGACACGTGCGGCTAGGCATGATAATCAACTGTGACGCCGAACACTCACGGTTACGCCCTCGTTGGCTCCATCCCACGCCTTGGGCTCCCCGTCGGGCAGCGTCTTCTCCTTAGGCTGCCAGCTAGAAGTCCCTCCGCAGCACGCGAGGATCCTTCCGTACGGAGACATGGCGGATCGCTGGGCTACTGGCAATGCGAAACGGCGCAGCCGGTGTAGAGAACGGGGCCACGCGCGGAAGGGGCAGATAAAGCAGCCGAGATGCCGTATCGCCGCTGATACCGGGGGCCGTGACGAAAGCCAATGTGCAGAGGTGTGCCGTTTTAAAAAGAGCGGGACGTCTGCTCGCACGTACGGAACGAATATCCAACCTGTGTTACTCAAAATTATACTGGCAATGACAATAATTTACGTCGCAGCTCGTAGGGGTTTAGAGACGAACGCGCAGGAAAAGTGCCAGAAGATCGTGCTGCGATAATGTCGCACTGACGACCAGCTTTAATTTTGGTGAGACTTTTCCTGCAGTACCATCCTCTTCATTTCAGTTTTTATTAAAGATGAAACTCTTCCAGCTGTACTAAAGATTTCATATTTATTTGTCTACTAGTTTCGACGTTGTGTCAACGCCATCTTTAGGCCCGAACACTATGGTATCAGTTGTGTGTGGCCGAGTGCTAGAAATCCGCTGTGAGGCCAACACGTGCTCCACATGGATGGCGGGCAGCCAGCACGTGTTGGTCTCACAGCGGATTTCTAGCACTCGGCCACACACAACTGATATCAAAGTAATTTTTTTATTTATTCGTAATCATTTTCCACGCAAAAATGAGAACATAGATTTTCTTAAATTACAGCGCCGACTACCAAGTATCAAAACAAATGTTTAAGACAAAATGCACGTAGTTTTTGTATATAGAATCTGATTCTGCAATAAAAAATGGGGGTTCCCATTTGAAATTTTAAAATTGCTTCCCGCCCCACCCCCAAGGGGCTGGGGTGGCGGGCCAATTTTAGCATCAGCAGATGTCCCCCTCGAAAATAATCGGCTTTGGATTCTACACATTTTTTTGTGTGAAGCTTATTTTCCATGCTATTCTGGTTTGTCAACTTAAAATTTACACCTTGTATAAGCCCTCAAACTCATAAGAAAAGCATCGGTACTGTTCCTTCCCATCTTTGCCGAATCCACGACGTACTACGCACAGATCGTTACCTCTGCAGTGTTGTGCTGCATGGTGCTCGGTCGCATTATGGACAGCACTGACGGCATTTCTTGAATCACCCGCCGTCCTAGTAGCACTCTCTCTTTTAAAAATGATGAGCTACGTTAACGTATCTCATTTAGCTACCTACTTCCTTCATTGGTGTGAAACTGAAGTGAAATAAAATGATACACTTGGATTCTGTGCACCAAATTACCCCAACAACAAGTCACTTACAAATCTGTCCTCAGCTCGTGGTCTAGTGGTTAGAGTTACTTCCTCTGGATCACGGGGTCCCTGCTTCGATTCCCGGCCGCGTCGCGGATTTTCTCCACACGGGGACTGGGTGTTTGTGTTGTCCTCATCATTATTCAAGAACATGGCGAGATCGTGGAAAGACTGGGAATTTGTATGGCCGCTGATAACCACGCCGTTGAGCGCCCCAGAAACCGAAATTATCATCATTATATATAAAACTATAGTTCCACATTCCCTGTTTGTTTAAGAGGAATAATACTTATATAATCTTTAGTAGTAATGAGCAGAGATAGGCGTAACGACAAGAACTTGTATGTTAGCACAACAGAAAACGGCTTACCTGTTAAAAATTTAGAGATCATATATTACAAGAAACCAAAAGGAAACACAGTCCTGCTTCTTGTGCCGACAACTGGCAAGTAACGGTTCCCACGTTCTGTATACTTTTTTTCATAACTGAACACAACATGGTAGCATCGATCAGTAAGACTAGCTCTCACGGTCAAAGACATGTTGACGCGTGGCATTTTACCAGCTGCGCCAAATTCCCCCACTCTCTCCTACATCCGGTGGTATAAACGGAACTGTCTGAAAGTTGGTTTGTGAATAGTGTTTGCACTAAACAAGTAATAAATTAAAATGCCATCCATGATTCTGAAGTTTTGCTGCACGAACAGAGAAAATGTAGTAAAGCAAAAACATTTTTCCTTTCTTCATTTGTGGGGGTCCCAGAAAGTAAAAGATTATAAAGAGTTTTAAATTAAGTGTAAACTTTTTGGGAAGTAGCCAAGTGGTCTCATTCTGGATGAACGTATTCTGGGTAATATGCGCGACGTCAGTTACGCTGCCTCAACACACACACATACACAAACACACACAAACACACACACACACACACACACACACACACACACACACAGAATTATTAATTTTTTCATAATGCGGAGCAAGAGTTATAATATATATCTTTAAAGTCAGTACTGCCATTAGACTTGTTCATTTACAGTGTTACATTTACACAATCATGATTTTGGCTTCAAAGTGCCATTATCAAGTGTTTTAAGTGTTACAAATAGCCTAAGATGGCATACTATCGTATCAAAATAGTGTATTTTAATACGATAGTATGCCATCTTAGGCAATTTATAACACTTCATAATGGCACTTTGAAGCCGAAATCACGATTGTGTTAATGTAAATGTAACACTATAAATAAACAACAGTCTAATGGCGGTAGTGACTTTAAAGAACCACAGTTTTTAATATCTGTCTTACTGCGTTAAACCTTTAACGTAAACTTATATCTCTTAATGAGCAGATCGCGACAGAATTTTAAATTTTTAAATTCAGTCAGCAGTTGTATGAAAAACTGAGACACATATTCTTGTTGTCCCTAGTAGTTGTTAAATACGCCATCTGCAGCCACGAGCGTGTGAGCGTTTTACCCGTTTAGTAATGTACTCGATCAGTTTAGGCAAACGCAAAAGCAGCTGAGTTATGAAAAACCAAAACATAGATACAAAATATAGCACCGTGCAGTGGCGGGATGCGACAGCTGCCCAAAAACAAGGTTTCCTTTGATCTGGACCGACACTACCGCAGGTAGCTGTGTCAGTGTTTCAGAGGTTACTGCAAACAGCGGTCAGAAGTAGCTGCTGGAAACACTGTTGGAAACATCATGTGAAATATTTTGAAAATTTCAGAGTTCACACGGATAAGATGCATAACCTTATGGAAGACTTTTCCCCCCTATAGTCCTTGTTTAATGAAAGAAGAAGAAACACATTACAACAACACGAGACGTGGCAGTTATGCCGAGACTCAGACTACCTTCACAGAAAAGAATTACAAGACTAAACCAAACAACTCCACCATTAAACGGCTGTACGACAGGTTACAGCAAGCAAATGTGACAGATGTAGACCATAGTTGTCGACGAAAAGTGAGCCGGCCGGGGTGGCCGAGCGGTCCTAGGCGCTTCAGTCCGGAACCGCGCTGCTGCTATGGTCGCAGGTTCGAATCCTGCTTCGGGCATGGATGTGTGTGATGTCCTTAAGTTAGTTAGGTTTAAGTCGTTCTAAGTTCTAGGGGACTGATGACCGCAGATGTCCCATAGCGCTCAGAGCCATTTGAACCATTGGAACCAACCAAAAGTGACAAGACAGCGAACGTCGATCAACGTGTAATCTGAATATCTTTGAGCGTCACAAAGTCTGTGTGAACCTCGTCTAAGAACATGCTGACACAGGCAACAAGAGCGCGCAACTTAAGAGGACACCAACCACCTTGTCCCGGAAGAAGGACTGCGGAAAACTATTGAACATCGTTTGTTGCCAAGTACTCTATGAATTAATTTATCAACTAACAATTTAAGGCTCAACAAAAAGCACACTAAAAATTAAACTTGACCTTTCACCTTTAATGAAAGACATTAGATGTGAAATCTAAGAAGCGAAACAGTTTGGATAGTATTTATTCACAAACATTGCAATTCACCAAAACATTAGATATTAATTTACATTAAAAGCGATGCAAGAGACATACCATAACCTAAAAATTGCAATTAAGGAATGGAGTGGTTGGTTGGTTGGTTGGTTGCTTCGGGGAAGGAGAACAGACAGCGAGGTCATCGGTCTCATTGGATTAGGGAAGGACGGGGAAGGAAGTCGGCCGTGCCCTTTGAAAGGAACCATCCCGGCATTTGCCTGGAGCGATTTAGGGAAATCACGGAAAACCTAAATCAGGATGGCCGGACGCGGGATTGAACCGTCGTCCTCCCGAATGCGAGTCCAGTGTCTAACCACTGCGCCATCTCGCTCGGTAAGGAATGGAGTGCCCCCACGTCAGGTCAGGGCCCAAACCTTCAGATGACACATCAAACTACAGATGTAGACTTCGGGATCCATCACTTAACCCCCCTCCCCCCACCCCTCCCCCGGCGACAACAAACCGGGTGATTGTATGTAGTGGACTACAACACATACAACAGCAAAGTGACTCAGAGGTCCATAGGCACGGATTCCCAGGTAGATGCCGTGTTTCGACTTCCGCAAGGCGTTCGATACAATTCCCCACAGTCGTTTAATGAACAAAGTAAGAGCATATGGGCTATCAGACCAATTGTGTGATTGGATTGAAGAGTTCCTAGATAACAGAACGCAGCATGTCATTCTCAATGGAGAGAAGTCTTCCGAAGTAAGATTTCAGGTGTGCCGCAGGGGAGTGTCGTAGGACCATTGCTATTCACAATATACATAAATGACCTTGTGGAGGACATCGGAAGTTCACTGAGGCTTTTTGCGGATGATGCTGTGGTATATCGAAAGGTTGTAACAATGGAAAATTGTACTGAAATGCAGGAGGATCTGCAGCGAATTGACGCATGGTGCAGGGAATGGCAATTGAATCTCAATGTAGACAAGTGTAATGTGCTGCTAATACATAGAAAGAAAAATCCCCTATCATTTAGCTACAATATAGCAGGTCAGCAACTGGATGCAGTTAATTCCATAAATTATCTGGGAGTACACATTAGGAGTGATTTAAAATGGAATGATCATATAAAGTTGATCGTCGGTAAAGCAGATGCCAGACTGAGATTCATTGGAAGAATCCTAAGGAATTGCAATCCGAAAACAAAGGAAGTAGGTTACAGTACACTTGTTGGCCCACTGCTTGAATACTGCTCACCAGTGTGGGATCCGTACCAGATAGGGTTGATAGAAGAGATAGAGATGATCCAAAGGAGAGCAGCGCGCTTCGTTACAGGATCATTCAGTAATCGCGAAAGCGTTACGGAGGTGATAGATAAACTCCAGTGGAAGACTCTGCAGGAGAGACGCTCAGTAGCCCGGTACGGGCTTTTGTTGAAGTTTCGAGAACATACCGTCACCGAGGAGTCAAGCAGTATATTGCTCCCTCCTACGTATATCTCGCGAAGAGACCGTGAGGATAAAATCAGACAGATTAGGGCCCACACAGAGGCATACCGACAATTCTTCTTTCCACGAACAATACGAGACTGGAATAGAAGGGAGAACCGATAGAGGTACTCAAGGTACCCTCCGCCACACACCGTCAGATGGCTTGCGGAGTATGGATGTAGATGTAGATTTAGAAACAGTGAACACGTTAAACATAACGAAAGCCTTTCTTCTGACCAATAATAAGATTAAAGCGCCACTGAATGTTAACTCACTTCGTGATACTACGTAAAGTTAACAAGTTCGAGCGAGGTACTTAAAGCCGGAACTGCTGCCGGCCACGGATCAAACTACCTGTATCTTAAATGTAGAAGCAATGACACCAGAATCGTAATAAATGCAGAAACAGCCTTAAAACTAGCATCCACAGCCCAAGATGTAACAATGGCCTATTATTAGCTCAATGGTCAAATCAGGTCTTACGTACTGAAGTGAGACTTTAGGTCGCAATGACAAGAATAATTATCTAGACCTGAAGGACAAATTATCTACGCAATTCTTCCTTCAGTTACTTTTATTTTCTCAATGAAACGTAATTAAATCAAAAATCCGAAATAGTATGTAGACATATTCAACGTGAGTGAGGACGGCAGAGAAAACCTCGGTGTCACGGATTAAAAAGAGTGACGAGTAGTCTTTGAATAAGAAGGGTATATCTCCGAGCTGAGCTCTTCTTGTTGTGGTTGTTGAGGCCAGGAAGACGTCACGGACTGTGAATCGTGAGTTGTCAGTTAACAGAACAGTACGGAGAAGGAAGGCAGTATCGCTTCGTATTACGTACCATCGCAATTGTGCATTCTGTTCAGAAGTCAATGTTAAAAGTATGCACTTCCATGAAGTGAAATAATAAGTGAGTTACAGAAGAGAAAAGTGCGTATCAGAACTTATTTCATGTTGTGTCCCAAAAAAGCCCGACAGAAAAAGAATTCTGCAACAAGGAAATGAAGCCCATATAACTGCCGGCCGGTGTGGCCGAGCAGTTCTAGGCGCTTCAGTCATGAACCACGCGACCGCTACGGTCGCAGGTTTGAATCCTGCCTCGGACATGGATGTGTGTGATGTCCTTAGGTTAGTTAGGTTTAAGTAGTTCTAAGTTCTAGGGTACTGATGACCTCAACTGTTAAGTCCCATAGTGCTCAGAGCCGTTTGAACCAATATAACTGCACGGCGACTGAAGTTCTATACAGGATCCGACGAACAATTCATCCGTCGTGGCCTGTTAGACAAAGTAACAGACACAACGTAGTGTCATAACTGATCAGCTAAACTCATAACAATAGAGAACAACTCCGTATAAAAAAAATACTCTGTAGGAAGCGGTTTAATTACGCATCGACTGGGAACTAAACGATGGTGTTATAGGACTGTATCCACAGGTAGCACAACTTCCAGTTCAACACCTTTAAACGTATACCCTCCTTTACGTAATTAAATGACATCTCTTTATTAATAATTTTTATAATTTAATAACATTTTTATTAGATCCTGCTACGGAACTTCAATGTCGTAATGGAACTGTTTTTAGCACAGTCTACATATAATTTAACAGATGCAAGCATCATTTAAGTCAGCGGTTCCCAAACTGGGGTTAATTACACCCTGAAGGGTAAAATGACATTTTATAAGTAATAAAAAAAAACAGTTCAGTAGTGTCTCGGTCTCGAAAGTGAACTATTTTCAAAAGATCATTATTATTATCAGCACTGGTTTAAATAGCTCTGAGCACTATGGGACTTAACTTCTGAAGTCATCAGTCCCCTAGAACATAGAACCACTTAAACCTAACTAACCTAAGGACATCACACACATCGATGCCCGAGGCAGCAGCGCGGTTCCGGAATGAAGCACCTAGAACCGCTCGGCCACCCCGGTCGGCTATTATCAGCACTGTTTCGCGAAACTGTAATACTGAATACGTAAGTTACCAATAATTACACTTTTATTCCAAACACTGTCCGTCCCCGGTAGCTGAGTGGTCAGCGTGACAGAATGTCAATCCTAAGGGCCTGGGTTCGATTCCCGGCTGGGTAGGAGATTTTCTCCGCCCAGGGACTGGCTATTGTGTTGTCCTAATCATCATCATTTCATCCCCATCGACACGCAAGTCGCCGAAGTGGCGTCAAATCGAAAGACTTGCACCTGGCGAACGGTCTACCCGACAGGAGACCCTAGTCACACGACATTCATTGATTGACTCCAAATACTAGTACTAACGCGTGAGACAGTGTGGTGGAACCTACAGCCCGTGAAACGAATGTATGAACAACATATTCGTTGTTCCCCTCATAGTCCACCTGCCTTGACAGTAAAATTGATACAGATATGCTTAAATACCTCATGAAAATGCCTTCTCCGAGTTGTATGTACTTCCCACAACGGACCAGAAACTGCTTCATTATTCACTTCGCTACAATAAACGATCTAACTGAGATCTCGACACAGCAGTAATTATGTAATGCCTATTACATTGCTGCCCTGCAGTGGTCAGACGGAAAGCATTGGCAGCCTAAGTTCTTGCAATTTCCTCCATTTCAGGAGTAAGGAGTCTAGGAATCTATTGGAACATGAACAGTAGGTATAGTCATACAATGTAGGCTTTCACGACCGGATGTTTCAGCTGCTGTGAATTTTTTCGGGTTGTATGGCCGCGGTCAATGGAACTCTTCGATCCCTGAGCACAACCAAGAGCACCTCCGAAGATATCCAACATAGCCTTGGACGAAACTTCAGGGTTTGAAGAGTTCCATGGACCACGGCCATACAACCCGGAAAAATTCTCAGCAGTAGGTATAATGTACACCCTTTGACTTGGTTGATTTTAAAATAGGATTGCGGGGTGTGAGTGAAGAACATGCCACTAGGGAGAGGAGTGGTGCAGGGGAAGCGCGTTTTTAATGGGTATCCACCATCAATGTAGATAATTAGCTTTCTTTTCTGAGGAAGAGTCGTACGTAACACTGACGATGAACTGAGAATTGCTTCATCTTTCTATAAACATAAATAAAATGTATTTAGAACTAAGCAGTACCAAATGTCTCATTGAGCCATTAATTCGGAACTTAATAAGACACCTACGAAAACTAAATACCATTTATCTTCCATCATTTAAAAAATAAAAGCGTTCAAAGGAAATTCTTTTTCATTCTACAGCTCGGCGCTAATGTTGATAGTGGGGTGAGGGGGTGGATAGCCAACATCTGATTACACTCAGGCGCAACAGTCTCAGAAATGTCGGGAACCACTGATTGAAGCAGTTGTGAAAAATTCTACCTATTTTTTTCTTAAAGGTTGTTGTGGTATCTAAGAGGAAAGAAGAAACTTACTGCCCGCAGGAAACAAGTCAGTACCACTAAACAGAGCGGACCTCTTTCCCTAAGGCCAACCTAGTGACAACACGTGACTTAGAATCGTACGAAAAGGACAATAGCACAAAATTGCGAAGTTAACATAGAAACACACTCTACGCTTTGAAATTAAATCACCAAATCAACAGTTCCACTTTACATAGAAATGGGCCCCCAAAATTTTTTAAAAACATTTGCTCGAAACAAAAGCTCATTCCCCCAAGGGAGAAAATTGAGCACGTGCAGCAAATCCTTTCAGAATCTCATTAAATGAAACTGGGGGAGCGCAGCAAAACAACAAACATTGAGAACAAGGTGGAAGTCCAGTGCCAAGCTGCTTCCAACACAACCGACAGCAGGCAATGTAGACAAGTCGCTGGAGAAGGCACAAATGACGTTCGCGATAAACTGAAGGAAGCGGAACCCGGCTCTTTCCTCGACTGAGGAACCCGGAGAAGTTTTTCACTCGGTAGCCGGCATAATCCTGTGGAGAAGGCGTTCCCGTCGTCTAGTGCACAAGGGGACACGACCGGAGGGTTTCGCCGAATCGCACCAAATTCACCGGCAGGAAACCGGCCATTTATTTATTTCTTTATTTTGGCTTTGGGTCACAAGGACCAGACAGCCACCAACGGCTATAACGTGCCAAAGAAACATAATCGCAGGAAAAGGAGAATAGCACAAAATTGCGAAGTTAACAAACAAACACATTCTTAAAGGGCCACCGGAGTGACCGAGCGGTTCTAGGCGCTACAGTCTGGAACCGCGGGACCGCTACGGTCGCAGGTTCGAATCCTGCCTCGAGCATGGATGTGTGTGATGTCCTTAGGTTAGCTAGGTTTAAGTAGTTCTAAGTTCTAGGGGACTGATGACAACAGCAGTTAACTCTCATGGTGCTCAGAGCCATTTGAACACTCTTAAAGCAAAATAAAAGCGCAGTTAGACAAACACTAGAGAACTGGCGACAGTGATGGCAATGACATTGGAGCAGAATTACACACAGCGCTATACAGCAAAATCATCACGAACGTGCGTATGATCTTATAGTAAAAGACAAAACACGGAAGGGCAATCATAAAAGACAAAATATGAAAGGGCAAACACAGTACATCATACAATAAGTAGTTGAAGAACAACCAGGGTACTGCTCGAACAAGTACCGCCAGGGCAGGGCTAGACCGGCACAGCACAGCCTCGCCGCCTTGCGGGGAGAAAGCCGACCGCCAATACTCAAACCAGGAGAACGGTGTGTCGGCAGTACTGACCAGTCGCTCTCCACGAAGCCCCTACGTTCCGCCGCACACAACATCCTCCGCAGCCGCCCAGCTCCGACAGCTTCCTTCCCTTTCGCACGAGCCACTCCCGTCTCTTCCACCAGAGACAAAACCTAAGTGAGCCATGTATCGACTAGTGCTACACCTTGTGTTTCGATTGCATTGGTTTTCCTTTTCTTCCCCTGACATGTTTGTTTGATATGTTGTCTGTCATTAAGTGGCTACTTCGTTGTCTTTTCCCTCTGCTATCGATATCTGCGTTTTTGCTTCCGGGAAACTACTATGGAGGAAGTGAGATCTTTGACCGGTTGTAACCTCGGGTGGTGGCGCGGAAGTAGGGGCGTTGCGCGCAGAGAGTGTGGTGGACACGGGAGGGCAGTGTGGCTCTCCAGCGCGAAGCAGGCGTGGTCGGTTGTACCGAGTCGCCACGTGATGTATGTCGGTTGTGTGTAACGAGCGGGTCGAGTTGACGGAAGAGCTCCCCGCGTGTTGGTTGTATACGGAATCGCCCCACGAGTAGTTGCTGTTCATTTCACCTTGGTGGGACGTTAACAAGCTTCTTTAAGTCCTCCGCTTCAACACTGGAGTGTAAAAAGGAGACACCTAACATGAAGGAGCGGTCACTACCCGTCAACGTTGCAGAGAAGACGTGAACTCCGGTGACAGAGCGTGTTGTCGCGTGACTGTGGCGTGTTGGGTACGCTGGCGACGCGTGCGCGGTGGGATGGATTGATCCTTGCCATCGGAGCTCGTGTACTGCCTGTTCGAGCATAACTGCAAGTTAAGTTAGTGGAAGGTTTAGTCATTAAGTAATAATGTTGTGTAACCAGCGTCTCTTCTGCCTTGTGGCCTCAGGCGACCGGGTTTCCTGTCCCTGGCACCGTGTGTAATTGAAGACAGTGAGCTTTCCTCCTCCTCTCGTTACTGTCCGATGGGAAGTGTAGTTTTGGGCAGTTTAATTGTTTCGCTATTCCCTCGTGGGTTATGAGTAAGTTCAGGGTTCTTGTTGACTGATCATGTGGTCGCTCATTCAGGACTGTGTGGTGTAATGTTTCCTTGCACGAGGTTAGCTCTAATTCTGTCAGCAAGTTAAGCCATCTTATAACAAGTTTTCGCTGGATAAAAGTCGGTGCAGTGACCAGCCTGAGAGTGGCAATTGTGTTTACGGGCGTATTTAAATTGGTCAGTATTCTGTCTAGCCTGAGCATCCCTGAGTGGGTGATTTGTCGCCGCCTTACACGGGTCCGTCATATCTGTTATGTTCTAATGATATTCCAGGACACTTTTGTTTAAATTTTCTAAAAAATTCCTCTCAGTTTGTAAATTCCTTTTATTGCCATTAATTGTGTGTTTGCTGAGACCTGTTTAATTTTTTTTTTAATGCCGGTGTTGGTAGCTTCACTACCTCACCGTACCTTATTGACAAGGTTCTGTATTTATTTTAGTAGCCTGTTTACGAATGTTCTTTAAATTTTTTTAAAAAATTGTTGTATTGTTATAAATTACTTTGATTGGCGTTAGCGGAGTGTTTTGATAGGTAGTTTATTGCCGTACTGCTAGCTTCCGTGCTTTCTTTTAAAAAAATTTTAAATTGTTGTATTGCTATTAATTACTTGATTGCCGTTAGCGGCATGTTTAAAGGGCTGTTTATTGCCATACTGCTAGTTTCTGTAAGATACGAATAAAACATTTGTGAAAAACTCAACTCGACAGTAAACTACTAGAAATTTGGCCCCGTTTCCCAACTTGTGGTGTGGCTTGTAGTAACCGTAACCACTGTGGTGTATCACTAAGACACTCTAACCTGCAAAGACGGTCTTTAACTCGCCGGGGGCGAGCTATCGAACTCGACGCATCGCACAGTGCAACGCTCCATTCAATTATCTGAATGACGTAACGCAGGCGGCTGTCAACAACTTTTGAAAGGTAGCAGTTGTACCAAAAGGTTCGAACTGACGGTATTTGTGGCACCCAACGTACTTCAGTGCCTGATTTGCGAATCTGATCTAGATCTCGCAAAGTGACTACGATCAGAGAAATTCCGGCTCATGCGAAGCTTGACCAGAAGTAGTGCTTCCCGTATATACTTAAACAGTAAATGGAGGAAGCAACGACGGTGGTCTATGCACCGCGTGTTACACACCGGAAGAAGTCTTACTTAATATAAATGGCGATTTTTTCCATCGAGTACAAACTCTAGGGATAGACTGATGAGAGGATACGGAAAAAAGGGTCGAATGAACTTATGTCCGGGAATGCGTGGTTTCCATGATGTCGTGTGACTGGGGCCTTCCGTCGGGTAGACTGTTCGCCGGGTAAGTCTTTCGATTTGACGCCACTTCGGCGACTTGAACGTCGATGGGGATGAAATGATGATGGATAGGCCAACACAACACCCAGTCTCTGAGTGGAGAAAATCTCCGACCCAGCCGGGAATCGAACCCGGGCCCTTAGGATTGACACTCTGTCGTGCTGACCACTCAGCTGCCGGGGGCGGACGTTTCCATGATAGAGACCATTTATTCAATAACACTTTGTTACGGAGACTGTGGCCTAATACCCGCTGTACCATGCAGCCATGGTTTCCTCCTAGAGGGTGGTACCGTTTCTCATACATCGTGCCCAAGCGCCCTCTTCTGCCATAGTAACTGGTAATGTTGTGTCCGATTGGATTCTCTTACTAACTCGTGATACAGCATTGTACACAATGGTTCCGTATTCGAATCGAGAGCTTGCCGATATTGTGTTTACTTACGGAAAGGCAAATGGCAACGGGTGGCGGGCAGCAAGGAGACCTATCCCCGCCGACAACAACCACAGCATTCAATGTTTGCAGCTGTGTTTCGCTGTTTGTTTGAGACAGGGTCGTTTGAGGAAGGCAGAAATCGAGAAGTACCACACGCAATGGTTGGTACTAGATTTGGAGGGAAGTCTCATTAACACTGTGAAAGGTGACCACCGTGTCAGTACAGGGTAAGCCAGACGACCGTGTGGAACATTCTAGATGACAGTTGATACTACCCTTATCACTCACTGCGTGTGCAGCAATTAATAGTGACAGAGTTTCCATATTGGGAGCAGTTTTATCACTGGTTTCTTCCGGGATTTGTGGCATCCATCCTATTGACAGATGAGGCCACATTTACTCGGAGTGGTATCTTCAACTTCCAGTCGTCTGTGGAATAGTATGCAGCCCGTAGTATGGTGACAGCGAATCGTTAGCATCGGTGCAGCCGGAATGTGTGGGCCGGAATAATTGGCGACCGTATTTTGGGACCAGTCTTCCTTCCGCGTCGGCTAACGCGCCGGAAATATCGGCGTTTCTTGCCCGTGACTTGCCTCTCCTGCCGGAAGAAGTGCCATTGACGATTCGACGGGTATGTGGCTGCTACATGATGGTTCTCCAGCCCACTTCGTCTTGAACATCTGCACGCATCTCAATTGTGTCTTCCCTGCTCGATGGCTGGGACGAGTCGGTACAGTTGCATGGCCTGCTCGTTCACCGGACCTCAACGCTTCCTATTTCTGGTTATTGGGCCATCTCAAAAGTATATAGAGAGCCCATTCCAGATGTGGAAACATTGGAGCAGGGTATTTATGCTGCCTTTGCCACTGATCGTATGCAGCCTGGTTGATGTGAACGTGAGAGACAGAACATGCTACGGCGCGTACGCGCACGCGTTAAGCCGCATTGAAACCATTTTCGACACATACTGTAACTGTGGCTGCATGGTACACCGCTTATTAGTCCGCAGTCTCTATAACTACAGTATGATTGAATAAATGGTCTGTAACAAGGAAACCATGCATTTCCGGACATAAGCTCATTAGACCTTTTATGTTCTGTATCCTCCCATCGATCAATCCCTAGAGTTTGTACACGGTGGAAAAACTCTCCCTGTATCCAGGGTGTAAATTTTAAGTTGACAAACCAGACTAACTCGAAAAATAAGGTTCAAACGAAAAAATATGTATAATCCAAAGTTGATTATTTTGGAGGGGGTATGTTCTGGTGCTAAAATTAGCCCACTAACCCAGCACCCTGGGGGTGGAGCGGGGGCAACTTTAAAATTTCAAATGTACTCTCGGCGATTACTTGTTTCGTACAGAAATGGATCAGACAATTTCTATTACTTTTTTATGAAAGTGAAATTAAGTGCAGTGAAGTGTTAGTAACGTTAAAATATCGCAACGAGTAAAACAAGGATTTCTGTTGCATAAGGAAGTCGTGATGATGTTTAAGAAATCGAGCACCCTGTACGTCCCAGTGCATCATCAGCCAATGAAATCTGGGTGTGTGTGTGGGGTGGGGGGGGGGGTGGGGGTGGGGGGGGGGAGGGGATGCAAGAAATAGTAATCAGAGGTTCTTAGATCATTATGAGAGAAGATTCTGTTTCTGATGATGGTGGCATATCAATTGCCTCACGCCATAACATTTTTTGGAGTGTTTCTGGATATGAAACGTCTGACAGTTAAATTTGTTCCAAAATTGTTGAATTTCGAACTAAACAGCGTAGAATGCATGTTGCTCAGAAGTCGCTAGATGACGTCAAAAAATATACCGAAATACTTAAACACATTGTAACAGAGTTTACGGATATGACGTCAAAGCTGAGCGTCAGTCGCCCCAGTGGAAGCATCCCGTTTCGAAAACACCAAAAAAAGTTCGACAAGCGCGGTCGGATGTGAAGGTTAAGCTCATTGTGTTCTTCCATTTTAACGACATGCGTTCTTGCCAGATGGTCGAACGATTAATACGGAGTACTACTCACCAGATCAAAGTCGTTTGCATGAAGAATTCCGAAAACATAACGCTCGGTTTTGAGGGCCAAACAATTCATTGGTTTTGCACAACTATAGTATACATGCTCACACGTCGGTGTCTGTGAATTTTTGACACAAACAATACTGCAAACGATGCCCCAGGCTCGATATTAACCAAACATGGCGCCATGTGACTTTTTTGTGTCCCCAAAAAATAAATAAACCCTTAAAAGACCGTCGTGATTAGATAGGCATCGTCGAGTGACCTAAAGGTATCCCAAAAATCGAGTTTCAGAAGTCTTTTTGTGATTGAAAAAAGCGTTGTCGTCAGCGTATGAAATGGCTCCATAAGATGAGGTTCAACAACCGTAAAGTATTTTATAAAATGCATTTTAACCATCAGCTGTCTTTTTGGCTCATTTAGTCTTCTATCAGTTTTGGTTATTAACCATCATCCCGGATGTAGAGTGCATTTTATAAAATGCACCCTACATCCCATATTCCTTTGAAGCTGAACAATATCGAAATTATCCAGTGAAATTGTATAAACACCTGACATAATTTGTCTTAGTAATCTTAGACGAATTACATCAGGTGTTTATACAATTTCACTGGATAATTTCGATATTTTTCAGCTTCAAAGGAATACGGGATGCTTTTAACTAATCTCTTGTACCCTACATCCGCGATGATGGTTAATAACCGAAACTGATGGCTCACTTATGGAGTAAATAAACAGCTGATCGTTCAAATGAATTTTGTAAAATATAAAATGGCGACTTTTAAGAAACCGATAACATTGATGTAGATGAATAAATAAAATTCTTTCTGTCGTATCGTCCAAAATCGTTGTGCCGCGCCAAATTCGGCAATGCCCCTCGACAACACAGACATTAGTAATGTCTCGTTGCAGTCGGCTACGACGAATGGGAGGGGCTCAACCAGACACGGCCTGTATCTCAGCACAGCAGCGCCCTGACGCGGAGGTCAATATAGAGCTGAGCATGGAAGCGCTCTGCCCCAGTTCGTCACCTGAACTGGAACAGTCTGCATAATCAAATAACACTGAAGAGTTATTCAAGTCCCAGATGAAAATGTACTTTTGTATGCGATGACCATCGTACTCCAGGAGAAGAGTGAGTTAATTAGTGCATCAAGTAATTATTTAAAAACCAGTGACAGTCCTGTGGCAAAGGATTGTATCAAGTAAAGTAAATTTTTTCATCATTCATGTAATACAGTGAACTAATATTTCGTATGTTGTAGTTGTGATGCACCATCTACCCAAGCAATCAAATAACCCACAGTTAAGACGGGACGATTTCAGTTTCGTTTGGACATTTCCAGAAACAAAATATTACGTTATTTTTTGAGGTCATCTCAAAAACACAAATATATATTCACATCACTATAATACATGACCTTAAATGACTCTGTGGATAACATCGGAAGTTCACTGAGGCTTTTTGCGGATGATGCTGTGGTATATCGAGAGGTTGTAACAATGGAAAATTGTACTTAAATGCAGGAGGATCTACAGCGAATTAATGCATGGTGCAGGAAATGGCAATTGAATCTCAATGTAGCCAAGTGTAATGTGCTGCGAATACATAGAAAGAAAGATCCCTTATCATTTAGCTACAATATAGCAGGTCAGCAACTGGAAGCAATTCCATAAATTACCTGGGAGTAGGCATTAGGAGTGATTTAAAATGAAATGATCATATAAAGTTGATCGTCGGTAAAGCAGATGCCAGACTGAGATTCATTGGAAGTATCCTAAGGAAATGCAATCCGAAAACAAAGGAAGTAGCTTACAGTACACTTGTTCGCCCACTGCTTGAATATTGCTCACCAGTGTGGGATCTGTACCAGATAGGGTTGATAGAAGAGATAGAGAAGATCCAACGGAGAGCAGCGCTCTTCGTTACAGGATCATTTAGTAATCGCGAAAGCGTTACGGAGATGATAGATAAACTCCAGTGGAAGACTCTGCAGGAGCGACGCTCAGTAGCTCGGTACGGGCTTTTGTTGAAGTTTCGAGAACATACCTTCACCGAGGAGTCAAGCAGTATATTGCTCCCTCAGCCGGCCGGAGTGGCCGAGCAGTTCTAGGCGCTACAGTCTGGAACCGTGTGACCGCTACGGTCGCAGATTCGAATCCTGCCTCGGGCATGGATGTGTGTGATGTCCTTAGGTTAGTTAGGTTTAAGCAGTTCTAAGTTCGAGGGGACTGATGGCCTCAGCAGTTAAGTCCCATAGTGCTCAGAGCCATTTGAACCATTTTTTTGCTCCTTCCTACGTATATCTCGCGAAGAGACCATAAGGATAAAATCAGAGAGGTTAGAGCCCACACAGAGGTATATCGACAATCTTTCTTTCCACGAACAATACGAGACTGGGATAGAAGGGAGAACCGATAGAGGTACTCAAGGTACCCTCCGCCACACACCGTCAGGTGGCTTGCGGAGTATGAATGAAGATGTAGATGCATGACCATTGGTTCTTAAGAACACGAAAGATATTTCTACGTGATATTATTCAGGTATCATTTTTAACTGACTTGACTGCGGATTCTTGTCAAATTATTGTAATAATCTCATAAGAACAAACTCTTTTTCACGCGTTTTGCAACTTCTTATTTATATATTTTTTACGCGGCCTAAAATTTACTGGAAAATTAAAAAATTTGTAAAAACAGGCCCTATCACCTGCTCTTGTGCTGTTCAGCCATACAATTTGCACCAGAAAGGACATCCGTAAGTACTGGGTGATCAAAAAGTCAGTATAAATGTGAAAACTGAATAAATCATGCAATAATGTAGATAGAGAGGTACAAATTGACACACATGCTTGGAATGACATGGGGTTTTATTAGAACCAAAAAATACAAAAGTTCAAAAATGTCCGACAGATGGCACTTCATCTCATCAGAATAGCAATAATTAGCATAACAAAGTAAGACAAAGCAAAGATGATGTTCTTTACAGGAAATGCTCAATATGTCCACCATCATTCCTCAACAATAGGTGTAGTCGAGGAATAATGTTGTGAACAGCACTGTAAAGCATGTCCGGAGTTATGGTGAGGCATTGGGGTCTTCCAGCATCCCTAGAGATGTCGGTCGATCACGATACACTTGCGACTTCAGGTAATCCCAAAGCCAATAATCTCACGGACTGAGGTCTGGGGACTTGGGCGGCCAAGCATGACGAAAGTGGCGGTTGAGCACACGATCATCACCAAATGACGCGCGCAAGAGATCTTTCACGCGTCTAGCAATATCGAGTGGAGCGCCATCCTGCATAAACATCGTACGTTCCAGCAGGTGTTTATCAGCCAGGCTGGGGATGATGCGATTCTGTAACATATCGGCGTACCTCTCACCCATCGCGGTAGCAATTATAAAACCAGATTCACGCATTTCCTCGAAGAAAAAAGGCCCAATGACGTTAGATGTGGTAAATCCAACCTATACGGGGGCTTTCTCGTCGTGCAATGGAGTTTCCACGACAGTTCTAGGATTTTCGGTAGCCCAAATTCTGCAGTTGTGGGCGTTGACAGACCCTCGGAGCGTGAAATGAGCTTCGTCGGTCCACAACACGTTACTCAACCAATCGTCATCTTCCGCCATGTTTTGAAACGCCCACACTGCAAATACCCTCCGCTTCACTAAACCGCCAGGTAACAGTTCATGACGCCGATGGATTTTGTACGGATAGCATCGGAGGATACGCCTCAGTACCAACCAAACAGTAGTGTATGGAATGCCGGTGCGACATGTGACTGCACGAGCACTGACTTCCCCGTGCATAGACGAACCCGCTACAGTCTCCATTTCTTCCTGAACTGTCTCAGCAGCATTACGCCTTGTGCTCGGTCGGCCACCACGGGGTCTATCGTCTAAACAACCCGTGGCTTCGAACTTCGAAATCATTCTCGCCACAGCTGCATTTGTCAACGGACCTTTACCCGTTCGAATCCCCCTTCCTATGGCGATAGGTTCGTAACGCTGAACCAGCACATTCCCCATTCTGATAATGTAGCTTCACTAAAAGCGCCTTTTGAGGTAACGTCAACATGCTGCCACTGCTGGCGCATCTGATACTCTCTCTCTCATTACAGCTCCTTTTATACACGACTGTCATGCGCAGTCACTGACGTTTTGCTGTCCAGCGACATCTGTCGGACGTTTTGTGAACTTTGTTTTTTGTTTTGTTTTTGTTTGGTTGTAATAAAACCCCATATCATTCCAAGCATGTGTGTCAATTTTTACCTCTCTATCTACATTATTCCGTGGTTTATTAAGTTTTCAAATTTGTACTGACTTTTTGATCACCGGTACTTAGGGACAATGTGAAACTATCTTGACACTCTGCCCGTCAGTTCAGTGGAGATGGGTGCGGTTGTGGCGTGAAAGATGGGCACAGCTGTTCACGAACTTGTGTAAGAGTTTATGCGCGTGTGTGTGTGTGTGTGTGTGTGTGTGTGTGTGTATAAGTGTTTATGTGTGCGTGTGTGTGTGTGTGTGTGTGTGTGTGTGTGTGTGTGTGTGTGTGTGCGTGTGGGTGCGAGAGTGAGTGTACGTGCGCTCGTTGCCGCCTTTCGCGGTAGCCACTTTGTGGCCTTGTTAGCTGTAACCCTACGCGGCTGTTTGCTTAAGGCAATTTACGGGGGTCTGTGACGCGCCAAACTGCATGAGCGCCCATTTAGCGACCTGATGTCCACTTAGGAGCTCAGACGTATCCTCACAAGTGTGTGTGTGTGTGTGTGTGTGTGTGTGTGTGTGTGAGAGAGAGAGAGAGAGAGAGAGAGAGAGAGAGAGAGAGTGGGCAGATGTAAAGTACGACATTGGAGCTGAATCGGCACTACCACGTCGGTAACAAAAATATATAATGGAAAGAGTAGATAATGTAAAGTGGCATACCAAGAAGAACCTCGACGAACTCTGTAACACTGATGCTACAATAGATAGTGGTTAAAATTTCATCCTTTTCTCTTTTGTGCCAACATCATCTCAGAGCAGAACTTTTATCCTATGTTCCCAGTTATTTGTGTGATTTTCTCCAGTCTCTGTCTTCCCCTACAGATTTTTTCCTCTGTAGGTCCCTCGAGTATCATGAAGGCTATTCCCTGATGCCACAACACATTTAATATCGTGTCCCGTTTTCTTGGCGGTCTTTTCAAAATGGTTGAAATGGCTCCAAGCACTATGGGACTTAACATCTGAGGTCATCAGTCCCCTAGAACATAGAACTACTTAAACCTAACTAACCCAAGGACATCACACACATCCATGCCCGAGGCAGGATTCGAACCTGCGACCGTGGCTGCAGCGCGGTGGTCTTTCCCATGTGTTCCTTTCTTCGTCAATACTGCGAAGAACCTTCTCATTCCTTACATTATCGTTCCACCTAATTTTCAACATTCTTCTATAGCGCTACTTCTCAAACGCTTCGATTCTCTTCTGTTCCGACTTTCCCACTGTCCATGATTGACTACCATACAGCTCTGAGCTCCAAACATACATTCTCAGACATTTTTTCCTCAGATTAAGGCCTATGTTTGGTACCTCTTGACTTCCCTTGGACACAAATGCTCTTTTTCCTCTACTAGCCGGTTTTTTATGTCCTCTTTACGTTCTCCGCCATATGCTATCTTCCTTCCAAGACAGCAGAATTCCCCAAATTTGATGTTAAATTTCTCACTACTCTCAATTCTGCTATTCCGTATTACCTTCGTCTTTCTTCGATTTACTCTCAATCCACATTTCGTACTCAGCAGACGGTTTTGCTCCATTCACTGTGTACTGTAATTCATCAAAGAAATGTTCAAATGTGTGTGAAATTTTATGGGACTTAACTGCTAAGGTCATCAGTCCCTAAGCTTACACACTACTTAGCCTAAATTATCCTAAGGACAAACACATACACCCATGCCCGAGGGAGGACTCGAACCTCCGCCGGGACCAGCCGTGTAATTCATCCTTACTTTGATGTAGTCATCAGCTAATCTTGTTGACCGTCTCTCTCCCTGAATTGTAATGTCACTCATGAAAATCCCTTTTATTTCTGTCATAATGTCATCGATGTATAGACTAAACAGTAAGGGAGAAAGCCTGCATCACTGTATTACAACCTTTTTCATCCTAGCACTTCGTTACTGGTATTCTATTCTTATTTTGTATTACCCGTCTTATTCTATAACTTACACCTATTTTTTTCTGAACATTTCTAATATCTTGCACCATTATCTTAGGTAACATATCCTACGAGGCTATATTCATTTTCTTTATCCGAGCTTATTTTTCAGTACACAAAAAACTATTCCTCCAGTAATATTACTGAAACTGTCCCCGGAGCACATGTAGGTGATCACATTCTTTGACACTTTGACAAAGGTCAAATCACTGGGGTGCTGGACGTGGGAACATCATACCGACACGCCTCAGGGACACTTGGCTGCAGTGCAGTTACTGTAGAACGGGTAGTGACGAAACGCAGAAAGAACATCAACGTGGCGCGGGGGGAAGACGCGGGGCTCTTCTAGAACGGCTACACTGGTGGGAGACCGGCCCGGTCACTGCATCGGAGTGTATATCACTCCTCTGAAGGAGTAACTCTATTGTCTGATATAAGGAGAAGAGAGAAACAAAATATAAGCTTATGGAGACATAAGTCTTATGTAATAAAGCGGTGCTTTCATGTTTATACTTCAGTGAAACCTTCGTTCATGTGGGAAATTTCAATTATATGTTGAAGGGATTTAGTTTTTGTTTATTAAACAAAATGGATTTCCGTCTATATTGGGCCATCTAATGGTTATGTAAAAGATCATGAGTTGGGCAACAGTCAAAATACACTCCTGGAAATTGAAATAAGAACACCGTGAATTCATTGTCCCAGGAAGGGGAAACTTTATTGACACATTCCTGGGGTCAGATACATCACATGATCACACTGACAGAACCACAGGCACATAGACACAGGCAACAGAGCATGCACAATGTCGGCACTAGTACAGTGTATATCCACCTTTCGCAGCAATGCAGGCTGCTATTCTCCCATGGAGACGATCGTAGAGATGCTGGATGTAGTCCTGTGGAACGGCTTGCCATGCCATTTCCACCTGGCGCCTCAGTTGGACCAGCGTTCGTGCTGGACGTGCAGACCGCGTGAGACGACGCTTCATCCAGTCCCAAACATGCTCAATGGGGGACAGATCCGGAGATCTTGCTGGCCAGGGTAGTTGACTTACACCTTCTAGAGCACGTTGGGTGGCACGGGATACATGCGGACGTGTATTGTCCTGTTGGAACAGCAAGTTCCCTTGCCGGTCTAGGAATGGTAGAACGATGGTTCGATGACGGTTTGGATGTACCGTGCACTATTCAGTGTCCCCTCGACGATCACCAGTGGTGTACGGCCAGTGTAGGAGATCGCTCCCCACACCATGATGCCGGGTGTTGGCCCTGTGTGCCTCGGTCGTATGCAGTCCTGATTGTGGCGCTCACCTGCACGGCGCCAAACACGCATACGACCATCATTGGCACCAAGGCAGAAGCGACTCTCATCGCTGAAGACGACACGTCTCTATTTGTCCCTCCATTCACGCCTGTCGCGACACCACTGGAGGCGGGCTGCACGATGTTGGGGCGTGAGCGGAAGACGGCCTAACGGTGTGCGGGACCGTAGCCCAGCTTCATGGAGACGGTTGCAAATGGTCCTCGCCGATACCCCTGGAGCAACAGTGTCCCTAATTTGCTGGGAAGTGGCGGTGCGGTCCCCTACGGCACTGCGTAGGATCCTACGGTCTTGGCGTGCATCCGTGCGTCGCTGCGGTCCGGTCCCAGGTCGACGGGCACGTGCACCTTCCGCCGACCACTGGCGACAACATCGATGTACTGTGGAGACCTCACGCCCCACGTGTTGAGCAATTCGGCGGTACGTCCACCCGGCCTCCCGCATGCCCACTATACGCCCTCGCTCAAAGTCCGTCAACTGCACATACGGTTCACGTCCACGCTGTCGCGGCATGCTACCAGTGTTAAAGACTGCGATGGAGCTCCGTATGCCACGGCAAACTGGCTCACACTGACGGCGGCGGTGCACAAATGCTGCGCAGCTAGCGCCATTCGACGGCCAACACCGTGGTTCCTGGTGTGTCCGCTGTGCCGTGCGTGTGATCATTGCTTGTACAGCCCTCTCGCAGTGTCCGGAGCAAGTATGGTGGGTCTGAGACACCGGTGTCAATGTGTTCTTTTTTCCATTTCCAGGAGTGTATTTACTTACAATACGACAGCTTCGTGACACAAAAACATCTAAAAACTCACACATAAATACCGTTGCTGAAAGGTGCCCTATTTTCGGATAGCTAAGGGCAATGTCAGGATATGGTTGGTTAAAAATCAGCTGAAAGCCCCAGAAAATGACTGACGTATGTAAAACATAAAAGATTTTGGTTCCCAGAACTCCTGAATATAGACGTTGACGGTGGATATTGTGCCACAGACACAGTCCCTTTGACTCTTCAGAGATGTCACTAAGCCCGGCCAAAGATGCATGAGCAGCGCCTATTAGAAGCAGGGGGTCCGACAGCCGATCAGTTCCAGTCATTTCACCAGGAAGGAGGCAAACAGCTCGTGTTGTCTGTAGTGAAACCATGTCTAGACGCTCAATACCGCGCTTCGATCGCGTCCGCATTGTTACTTTGTGCCAGGAATGGCTCTCAACAAGGGAAGTGTCCAGGCGTCTCGGAGTGAACCAAAGCGATGTTGTTCGGACACGGAGGAGATACAGAGAGACAGGGCCGATGACACGCCTCGCTCAGGCCGTTCAAGGGCTACTACTGCAGTGGATGAGCGCTACCTCCGGATTACGACTCGGAGGAACCCTGACAGCAAACGCCACCGTGATGAATAATGCGTTCCGTGCAGCCACAGGACGCCGTGCTACGACTCAAAATGTGCGCAGTAGGCAGCATGAAGCGCAACTTCACTCCCGACGTCCACGGCGAGGTCCATCTTTACAACCACGAGACCATGCAGCGCGGTACAGATGGGCCCAACAACGTGCCGACTAGACCGCTCAGGATGGCATCACGTTCTCTTCACCGATGAGTTTCTCATATGCCTTCAACCAGAAAATCGTCGGAGACGTCTTTGGAGGAAGCCGGTCAGGCTGCACGCCTCAGACACACTGTCCAGCGAGTACAGCAAGGTGGAGGTTCCCTGCTGGTTTGTGGTGTCATGTGGGGCCGACGTACGCCACCGGCGGTCATGGAAGCCGCCGTATTGGCTGTACGATTCGTGAATACCATCCTCCGACTGACAGTGCAACCATATCGCCAGCGCCCCCATCGTGCACATCTTGTGAATGACTTTTTTCAGATTACGACATCGCTCGACTAGAGTGGCCAGCATGTTCTCCAGACATGAACCCTATGAAACATGCCTGGGATAGATTGAAAAGGGCTGTTTATGGACGACGTGACCCACCCACCACTCCGAGGGGTCTACGCCGAATCGCCGTTGAGGAGTGGGACAATCTGGACCAACAGTGCCTTGATGAACTTGTGGATAGTATGCCATGACGAATACAGGCATGCATCAATGCAGGAAGACGTGTTAGTGGGTATCAGACGTACCGGTGTGTACAGAAATCTGGACCACCACATCTCAAGTTCTCGCTGTATGCTGGTACAACATACAATGTGTGGTCTTGATGAGCGATAAAAAGGCGGAAATGTTTATTTTGATATCTATTTAAGTTTTCTGTACAGGCTGCGGAACTCTCGGAACCGGAGTGACGCAAAACTTGTTTTGATGTGTGTATATATATCCTTTTATAGCGAAAGTCAATAGATTACATTCCATAATTTTTCTGAAAGAAACTTGCGCATTTTGGAGAGTGTTTTAAAAGGGTGCAAAATTTCACATTGTGTGGTTCTTAATTTCGGATAGGGTCATTTAAAAAAAAATCTCAGATGCATATCTATAGCAATTTTTTTTACTACGAAAAGTGATGTTTAGGTATTCCAATTTGATTACACTAATGATACACTTATGACTACATTGAAACTATCACTTGCAGTTTTCACATTTGTACGTCTTCCAACCGTATCTCACAGTCCCAGAACACAGGTCATGTACCCAACACGAATATACTAAACACTTTATCCAATCTTCACCAGATTTATGGAATAGAAGAATAGATGCATTCCTCCTCATGTGCACTCTGTCATCATCTGTGAAGACAAGGGAAACAGAACTTTCGGAATGCTCAGCAGATGTATACACACACGTCGCCAATGCATTTTAGCCACAGCTCTGTGCTTCTGGCTGACGTTTTGGGTGCTTTAATGTTTTCCACTGTTTGGAGATTCTGCTAGTTCTGCTGGAATAACCTCTTGCTTTTTAGCTTCTCTTGAGCTGAAGGCTTTTCCTGAAGTTCATTTTCTGCCTATCCGTCAGCCCAGTTCCTCTTCCAAGTTTGTTGCCTTTACGCAATCTAAAAGTATATACACTCCTGGAAATGGAAAAAAGAACACATTGACACCGGTGTGTCAGACCCACCATACTTGCTCCGGACACTGCGAGAGGGCTGTACAAGCAATGATCACACACACGGCACAGCGGACACACCAGGAATCGCGGTGTTGGCCGTCGAATGGCGCTAGCTGCGCAGCATTTGTGCACCGCCGCCGTCAGTGTCAGCCAGTTTGCCGTGGCATACGGAGCTCCATCGCAGTCTTTAACACTGGTAACATGCCGCGACAGCGTGGACGTGAACCGTATGTGCAGTTGACGGACTTTGAGCGAGGGCGTATAGTGGGCATGCGGGAGGCCGGGTGGACGTACCGCCGAATTGCTCAACACGTGGGGCGTGAGGTCTCCACAGTACATCGATGTTGTCGCCAGTGGTCGGCGGAAGGTGCACGTGCCCGTCGACCTGGGACCGGACCGCAGCGACGCACGGATGCACGCCAAGACCGTAGGATCCTACGCAGTGCCGCAGGGGACCGCACCGCCACTTCCCAGCAAATTAGGGACACTGTTGCTCCTGGGGTATTGGCGAGGACCATTCGCAACCGTCTCCATGAAGCTGGACTACGGTCCCGCACACCGTTAGGCCGTCTTCCGCTCACGCCCCAACATCGTGCAGCCCGCCTCCAGTGGTGTCGCGACAGGCGTGAATGGAGGGACGAATGGAGACGTGTCGTCTTCAGCGATGAGAGTCGCTTCTGCCTTGGTGCCAATGATGGTCGTATGCTTGTTTGGCGCCGTGCAGGTGAGCGCCACAATCAGGACTGCATACGACCGAGGCACACAGGGCCAACACCCGCCATCATGGTGTGGGGAGCGATCTCCTACACTGGCCGTACACCACTGGTGATCGTCGAGGGGACACTGAATAGTGCACGGTACATCCAAACCGTCATCGAACCCATCGTTCTACCATTCCTAGACCGGCAAGGGAACTTGCTGTTACAACAGGACAATGCACGTCCGCATGTATCCCGTGCCACCCAACGTGCTCTAGAAGGTGTAAGTCAACTACCCTGGCCAGCAAGATCTCCGGATCTGTCCCCCATTGAGCATGTTTGGGACTGGATGAAGCGTCGTCTCACGCGGTCTGCACGTCCAGCACGAACGCTGGTCCAACTGAGGCGCCAGGTGGAAATGGCATGGCAAGCCGTTCCACAGGACTACATCCAGCATCTCTACGATCGTCTCCATGGGAGAATAGCAGCATGCATTGCTGCGAAAAGTGGATATACACTGTACTAGTGCCGACATTGTGCATGCTCTGTTGCCTGTGTCTATGTGCCTGTGGTTCTGTCAGTGTGATCATGTGATGTATCTGACCCCAGGAATGTGTCAATTAAGTTTCCCATTCCTGGGACAATGAATTCACGGTGTTCTTATTTCAATTTCCAGGAGTGTATTTTGGCACTTGAAACACTTTGGGAGTCTTTGAAAATGGTTCAAATGGCTCGGAGCACTATGGGACTTAACATCTATGGTCATCAGTCCCCTAGAACATGTCTGGAGAACTACTTAAACCTAACTAACCTAAGGACAGCACACAACACCCAGCCATCACGAGGCAGAGAAATTCTAGCCTTCCTTCATGTTTTCTTCCGCCCAGCACTTTGTTTTCTTCCTAGCCATCTCATGAAAAGAAATAAAAAGCGAAATATATAAAGGGTCGAATTTGTCACATGCTCTGAATTAGACACGCTAGCAGAGTCCGAAATTAGGCATTTGTATCACTTGACAAACGTAACTGAACTATCGTGACATGTACTGAATTATTGCATTTAAAAGCTACTGAGAAGTTTCGTTAAATATGATATATCACTAATAAATAATACTAAAATATCAAACTACTTGCCATGCAGCTGTTATGCTTACATTGCGTTTACGAAAGATTACACTCAAATGTAAGACATTAAGAAAAAAATCAACTTCTAGCATAGAACGCGCCTGATGCGCTTGGCAGTTAACAGGATACAAAAATGGCGGAAACACAAGCATTTCAACTAGTTTCTGCACCAGCAGTACTGTCCCGCATTTAGGCCACCATCCGAAAATAGAACACCTTACCCTATTGTACAGCATATTCACATTAGGGTCCTCGCCAATTACTTGTGTTTGGCTGCATATTTTCTAGTTTATGATATCGCAGCGCCGATGTTATTCTGATGGTGATGCACTGCGGCGGCCACAGCCGTTACTGAACATGTCAGATGAATTCGCAATTGCGAATAATGACTACCAACAGTTGTAGAATGGAACGACGACAGTGAAAATTTGTGCCGAACCGGAACTCGAACCTGGATTTCCGCTTTTTTTTTTTTTTTTTTTTTTGCATTTTATTCGATATAGTTCGTTGCTTTTGGTCTGGGCGGATGTCACAAGACATCCCTTCAAGTTGATTGTCGATTCCTTTATTATGGAGGACAACCAGTCTTCTGACCGAACACGCTGAGCTACCGTGCTGGCATACCATTTGCCTATCCGTGCACAACTCACGGCCACACCCAAATTTCCATATGTCGTCAAGGATACGCCTACGATCTGTACTCGCTCATCCATTATGTGTATTCCCGTACAGATCAGACGATGCGCTTGAAAGTCGCATGCAGATATATAGGATATTGCAGCGCCGGTGTTATTCTGATGATGCACTGCTGCGACCACAGACGTTACTAAACACATCAAATGAATTCGCAATTGCGAATTTATCTGATGTGTTATGATTGTGCATGAAGTCTGATTTGGAGCCCCCAAAAAGTAGGATTCGGTTTCTTGAACGATATCAGCTTGTCACACTGGCTGTTATTGCCTGCATTGAACAACCCTTACACAATGCCTGACAGGCTCGGTGAAACATCGTGAAGACATGGTCGGATTTCCACATAACTTCATGCATGTGCACACCATCGGAATATACACTCCTGGAAATGGAAAAAAGAACACATTGACACCGGTGTGTCAGACCCACCATACTTGCTCCGGACACTGCGAGAGGGCTGTACAAGCAATGATCACACGCACGGCACAGCGGACACACCAGGAACCGCGGTGTTGTCCGTCGAATGGCGCTAGCTGCGCAGCATTTGTGCACCGCCGCCGTCAGTGTCAGCCAGTTTGCCGTGGCATACGGAGCTCCATCGCAGTCTTTAACACTGGTAGCATGCCGCGACAGCGTGGACGTGAACCGTATGTGCAGTTGACGGACTTTGAGCGAGGGCGTATAGTGGGCATGCGGGAGGCCGGGTGGACGTACCGCCGAATTGCTCAACACGTGGGGCGTGAGGTCTCCACAGTACATCGATGTTGTCGCCAGTGGTCGGCGGAAGGTGCACGTGTCCGTCGACCTGGGACCGGACCTCAGCGACGCACGGATGCACGCCAAGACCGTAGGATCCTACGCAGTGCCGTAGGGGACCGCACCGCCACTTCCCAGCAAATTAGGGACACTGTTGCTCCTGGGGTACCATTCGCAACCGTCTCCATGAAGCTGGGCTACGGTCCCGCACACCGTTAGGCCGTCTTCCGCTCACGCCCCAACATCGTGCAGCCCGCCTCCAGTGGTGTCGCGACAGGCGTGAATGGAGGGACGAATGGAGACGTGTCGTCTTCAGCGATGAGAGTCGCTTCTGCCTTGGTGCCAATGATGGTCGTATGCGTGTTTGGCGCCGTGCAGGTGAGCGCCACAATCAGGACTGCATACGACCGAGGCACACAGGGCCAACACCCGGCATCATGGTGCGGGGAGCGATCTCCTACACTGGCCGTACACCACTGGTGATCGTCGAGGGGACACTGAATAGTGCACGGTACATCCAAACCGTCATCGAACCCATCGTTCTACCATTCCTAGACCGGCAAGGGAACTTGCTGTTCCAACAGGACAATGCACGTCCGCATGTATCCCGTGCCACCCAACGTGCTCTAGAAGGTGTAAGTCAACTACCCTGGCCAGCAAGATCTCCGGATCTGTCCCCCATTGAGCATGTTTGGGACTGGATGAAGCGTCGTCTCACGCGGTCTGCACGTCCAGCACGAACGCTGGTCCAACTGAGGCGCCAGGTGGAAATGGCATGGCAAGCCGTTCCACAGGACTACATCCAGCATCTCTACGATCGTCTCCATGGGAGAATAGCAGCCTGCATTGCTGCGAAAGGTGGATATACACTGTACTAGTGCCGACATTGTGCATGCTCTGTTGCCTGTGTCTATGTGCCTGTGGTTCTGTCAGTGTGATCATGTGATGTATCTGACCCCAGGAATGTGTCAATAAAGTTTCGCCTTCCTGGGACAATGAATTCACGGTGTTCTTATTTCAATTTCCAGGAGTGTATGTAAACGGTCATAGCTGAAATATTCTGTGATAGCTGAATGGTCACTAGAGTACATTGGTGTTGCTACCAGGTGTGTTTGGGTATATGAGTGGTGCAAACAGCGTCTTATGTTGTGTGGTCAAAATGAAACATCGTTATCAGCTCCCGACAGAGTTAGATAGGTCTCCATTGAGTTGGCTGGTCGAACTGTGCAGCTTTCAGATGTGACAGCGACCCAGTGTTGGTGTACAAGGGGAGGTGAGGGCAGGTATACCCGTCATCAAGGCTCCTGTTGTTGTCAACGACTTCGTACACAATGGTAAGGAGAGGACCTAACGGGACATGCTCCTTTAGCACTAATTTTCCTCAACAGTAGTTGTCGATACCAGCATTATTTTTCGAATTTTGGAAAAGTCAGTATTTTCTCAGTTGCTTTTCTGAAAAGCAACTGCTACATTTCAAGCTAAAATTAATGAAAAGGAATTACTTTAGGAACTATTTTAGTTTCGATGTTATAATCAATACGTACTAGATCTGAATGTAGAGTCAAAATTTCTTTTTTTAGAAACATATGAAATTAGGAAGTATTTCCACACTTCAAATTTCTATTATTAATTACGAAATCGTGCACCGTTTACTGTGTTTATTTCCGGATTCATTTACGAAATAATAATCTAAATTAAAGCTAGTAGAAATTCATTTGTTAAGAAAAATTGTAAACCTTTGGAACATTATTTCCTCAAAGTGAGAGAGTTGTAAGCGTGCTTCTCTGCAAGACAGACGTTCAGCAGCTCGGTACGGGCTTTTGTTGAAGTTTCGAGAACATACCTTCACCGAAGAGTCAAGCAGTATATTGCTCCCCCCTACGTATATCTCGCGAAGAGACCATGAGGATAAAATCAGAGAGATCAGAGCCCACACAGAAGCATACCGACAATCTTTCTTTCTATGAACAATACGAGACTGGAATAGAAGCGAGGACCGATAGAGGTACACAAGGTATCCTCCGCCACACACCATCAGGTGGCTTGCGGAGCATGGATGTAGATGTGATCGGACGTATTTTTGTGTTAACAATGTAGTTTTGGATTTGTTAATGTGGAAAATGAAAAGACTATTTAATATTCTAAAATGTGAGAAAATATATTTGCATAAAAATAAAACTTCTGCAACAACAATCTTCAAATTTATTTAGTTCAATCCAACCGCGAGGACCTAAAATGTGAGATTTTCAGCATCAAGAATCAGACTACTAGACAAGAAGAAATGGACCCATCTCAACATGACAAGCTAAGTAAACTAGAAAGTTTATTGTAATGTTCGCTCCTCTCAAACCTTCGCAAAAGACTTCATTTTATGTAGAAAATAGATGGCAGTAGGAAGTAGGGGGCAGGCAACAAAGTAAGCTACATAGTACTGTGGGACCTGTCATCATAGGAAAGCTGGACAGGAGCAGGAATGAATCAGACCACTAGACAAGAAGAAATGAACCCATCTCAACATGACAAGCTAAGTAAACTAGAAAGTTTATTGTAATGCTCGCTCCTCTCGAACCTTCCCAAGAGACATCATTTTATGTAGAAAATAGATGGCAATAGGAAGTAGGGGGCAGGTAACAAAGTGAGCTACAGAGTAGTGTGGGACATGTGATCATAGGAAAGCTGGACAGGAGCAGGAACGATTAAGAGAACAAGTTAACATAGCAAACAGAAGATTTACTTAACCCGTATTTCTCCAAGTGAGTGAAGGCTCAATACAGATAATGCCACAAGAAACAGAGTCCAGCTCTTGCAACAGCAGCAATGATGGTGACAGAGCTGCAACTAGGCCGCATCCGTGTGACGTTGCTCCGAGCACGAGTGAGCTTAGTCGCCGCCGCCGTCCCTCCTATATTGCAGAGGCAGAGGGTGCTCCAAGTAGAGAGGTGTTGGGGGTGTGGCGCAGCGAGCACGCACCATTGGGTCTGACAGATCATGTGCGACCACTGTCAGCAACAGATGGAAACTTTCAATTCCATCACTATGAAGTTCGTGGGTGGTACTGACATCTGATACCACACCTGTCGACCACAAATGACGATTGCCGTATTCAGCACCAAGCATATTGTAACTACATCTGCACCTGCCATTTGAGAACAAGTAGTGGACTCTCTGCAACATTCTGTGCTATTTCAGACAATTGATCAGAGACCAGCTCCAGCCAGGATACATAATAGCCGTTCCCATGCATAGGCAGTCGTCACCACCGCAACAGAAACGGCTGTAACGATCGAAGCAGACGAAATGAATTAAAATTTGTGCTGCGACCGGGACTTCTTTTTATGAAAGAAATGAGGCAAGAGGTAGATTTGAACAAAGATCTCCTGCTTTTTTGTTTTTATTTTTTATTTGTTTTATCTTTTTTGTTTTTTATTTTTTATTTTTTGGTTTTTCCAGCCTTTTTTGCCTTTTTTGCTTTTTTTGTGGCAAAGAAAATACAAATCTCTGATGGTCTAAAATAAATGACGGCCCTCTGCATAAAATAAAAAACTATTCCTTGAAAATGTAGGTAAGTATACTGCTGCGATATCAGGTTTGTGTATTCAGATCATGTATCATACTAATTTATTTATTTATTTATTGTTATATTTTTGTTGAGATCACATAGGACGCTCTCCAGGCGCAAAACAATGATGTATAATTACCATTTATAAAGAAAATAAAAAGGGAATTATAGAATTTAAAGAAAACGCCCTCCTGGCAGGACAAAATGGCTCCAGCGTCCCGCCAACTTGTGGGTAGACGCATACTGAATCCCAAGGCAGTCAGGCGTGTTCCAGGCACGTCTTCAGGAAGAATATTGCATTTGCCGTTGTATTGGATCGAGTCCTGGTACTACGCAATCACACTGAAATCACCTTCTCATACCAGGGACACCCCAGCTGCAGGAGGAATCGAAGGAGACACTACCCAAAAAGTTGGCATAGTTCTGACGGTATCGCGGATGGTGCACGAGGAAAGTAAAGTGATCTTGCAGGAACGTCTAAAAATCAAGAACACTCTTATCACCTTCATGGAACAACTAAGAGACCGAGAGACCTTTTATCCAGATCACAGCGTTGGTAGTGGGAAGTATGTCTCATCTGGGAACAGAAGAAATTTCGGTGTAATGGCATGGGGAGCCGTATGTAGAAGAAAGGCAAGCATCTTTTGAATCAGCTGCCACACCTCTGCAGAAGATCCACACGTCAGTCGATGTTCGTCCGTATCAAGCGTGTGACAAACAGGACACAGCGGCGAATCTGTCATTTTTATGGTATGTAGACGAGGTTGTGTCATGCATTTTCCGTTAACGACGAGATACCAGGCCGCGAGAGCGCTCGTGTCGAGGAAGATATGGTGCACAGAACGCCAAACCACGGGCCATGCGATCGTAGGATGTCGGCTTTCCACAACATTCCTAGTATGATTTCTCATCATTAGGCGGTAAACATCACGTGCGGTAGTGTTTCTGGTATTAGGCAAGTTTATTTATTTTATTTTTTCTTTATTGTATTTCAATTCACCATCGGGGCGGGCTGGCAGCAGCATATGCGCTGCTCTTCAGCCGAAAGACATAAAACAAACAATAGAAGACAGTTAAAAATATACAAAGGCGAGAATATGGTGAACATAGATATAAAAAAAGGGGGAACATCATGGAAGGCAATAGACAAAAAAGGGGCGACTGTAAAATGGAGATAAAAACCGTAAAAAAGTAGCGCACACAAAAAAAACATACACTGCGACAATTAAAAGAACACAAGGCACAGTATGACCGGAGCACAAAAGTATCGACGGATGGCTTAGCACATAACAAACATTGACAGCGAACCTCAAGGCAGCACACAATTAAAATCACACCTCTTGACACACAGGAGAAACAGCACACTGACGTGGCACACTGATGATGATAAAAAAAACAGACGATCTGCCAGGCGCAAGGAGATGAAGGAGACCGGAAGAAGGGAGGGAGGGAGGGAGGGGAAGAGAGGGGGGAGATGGGCGGGGAGCGCACTGAAGAGGGCCAGGTAGGGAGGGATGTGGGAAGGAAAGAGGCAAGTATGGGGTGCAGGTTCTCAGGGGGGGGGAAGGAGGAAAATCCGCTCTGGGAGAAGGAGGGGAGAGGAAAAAGGGGGCCCTCAGGAGGGTGGGGGAATAAGGCCAGGTTATAGTTGGAAGGAAGGGTAGATGTCATGGTGAAGTTCATCATCCGGGAGGGGGAGTGGCTAGAAATTGCCCTGATGAAGGAGATGGAGGGTATGGAGGTGGAGAGAGGGAGGGATACAGCGATAGAGGCGCGGCAACGGGCGGGGGGTGGAGAGGAAGAAGGAAACCAGAGGGTGGGGGGATGAAGCCTGCAGACAATGTAAAGGATGCGGAGATGTTGGAGGAACAGCAGGAGGTGGGGGAAGGGGATCAGTTCATACAGGAGTCGTGTGGGGGAAGGAAGGCGGATACGGAAGGCTTAGGCAAATCGGCATGGACATGTTTTCGACGAAAAAGGTTCTGACATGTGAGAGCGAGGAAGGAATATGGGCTACCGCAACCGGTGCCACTCGAGAGGGATGGGCCAGTTCGTCAATCAGGCTTCCCGATAATCCGGTTCGGCGGCGGGTCCACGATTTAACCATCGTACTTACATAAAGGGTAGCTGCTCTCGCTTGGACGTTGACAAGGCCGAGGCCGCCATCTTGAGGAGGAAGTGTCAGAGTGTCGTAGCGGAGTTTAAGGATAAGACCCACGCTTACAAAGAAGCCGAACGCCGCCTGAAGTCTGTCTGCCATTGCCTTTGGCATCGGTAAAATCTGTGCTAAATGGAGCAGTCGCGAGACTAGATGAGTGTTAACAAAATCCACCAATGCTCTCAGGAGGTTGCCACGAACGTTCTCTCGGATTGCTGGAAGCAGGAGTTTATAGTTAAAGGAGATCGTGCGCTGTATATCACGCCCCCACCCTCTGGTTTCCTCCTTCCTCTCCAGCCCCAGCCCATTGCCGCACCTCTATCACTGTATTCCTCTCTCCACCTCCACTCCCTCCATCTCCTTCGTCAGGGCAATTTCCAGCGCCTCCCTGCCCCAGATGATGAACTTCGCCGTGACATGTACCCTTCCTTCCAACTATAAGATGGCCTTGTTCCCCCCCCCCTCCCCCAGGTCTCCTTTTCCCTCTCACCTCCTCCTCCCAGAGCGGATTTTCCTCCTTCCCCCCCCCCCCCCTGAGACCCTGCACCCCATCCTTGCCTCTTTCCTTCCCACAAACCTCCCTACCTGGCCCTCTTCAGTGCGCTCCCCGCCCATCTCCCCCCTCTCTTCCCCTCCCTCCCTCCCTCCCTTCTTCATCTCCTTGCGCCTGGCAGATCGTCTGTTTTTTTTTATCATCATCAGTGTGCCACGTCAGTGTGCTGTTTCTCCTGTGTGTCAAGAGGTGTGATTTTAATTGTGTGCTGCCTTGAGGTTCGCTGTCAATGTTTGTTATGTGCTAAGCCATCCGTCGATACTTTTGTGCTCCGGTCATACTGTGCCTTGTGTTCTTTTAATTGTCGCAGTGTATGTTTTTTTTGTGTGCGCTACTTTTTTACGGTTTTTATCTCCATTTTACAGTCGCCCCATTCTTTGTCTATTGCCTTCCATGATGTTCCCCCTTTTTTATATCTATGTTCCCCATATTCTCTCCTTTGTATATTTTTAACTGTCTTCTATTGTTTGTTCTGTCTTTCGGCTGAAGAGCAGCACATATGCTGCTGCCAGCCCGCCCCAATGGTGCGGAGTGTGCGCTGATATGAAACTTCCTGGAAGATTAAAAGTCGAACTCGGGACCTTTACATTTCGCGGGCAAGTGCTCTACCAACTGAGCTACCCAAGCACGACTCACGCCCCGTCCTCACAGCTTTAATTCCGCCAGTACCTCGTCTCCTACCTTCCAAACTTCACAGAAGCTCTCCTGCGAGTCCCGAGTTCGAGTCTCGGTGCGGCACACAGTTTTAATCTGCCAGGAAGTTTCATTAAGAACCTTACTTGATTATAGCCAAATATACATAAACACAAATTTACGTAAGTTACAGCTTCCAGATGCAGTTTACTAGTTCTTGCCACGAGGCAAAAGGAATTTTTCTCCTTTCTTAGAGTACCTTTTACACGTGAGTCTAGTAATACTAGTTATGGCAGGCGAGAAAATGGATCAGGTCTTAGTGCCTTGCATTTTAAACAAAACAGCCATTGGTGCCTTAGACTTTCACAGACATGGCAGAGGCTAACAGTCGAATAAACCCGTAGGTAAGCTGGGAGGGGAAAGAAGCAATCCGAACCACAGGTTTGACTCTCCCCCTTTTCGTCCTCAAAAGGGGACAAAGGGACTACCCTTTCTAATATTACCACCTTCCCGCGGGTGGGCAGACAAGAATGAATGGGGGGGGGGGGGAAATCCCCCAAAAAATACGGCTGGTATAATTAACAAGGATAATTAAATTAAATTCAATTAAAATTCATAAAATCTGTTAACAATCACTACTCAACTTCTGGTGCGTTACGACTCCCAGGACTGAACCAACCCAGCACCGCCAAATGCTCTGCCGAGCCGGCCGCTGCCAGCCGTTACAACGGACGCAGGAAGGCGCGCCGATTTTCAGAACCTCCTCGCCGGTCGACAGCGTACGGCCGAACTGCAGCTTAGGCCCCTCGCGGACCCACGCTCAGGAAGAGTCCTTTCGCGACGAGCAGTTAACGCCCCATACCACGGAGCCGCTGCTCGCGTCGCTTACGCTGATGCCGCGGTCTGCGTGCTGTCCCTCTAGCACCAGCAGAGAAGTCGCTTCTTGATGCCCCGACTGCCAACTCTCCTCGAGAGCCCATACAGCCACTTCTGAAACCCACGCGAACAGTCCATTTTTCCCCTTTCCCGCTAGAGGGAGACACCGAAGCCTTCAATTGCGACAAAGGCGCCACCGCCAGAAAAAGAGGGCGACTGCTTCACGCTACGCGCTCCGGCGCGCTTTTCAAAGCTAACTTTGCTACGGCTCAATGGGATGTAAGTAAGAGGCCCAAAAGCGCACGAGGGATAATCATAAGTATTGTTAATATCCTGAGGAAGTAGTAGTGCAATTAATTTTCAGTTGGTTTTGAGGAGGCCCTAGAAACGCAGGAATTCCCGCTCTATAGTGCGATAGCACGCTCCTAGAGGAGGCTAAAACAAGTTGGCCCAGCCGCTCGGTGAAGCGTCGGCCTCTGTAGTTCAGTGGTCAGCGAGCCCTCCCGCTATATGGAGCGCGTGGGTTCGGTTCACGGTACAACCAGTGATTCTTTTCCTTGGTGGGAGGACTGTAACGGTGGTACTCAGCATCATGATGACAAATGAGGAGAAGTAGCGGCTCCAAGGTCTGGGAAGCTGGCAGCTGTGGGAGCGGTGTGCTGTCCGTACCGCATCGAACTGACGACACTGCCAGAGGATGGCGCGGCGGTCGGTCGGTCCCGAGTAGCCTGTCTGCGTCAGAAGGCGGACTATTGATAGGAGGATCGTGTGGTAATTCATTTTCTTCATTTCGAGGAGAACAACGCAGCAGCAGTATGTGCTGACAAGGGAAATTCTCCGTCGCAGCCCTCCTGAGATTTACTGGTCAGCGGATAACCCGTCAAGCATGAAAACAAGAAGAAGGTGCACTGAACTGTGAAAAGAAGCAGAACGGAAACAGTGAAAGGTCCAAGCTTATATGTGCAACACCGAGCGAATTACTAGAACCACGGTGTCGTGTTTGTGTGCTCACAGTGCTGGCCTGCCAAGCGGTAGATCCATGTTCAAATCTCCCTCGTGCTCCATTTTATTTTCTTTCACAAATTTATGAACTATCCGTCCGGTCATTGACGCGTCTGTTTTCCTTCTGTAGTTTTGGGAATTTTCATACTATACATTGGTTATGGAACGTGAGTCATGTGGTGAGAACATATCACCATCGCAAATAAATGTGTTGAGTAGTGAAAGCAGGCGAGATGCCATACAGACCTCTCACAGAAATGGAAACAGCAAATGAACTGGTGTGAAATGTGTTACAACAAAGGAATCCAAAAGTTAAAACTTCCAAAACGGAACTCAAGAATAATAACACGTAGTACTTGAGTAGGCTGGAAGAGCAGTTGAACGGAATGGACAGTGTCTTGAAAGGAGGGTATAAGATGAACATCAGCAAAAGCAAAATAAGGATAATGGAATGTAGTCGAATTAAGTCGGGTGATGCTGAGGGAATTATATTAGGAAATGAGACACTTAAAGTAGTAAAGGAGTTTTGCTATTTGGGGAGCAAAGTAACTGATGATGGTCGAAGTAGAGAGGATATAAAATGTAGACTGGCAATGGCAAGGAAAGCGTATCTGAAGAAGAGAAATTTGTTAACATCGAGTATAGATTTGTCCGGAAGTCGTTTCTGAAAGTATTTGTATGGGGTGTAGCCATGTATGGAAGTGAAACATGGATGATAAATAGTTTCGACAAGAAGAGAATTGAAGCTTTCGAAATGTGGTGCTACAGAAGAATGCCGAAGATTAGATGGGTAGATCACATAACTAATGAGGAGGTATTGAACAGAATTGGGGAGCAGAGGAGTTTGTGGCACAACTTGACTAGAAGAAGGGATCGGTTGGTAGGACATGTTCTGAGGCATCAAGGGATCACCAATTTACTACTGGAGCGCAGCGTGGAGGGTAAAAATCGTAGAGGTAGACCAAGAGATGAATACACTAAGCAGATTCAGAAGGATGTAGGCTGCAGTAGGTACTGGGAGATGAAGAAGCTTGCACAGGATAGAGTAGCATGGAGAGCTGCATCAAACCAGTCTCAGGACTGAAGAGCACAACAACAACATCTTGTGTAGGACAAATAGGAGGTACGTACGACTGGAGGTCCCTTCGTTACGCCTCGCTGTTGGAAACGGAAGTTACACCACAACATAGACACAACACTGAATACAGAGAACGGACACGTCAATGGCCGGACGGACAGTTCATAATTCTGTGGCAAAAAAAAAAAAAATGAGGAAGGAGGGAGGATTGAAAAGGAACTCCCCCTTCGTAGGCCAGTACCATAACCAAACCACCACGAGGGCGTAACTGATCACAGTCGTCGATGTTGCGCATCGTAAGCCTGGATCATTCACTGTTCCTGTAAGAGTAGGCTTCCGCGGCCGTTGTCATCTTCAATAAAATTCTTCAGGGTATCAGACCGCATCGTCATAATTTAAAATGCGCATTTTAAATTATGACGACACTGTTCCTGTTTTCATGCTTGATCTGTGTTCAGTTTTTGTCGGGCCATCCACTGGATCATCTCACCACTCGATCTGTGAGGGCTGCGATGGGGAGTTTCCCTTTTGAGTAGCTGGAGTGTACGGTAAAAGAGCACCATCGTAATGGCACAGCATCAAGGCAGCGCTGACGCTTCCATTGTGGTCACACAAGTCTGAATGACGAAGACTCGATAGACAGATACTCCCCCTGTGAAGAACCAAGAGAAATGGAAGCCCCGATATTTCTAGACCAACGAATCACAATCGAGGCGACAGTGGTAAATGTGATAATTAGTCACGCATCAGTTTTCAACATCTCGCACGGCATTTTGAACGCGGCAAATGTGGCCGGCAGGTGGATGTCGCCCTGAGCACAGTCCTAAGGCTCACCGAACTTGGGCAACAGTGGATGTCTTGCGGCTGTGTCTGGCCAACAGAGATGACTTCTTCAGGCAGCTACTCATCATGGACGGGTTCTGACTGTGTCAGTATGACAGCAATACAAGCGAGAAAAGCAAACACTGAGAAGACGTGTTTTTTTTTATTTTATTGTGTGTCATCAGTCTTCTGACAGTTTGGATGCGGCCTACCACGAATTTCTGTAAGTCACCAATTTCTTCAGCTCAAAATGGCACTACGACCTCAATTATTTGTTGGGTGTATTCTAATCTCTGTCTTCTCCTGCAGTTTTTGCCATCTGTAGCTCCCTCTCGTAGCATGGAAGTCATTCCCCAAAGCCTTACGTCCCATCGCCGCTCCTGACTGGTTTTATGCGGTCCGGCACGAATTCGTCTCCAGTGCCAAACGTTTTGTCTCAGAGTAGCAACGTACGTCCACAGTTACTTGCTGGATGCAGTCCACCTACAATTTGTGCCCTTTACAGCCCCATCTAGTGCCGTGGAAGCTGTTCACTGATGTCTTACGTCTTATCATCCTGCCCCTGTCTTCTTCTCGATGTTTCCCATACATTCCTTTCCTCGCCGATTCTGTTGAGAACCTCCCCATTCCTTACCTTATCAATCCACCTAATTTTTATCGTTATTCCGTAGCATCAAATCTCAAATAATTCTCTTCCGTTTTTCCCACAATATACACTCCTGGAAATTGAAATAAGAACACCGTGAATTCATTGTCCCAGGAAGGGGAAACTTTATTGACACATTCCTGGGGTCAGATACATCACATGATCATACTGACAGAACCACAGGCACATAGACACAGGCAACAGAGCATGCACAATGTCGGCACTAGTACAGTGTATATCCACCTTTCGCAGCAATGCACGCTGCTATTCTCCCATGGAGACGATCGTAGAGATGCTGGATGTAGTCCTGTGGAACGGCTTGCCATGCCATTTCCACGTGGCGCCTCAGTTGGACCAGCGTTCGTGCTGGACGTGCAGACCGCGTGAGACCACGCTTCATCCAGTCCCAAACATGCTCAATGGGGGACAGATCCGGAGATCTTGCTGGCCAGGGTAGTTGACTTACACCTTCTAGAGCACGTTGGGTGGCACGGGATACATGCGGACGTGCATTGTCCTGTTGGAACAGCAAGTTCCCTTGCCGGTCTAGGAATGGTAGAACGATGGGTTCGATGACGGTTTGGATGTACCGTGCACTATTCAGTGTCCCCTCGACGATCACCAGTGGTGTACGGCCAGTGTAGGAGATCACTCCCCACACCATGATGCCGGGTGTTGGCCCTGTGTGCCTCGGTCGTATGGAGTCCTGATTGTGGCGCTCACCTGCACGGCGCCAAACACGCATACGACCATCATTGGCACCAAGGCAGAAGCGACTCTCATCGCTGAAGACGACACGTCTCCATTCGTCCCTCCATTCACGCCTGTCGCGACACCACTGGAGGCGGGCTGCACGATGTTGGGGCGTGAGCGGAAGACGGCCTAACGGTGTGCGGGACCGTAGCCCAGCTTCATGGAGACGGTTGCGAATGGTCCTCGCCGATACCCCAGGAGCAACAGTGTCCCTAATTTGCTGGGAAGTGGCGGTGCGGTCCCCTACGGCACTGCGTAGGATCCTACGGTCTTGGTGTGCATCCGTGCGTCGCTGCGGTCCGGTCCCAGGTCGACGGGCACGTGCACCTTCCGCCGACCACTGGCGACAACATCGATGTACTGTGGAGACCTCACGCCCCACGTGTTGAGCAATTCGGCGGTACGTCCACCCGGCCTCCCGCATGCCCACTATACGCCCTCGCTCAAAGTCCGTCAACTGCACATACGGTTCACGTCCACGCTGTCGCGGCATGCTACCAGTGTTAAAGACTGCGATGGGGCTCCGTATGCCACGGCAAACTGGCTGACACTGACGGCGGCGGTGCACAAATGCTGCGCAGCTAGCGCCATTCGACGGCCAACACCGCGGTTCCTGGTGTGTCCGCTGTGCCGTGCGTGTGATCATTGCTTGTACAGCCCTCTCGCAGTGTCCGGAGCAAGTATGGTGGGTCTGACACACCGGTGTCAATGTGTTCTTTTTTCCATTTCCAGGAGTGTATGTTTCCGACCACACAATGCTCTGCTCCAAACGCACTTTCTTCGAAATTTATTCCTCAAATTACGGCCTATGTTGAATACTAGAACGCTTGTCTTGGCCAGGAATACCGTCTTTGCCAGTACTAGTCTGCTTTTGAGGTCCTCCTTGCTCCATCGTGAGATTTTGTGGCCCTGGTAGCAGAGTTTCTTAACATCTAACTCGTGACCTCCAGTTCTGATGTTGAGCTTCAAACCTTTCCCATTCCTGCTACCTTTCATTACTTTCGTCTTTCTTTGATTAGCTCCCTCTCCATACTTTTTACTATTAGAATGTACATTCCATTCAACATGTCCTGTAATTCTTTACTTTCACTGAGGATAGAAATGTCATCAGTGAATATTTTCATTGTTTTCACCTTGAATTGTAAATCCGCTCTTGATCCTTTCTTGTATTTCTGTCATTGCTTGTTCGATATATAGACTGAAGAGTAGGGGCGAAAGAGTACACCCCTGTCTTATACTCTCTTCAATTGGAGGACTGCGTTCTTGGTCTTTCAGTCTTTTTGTTCCCTCTCGGTTCTTGTATATATTGTAAATTATCCGTATTTTGCTAATGCTTACCCTTATTTTTCTGAGGCCGACATATCCTATGGACGTGTCTTGATTATTCATCTGTCTTGCTTCCACAATGAAACGCAACGGCAGAGTTGCCTCAGTGGTACCTCACCTTTCCTGAACGCAAACTAATCGTCATCTGGTTTCACGACCACTCAATGACCTGAAGACCCACCCATCATCAGGGGAATTTATGCTAACAGATTGTGCCCCTCAGGGGCAAACTGTCACAGGACAGTACTACCGAAGTCACGTGATGAGGTTATGGGGGGCTATCAAGACCAAGCGCCCACAAAGCTGCCTTAAGGGTGTTTTGGACTCACACTGACTATTCGAGAGTACGACGGTTCAAATACGCATGTGGTCATCCAGATTTAGGCTCTCCACGATTTCCCTAAATTCCACCAGGCAAATGCAACAGTTGTTCCTGTGAAATCACATAACCGATTTTCTTACCTTGAAACAATCCGAGCTTTTGCTCCCTTTGTAATGGCTCTCGATATCATGTTAAACCCTGTTGTTCCGCCTTTCCACTGTGCACAGGACAAGCGCGCTGCCTGCCGTCGATGTTTGCCGCACCCGGGCGCTACGAAGGCGACGTGTAACTCGTGGTAAACAGCCCAGGTCATACAAGGAAAATACACTACTGGCCACTAAAATTGCTACACCAACAAGAAATGCAGATGATAAACGGGTATTCATTGGACAAATATATTATAATAGAACTGACATGTGATTACATTTTCACCCAATTTGGGTGCATAGTTCCTGAGAAGTTAGTACCCAGAACAACCACCTCTGGCCTTGATACGCCTGGCCATTGAATCAAACAGAGTTTGGATGGCGTGTACAGGTACAGCCGCCCATTCTGCTTCAACACAATACCACAGTTCATCAAGAATACTGACTGGCGTATTGTGACGAGCCAGTTGCTCGGCCACCATTGACCAGACGTTTTCAATTGGTGAGAGATCTGGAGAATGTGCTGGCCAGGGCAGCAGTCGAACATTTTCTGTATGCAGGAATGCCGGTGCAGGACCTGCAACATGCAGTCGTGCACTATCCTGCTGAAATGTAGGGTTTCGCAGGGATCGAACACATCTGAAATGTAACGTCCACTGTTCAAAGTGCCGTCAATGCGAACAAGAGGTGACCGAGACGTGTAACCAATGGCACCCCATACCATCACGCCGGGTGATAAGCCAGTATGGCGATGACGAATACACGCTTCCAAAGTGCGTTCACCGCGATGTCGCCAAACATGAAGGCGACCATCACGATGCTGTAAACAGAACCTGGATTCATCCGAAGAAATGACGTTTTGCCATTCGTGCACCAAGGTTCGTCGTTGAGTACACCATAACAGGCGCTCCTGTCTGTGATGCATCGTGAGGGTAACCGCAGCCACGGTCTCCGAGCTGATAGTCCATGCTGCTGCAAACGTCGTCGAACTGTTCGTTCAGATGGTTGTTGTCTTGCAAACGTGCCCATCTGTTTACTTAGGGATCGAGACGTGGCTGCACGATCCGTTACAGCCGTGCGGATAACATGCCTGTCATCTCGACTGCTAGTGATACGAGGCCGTTGGGATCTAGCACGGCGTTCCGTATTACCCTCCTGAATCCAACGATTCAATATTCTGCTAACAGTCATTGGATCTCGACCAACGCGAGCAGCACTGTCGCGATACGTTAAACCGCAATCGCGATAGGCTACAATCCGATCTTTATCAAAGTCGGAAACGTGGTGGTACGCATGTCTCCTTCTTACACGAGGCATCACAACAACGTTTCACCAGGCAACGCCGGTCAACTGCTGCTTGACTATGAGAAATCGGTTGGAAACTTCCCTCATGTCTGCAGGATGCGCCACCGGCGCCAACCTTGTGTGAATGCTCTGAAAAGCTAATCATCTGCATATCACAGCATCTTCTTCCTGTCGGTTAAATTTCGCGTCTGTAACACGTCATCTTCGTGGTGTAACAATTTTAATGGCCAGTAGTGTATCTCGCTCATCATGAAAGCCCTTCACCCACGTACTCCTGGCGGTGCGACTATCCGTACGGCCAGCTTGTTGTGCGGAGGACACGACTTCTAGGCGGATACAGCAAAATGTGTCGCATTGAAAGGTGAAAATGTGGAGTGCGGCGATCAGTGGCACATCTGCTACTTAGTGCGTCTTTGACGGTGATGGTGCCTTCGCTGGCTAGAGTCGGAGGAGCGTGAAAGGTGAGTTAGTTGGCGGGGCTCGGAGCGGAAGACGGTTGGTGTCCACTGCGTACAGCCACTGCTGGCGGTTTCCACGTTCCTTGACTGGTGAACGGCACTGAATTAGTTTTGGGACACGAGTGCTTAGCCGGACTTGATGGCCAAATCCGCATGTAGAGGTAGCTTTGGCTTAATGAGGGGGTTATAGGACTGAGAATTCTTCCGGGTTGAATGGCCGTGGTCTATAAAAATCTTCAATCTCTGACGTTTCGTCCAAAGTTACGTTGGACATCTTCGTAGGTGCTCCTGGTTGTGGTTAGTCTTGCCGACTGACGAGTCTAAAGTCGAAGAACGTCCTAAATACCAGGGAAAGTGGGCGTGGTCTGGATTTCACGTGATAGCAAAGATAAACCTTGTCAAAGATAAAATATCTCCTCATATATCACTGAGTTTCATAGTTTATTCTATTCTGTTAAAACTATCCCCATGTTTATATATTTCGATGGATTCTCTATATAGCCGTGGATAATAGTTCGTCATAGTACATAAAACTTCAGTTTCCGCAAATTTCACTACGTGATCACCCGACTGAAGAGCATGTTCCGCCACGGCTATCTTGGCTGTTTTCCCCAGTCGGCAAAGACTTTTATGTTCCTTCAACCGTGAATTCAATGTAGTTCCACTGTAGACCCTACCACATGTACACGGAATCCTGTAACGTGGGGATAATTTGAACAGAAAAGAAGAAGCTACGGAACTCAGCAATATATGGACAGTGGCTCTACAGAGTCGATGAGAAGCTTTTATCTTTGGCGTACTATGATCATTGACAAGGTTTATCCCTGCTATCACGTGAAATCCAGACCACGCCCACTTTACATGGTATTTAGGCCGTTCTTCGACGTCCGACTCGACAGTCGGCAAGACTCAGCACAACCAGGAGCACCTTCGGAGATGTCCAACGTAGCTTTGGCCGAAACTTCAGGGATTTAAGAGTTCCATGGACCACGGCCACACAACCCGGAAGAATTCCCGGCAGCTGAAACATCCGGTCGTGAAAGCCTTCATTGTATGATTATAGCACTGACTCATGTCCATATGTTTTAGATAAATGGCAGCATCGATCGTAAATATTGAATTCCTTTGTTTTACAGATCTAATTCTCACATGAAAAATAGCAGTATTAAAGGTCCAGTACAGGTCCAGGATTCCGTAGAAATGTTGGAACACGTGAGGCAATACTGACGTTACGACTTATCTTAGAAGCTAGATTAAGAAAAGGCAAACCTACGTTTCAAGCATTTGTAGACTTAGAGAAAGCTTTTGACAATGTTGACTGGAATACTCTCTTTCAAATTCTCAAGGTGGCAGGGAAAAATACAGGGAGCGAAAGGCTATTTACAATTTGTACACAAACCAGATGGCAGTTATAAGAGTCGAGGGGCATGACAGGGAAGCAGTGGTTGGGAAGGGAGTAAGACAGGGTTGTAGTCTCTCCCCGATGTTATTCAATCTGTATATTGAGCAAGCAGTAAAGGAAACAAAAGAAAAATTTGGAGTAGGTATTAAAATCCAGGGAGAAGAAATAAAAACTTTGAAGTTCGCCGATGAGATTGTAATTCTCTCAGAGACAGCAAAGGACTTGGAAGAGCAGTTGAACGGAATGGACAGAGTCTTGAAAGGAGGGTATAAGATGAACATCAACAAAAGCAAAACGAGGATAATGGAATGTAATCGAATTAAGTCGGGTGATGCTGAGGGAATTAGATTGGGAAATGAGACACTTAAAGCAGGAAAGGAGTTTTGCTATTTGGGGAGCAAAATAACTGATGATGGTCGAAGTAGAGAGGATACAAAATGTAGACTGGCAATGGCAAGGAAAGCGTTTCTGAAGAAGAGAAATTTGTTAACATCGAGTATAGATTTAAGTGTCAGGAAGTCGTTTCTGAAAGTGTTTGCATGGAGTGTAGCCATGTATGGAAGTGAAACATGGACAATAAATAGTTTGGACAAGAAGAGAATAGAAGCTTTCGAAATGTGGTGCTACAGAAGAATGTTGAAGATTAGGTGGGTCGATCACGTAACTTATGAGGAGGTACTGAATAGGATTGGGGAGAAGAGGAGTTTGTGGCACAACTTGACTAGAAGAAGGGATCGTTTGGTAGGACATGTTCTGAGGCATCAAGGGATCACAAATTTAGCATTGGAGGGCAGCGTGGAGGGTAAAAATCGTAGAGGGAGACCAAGAGATGAATACACTAAGCAGATTCAGAAGGATGTAGGTTGCAGTAGGTACTGGGAGATGAAGGAGATTGCACAGGACAGATTGGCATGGAGAGCTGCATCAAACCAGTCTCAGAACTGAAGACCACAACAACAACAATACACCATATGGGAGATTACTGTGTTTTTCTTAACGTCTTTTTTTATTATTTTTTGTAAATGCCTGTTAAGATTTTACGCTCATAATGTCGATCATTGGAGCTGTCAAATTTTCGAGTACGGTGAGAGAGTCCGTAACGTCCCTTTCATTGTGAAGGGTTAATGTTTTTACGTTTAATCGACCTTTTGGAAGCGTAAAAAAGATGCCTCAGATGTTAATTCTTCTGTATTTGTTTTTAAGAAATGGGCTTTTACATTAGGTATATTTTTATAAAAAAATTATCTTTTACTTTACGTTAGAAGACGTAATTGATTGTAATTTTTATTATGCTTCTACTGTGTTTCTAAAGTTTTGCTATGACTTCTGGCGGTAAAAGGTCGTGATTTCAAAGGTTATTTTTATGCAAGCTTTGGTTTTTCTATTAATTGTATTTGTTGTGTTTGATGTGAGCGTGTTATACGCTTTGGAATATAGAGGGCAGTATAATGCTTGTTTTTCCTATCCTGAGCTTAGCTAGTTGGCGGTGCAAGCTACGAGCTCACTGTACGTTAGATCACCAACTGATAAGGTTACAAGGTAGGCTCTTCTGTAAATTTAAACATTATTGTGTGCAGTAAAAGTGAAGATATCTGTTGTAAGTAAACAACGGAGTATATGTTATACCTCACAGAAAATGTTTTGCTATTATGGTAGGCCTACGAGGTTCGAATTATTTAGTATGTACGAAAATCTGTATATTTGCAGATATTTCCTGTTTCTGTGATTTTTTTTATGGTGGCTGTAAACGGGGCTACATTTGTGTTGAGATCATCATGTCTAATGATTCTTATGTATTTCTAGCACTGAAGATGGTCACACAGTGTCCGAAATCGATCTGTAAAATAAATGATTTTAATAATCACGACCGATGCTCCCATTTATTCAAAATATATTGACAATGATATGGCTGTGGTACACACGGTTCCTAATGGAATTGGACATCAAGGCGACATGTGTCCATCTATGGATTTAAGCAGTATGTCTGCCTGAGTGTTCGTAGCCCTATACAGAGTGTTTACAGATTAGTTATACAAAAGTAACCCTTAATTGTGAAAAAGATCAGTAAGTTGCAGAAATGTTTCATACGAGAGTGAACGTAGTATATCTTCAGCTTTTATGTAGAAGTGTTCACTGTGCCTTTTGTAACTCGATAAATGTCCCACGTGTAATCAATTTCCTGCCAAACCCTATGTCGCAAGTCTTGGTGTATGTTGGCACCTGCTTGTGTTAGCCGTTCTCAAAGCCCGTCGACGTTTTCCGGAGGAGGCGGAGAAACAAACACTTTGTTTTTAACGTAATCCCGTTGGGGTTAAATCAGGTGACAGTGTTGGCCAGCGTACTGTTCCATCACGTCCACTCGGAGCCGGCACATTTCTACGGAGTTGCGCGACACCTTCACGACGATAATGTGGTGGCTGGAAAATAAATTCTGCGCCCATATCCTGTTGTGATTGTGGCATTACATAATGTTGGAGCATGTGTAGTGTTCGATCATGTATAATGTTCGAGCATGTCCAGGAGCGATATGCGAGTTGCAGCTAAGTCGGCAAAAAAGAAACGATCGTAAGTCTTGTTAAAGCTTAGAGCGCAAAAACTATTTACTTTAGGCGAGTCCCGTATATGTTCGATTACATGAGAAGTTTCAACCCATAAGCGAAAATTATGCCGATTCGCATTACTGCAAGTATGGAAAGTATTTTCGCCACAGAACACAATTGTATTAAGGGGACCTCACCCTGTCTATCTTACCCATGTTAATTTAGGCAAGTATTTGACCCATTTCTGAAAAAACTATTTGATGCAGGACCTATTTTTACTGTATGTTGCATGAGGGCTTAATTATATAAATGAAAATATTTTTAGTCGCTGTTTGTACGGTTACGAAGTCTCGTAACCGGTTGGCCCTGAGTAGTATTAGTACGCAATCTGACTGCATAGAATAACAATAAAGAATGAAAGGAAATTTCCGTTAACACAATTGATTAATTAAGTCCCCAGCAACTATAAAAGCTACGAAACAACAAGGCACAAGTGTAATTGTTCTGTGTGTGGAAATGCGATTCAACGTACACGTATCTGGTACGGTTCTTCCTCAATAGGACAAGATATTTTAAATACCATTTACAATGAAGTAATTAAAAAACCAGAAATACTATAATTGCACATAGAAACCAGAATTACAGTCTAATACATGAACACAAGCCAGATGCTTTGCTGACTGAACCTGTGACCAGGAGGTATTGTTATTTAAGAAATTTGAAATAAAACATTTTTGTTATCTTCATATATATTGACGAAAAATACACTGAGATCATTACAACATCCCCAATCGAACAGCATCTGCTGTCTCGCCCAACAGAACAACTGCACACGACATACCCTCAACTAGTACTGCAATCGACATCCTCTCAACAAGCACTGCCCACGGCAACCTCTGAACTACATCTGCCCCAGTGGAGGCGGCTGAATAATACTCTTTGGCGCAATCTCTGGCGCTGTAACTAAGTGTAGCAACCTTTCAATGTTACATGATGCTAATAGAGTCAACTGTACTAAAATCTACTTTATCTACTTTACAGTTTTTAAGAAATACTTTTTTAAATGTATTAACAAAAAACATTAAGTTTTTTTCTGAAGAAACTTTTTTTTGTGAACTTCCTAATGCGGAAATATTAATTAATGTAGTACCATCTACATCTACATCTACATGACTACTCTGCAATTCACATTTAAGTGCTTGGCAGAGGGTTCATCGAACCACAATCATACTGTCTCTCTACCATTCCACTCCCGAACAGCGCGCGGGAAAAACGAACACCTAAACCTTTCTGTTCGAGCTCTGATTTCTCTTATTTTATTTTGATGATCATTCCTACCTATGTAGGTTGGGCTCAACAAAATATTTTCGCATTCGGAAGAGAAAGTTGGTGACTGAAATTTCGTAAATAGATCTCGCCGCGACGAAAAACGTCTTTGCTTTAATGACTTCCATCCCAACTCGCGTATCATATCTGTTATGCAGAGTCTCTGAAAATTTCATTCGTTTATCTATGACAGTTTCTGATATAATGGGGCATATGTACTGAAAATTATAGTTTGCGGGAAATTGACTTTAAAGAAAAAACTTTTGAAATTTGTTACTTACAGTTAATTAAAACTGTCCTGCTGCATATGATGGCCCTTCTTTGGCCTTCGAGCTTCTTTTCACCTTCCTGGATGTTTGTCTTGCTTTCTTGGCCACATTAGATGCAGACCTGTCTGCATCAGCTATCTTCATTTTATCGCAATGTTGCAGCCCAGTGATCATAGTTTCGCCAGGATTAATTCCCAGCTTTTTCAGTACCCAACACTTTCCAATATTACCACAATTGAATGTAATAACAGCATCATGAACTCCTAGTTTCATTGTATGCGTGCCTACAAATACAGTTTTAGGAAGCCGGTTCCAAATTATGCTGTTCAAACATTCATTTTGGTCCTGTGTCTGCCCATGCAGACATTTCCTTAGAAGGTCAGGATGAGCCAAGTCTCTGAAAATAGGTTTAATTGATGAAATAAAGGCAGCAGGAAGAGAATGCTGATGAGAATAAGATTCTCCAGTGGTCTGCACCACGAATTTTCTCCTGATGGACACAATCCACGACATGACTTATCATCAGCAGAAGACTTATGGAAGAATATGGCCCAAACATCTCTCTTCATTACCTCCAGAATTTCTTTATTTCTCCTAATTTCCTGCCCGTAGTATACCTGCAAGTTTTCTATAACAACTATTCGCGATCACACTTGAACAAAACTAACCGCATGTTTGAAAGCGTGTTGTTTACAAATAGCAGAAACGAAAGAATGCACACCGTTGCATTCCAAGGATAACCAACACACTCGGGAGTAAAAAAAATCCCTAACGTGCAATGTAGGGGATATAAAGATCTAAAATATATGCAGAAAAGTGGGTGACAGGAAAGTGGGCGACGCACATAAATACATGTGGTACGAAAATGCTCTTTAAATGCTCGAAAAAAATTTTTTCAGCAAAATCCTTTTCAGAGTACTTAAATAAAACCTTAATCTATCGAAATATGATGAAAACCGAAAATCAATTTTTTTCGACCTGAACCACGGTGTGGTCCCCTTAAGTAAATCGTCTTCAGTCTGCATTTTGTTAATCATTTCTGCACATAACCTAGCGTGTTTTTCTTTGTCACTTTCTCTTAAAGTGTGCAAAGTTCCAATTTGTAGCGTTTGAGTGACAGGCTTTTGCAGAATGTCTTCCAAACAGTAACACTAGGCATATTCAATTTTAAGCTAGCATGCCTCGTTGATTTACCAGGACTACGAATGTAAGACGGCCGAGATAGTTCAATTGCTGCGTAAGAGACTGCTGGCCGACCCTCATCCAGCATTCTGCATGATACGCAGCCAGTCTCAGTAAAACGATAGTACCAATCAATAACAGTTTGTCTTTGAGGTGGTGGCTTGCCATATTTAGTTGTGAATCGTCTCCGAAGTGTATTGGCAGATTTGGATTCATGAAGCCAGAAGCAACACTGTGCACTCTCTGCAAGCCATGATGACTGTTGGAATAACTTAGGGAGCCTGTATAGGGAGAGTGTGGCCAACCGGACGATACGGCGGTCATTTTTCTGCCAAACTGCGGGCGGGACTTTTGAATGGCCGGTAGTGGAGTAGTGGAGTACACACCCACCGAATCAAAAGCACAAGACAATATGGTGAAATCATTCGTTAAATGCCTTTCTTTACAGCTATAATATACTCATAGTAGCCTACTACGTACAGCACAGGAAAATTTGACACAGTGGCCGTAAAAGTTATTCGTTACTTGCATTTATCACCTTTTAAGTTCGTTTACTAGACATATTGCAATGAAAGTAACGTAATTAAAAAAATAGTGTATAGCATTCGTTTTGTATCGGAAGTGCATAACGCTAAAGATTTAACGTACCTGTATTACATCAGATGAATGAAAGTCGTAAGCAGTTGTTTACAACCAAATGCAGCACAACCTGGCATTGTTTACGAACGTCTGCAGAACGAATTACAGATGTCAAAAACAATACTGTACAATTACTAACGTGTTTACTTCAAACATGTAGGCCTAACGACTTCATCACAAAACGCTTCATTATTTTTACTCGTATTTAAGATCGCAAACTCTAATTACGTACTAAAAACGATATACAACTAAATCGAACATGCATGCACAACGCACAACAAGTCTCTCAATAATCCAAATACCTTTTAATCGTTTCCAAAAGTCCTCTGAACTTCAACTCAGAAGCACGGCGAACCTAGGAAGCGCGAGAGACGTTTGGCAGAAAAATGGCGCCAAAGCTAATCAACCAATCACGGGCAACTTCACCTATGGCCACTCTCTCTGTATACAGGCTCTCTAGAATAACTCATTCGCGCATGCCACCTAGCGGGAACGTCTGGAACTAACAATTTTAGGCGGGAATAAATCTCGGACATATAAGAACCTTTAACATCGCAGCGCGTCAGGAATCGTTGGTTAATATATTAAAAAACTAGAAACCCGCCTCGATTGCGTAAAAAGCACCCAGTGTTAACCTAGGTTTCGGCGTAGATAACCACACCTTCTTCAGAACAATAAAACCCACAAGTGCCTAAGAAGACCTTTGTCAATGATTAAAAGAACACCATAGCTAAACATTTATAAACGAAAAAAAGGAAAACACAAACAGTACATATGTACAAAGTCTAAACCACTACTTAACTTAATGATGTAACCTCCACCTCACGTCGGCCTATGTTCGATGGGCCGTGATCCGCCAACTCAATTGAGTTTCTCACTCCGGCACAGCCTTTCTGAGTACTATGAGTGCCAGAGGCCACGCCTTGGTGGGCCGATACTGCGAGCAGTGTTTTGTGTACGGCCAAACCTACGCCAGCATAGCATGCAGGTGCACAGAGAAACTCGCTTTTGAATAAGCTAACGGCGACTCTTCACTATTGGCTTAAGGGGCTCCGGAAAGGCTCAAAATCATGAAAAGTTCAATTTTTACTTTTTTGCGTTTTCTGAATCTGCAGACTATTACATTTTAATAGATATATAATTTATTCAATTCCGAAGACTACAACTATTTTAAAATTTTTTTTGAAATGTGTTCTACATGGGCGTGACCCACTGTGGCGCTGTTAAACTGCTGTCAAATGGTGTTATTATTAACGTCCGTGTTCATCAGGTACATTTTAGTGATGTGAGATAAAGTATGTGTTGTGGCTAACCTGTGATGGTTCAATATATATCGCTGGTGTGATTGTCGATTGTTTCATGTTTATTTACTCTGTCGTTATCTCGAAAATATTCGTAATTTATTCTGTTTCTTGTGTCTCTGTTTTGTTGAAGTATAATAATGAGTAAAAGTAAAGTTATTAGAAATCCTCTGAAGGATGGCAACATTGTAAGGTGCAAGGTATTTAGAAATATGGGAATGAAGATAGGTTCTAACATGGTACGAGCGATGCTTGCTTTAGACAAGGAACGCCTTCGGGCTGCAGACAGGGCTGTAAAGAGTCTAGAAATACAAGCAAGAGTAAACAGGAGGAGGAAAAAGAGGAAGCTGGAGGAGGAGTTTGCAGAGGATGAAGATAATCCATCCTATGGACCTGGAATGCACTAAAAAGTTAATCCAATCTTTGTCGCTCGATTCCCAAAACTTTTATTTTCTCATACTAATTACATGTTTTCTAAGGATCTTCCAAACATATTTGTTTCAAACTTTCAGTAAATGTTACACAGTACCTTCTGCATAATTTAACACAGCCTTTTTCCAAAAATCTGTATATTTGTGAATATATAAATACAAAATTGCAAAAAAATGTTGTGAATTTTCATTACAATTGAAAAAAAATCATCTTTAATAACTGAACTAAAATTTTGTAAAATCCCTGTGTTAAGTTGTTGCCCATATTCCAATAAATAATCTGTAAAAAGTTCAACTTCCTACCTCAAATACTTTGTGAGGAAAGATGTAATTTATAAGCGTTATTTTAACATTGCAAGTATAGGGCGTTCCGGAGCCCCTTAAGGGGGGACGTTGATGAAATTGACAAAAAATGTCAATTTTCGATTCATTTTTTGTTTGTTAGTACAACACATGGATAGTAAGTTCCCAAGGTTCAATGTTGAAGTCGCATCCGAAGTGCCTGAAAATTAATTAAAAGTGTGACGCTGCCTCCCTGCCACACCCACGTTTTTGAAGCAGCACTTCAATAGCAGCACAGTGAACAACGATTCTGTGTATTACTTCTACCAAACATGTGCGGGGTACATCTACACTACTGGCCATTAAAATTGCTATACCACGAAGATGACGTGCTACAGATGCGAAATTTAACCGACAGGAAGAAGATGCTGTGATATGCAAATGATTAGTTTTGCAGAGCATTCACACAAGGTTGGCGCCAGTGGCGATACCTACAACGTGCTGACATGAGGAAAGTTTACAACCAATTTCTCATACACAAACAGCAGTTGACCGGTGTTGCCTGGTGAAACGTTGTTGTGATGCCTCGTGTAAGGAGGAGAAACGCGTACCATCACGTTTTCGACTTTGATAAAGGTCGGATTGTAGCCTATCGCGATAGCGGTTTAACGTATCGCGACATTGCTGCTCGCGTTGGTCGAGATCCAATGACTCTTAGCAGAATATGGAATCGGTGGGTTCAGGAGGGTAATACGGAACGCCGTGCTGGATCCCAACGGCCTCGTATCACTAGCAGTCGAGTTACAGGCATCTTATCCGCATGGCTGTAACGGATCGTGCAGCCACGTCTCGATCCCTGAGTCAACAGCTGGGGACGTTTGCAAGACAACAACCATCTGCACGAACAGTTCGACGACGTTTGCAGCAGCATGGAATATCAGCTCGGAGACCATGGCTGCAGTTACCCTTGACGCTGCATCATAGACAGGAGCGCATGCGATGGTGTACTCAACACGAACCTGGGTGCACGAATGGCAAAACGTCATTTTTTCGGATGAATCCAGGTTCTGTTTACAGCATCATGATGGTCGCATGCGTGTTTGGCAACATCGCGGTGAACGCACATTGGAAGCGTGTATTCGTCATCGCCATACTGGCGCATCATCTGGCTTGATGGTATGGGGTGCCGTTCGTTACACGTCTCGATCACCTCTTGTTCACATTGACGGCACTTTGAACAGTGGACGTTACATTTCAGATGTGTTACGACCCGTGGCTCTACCCTTCATTCGATCTCTGCGAAACCCTACATTTCAGCAGGATAATGCACGACCACATGTTGCAGGTTCTGTACGGGCCTTTCTGGTTACAGAAAATGTTCGACTGCTTCCCTGGCCAGCACATTCTCCAGATCTCTCACAAATTGAAAATGTCTGGTCAATGGTGGTCGAGCAACTGACTCGTCACAATACGCCAGTCACTACTGTTGATGAACTGTGGTATCGTGTTGAAGATGCATAGGCAGTTGTACCTGTACACACCATCCAAGGTCTGCTTGACTCTTTGCCCAGGCGTATCAAGGCCGTTATTACGGCCAGAGGTGGTTGTTCTGCGTACTGATTTCTCAGGATCTATGCACCCAAATCACATGTCAGTTGTAGTATAATATATTTGTCCAATGAATACCCGTTTATCATCTGCATTTCTTCTTGGTGTAGCAATTTTAATGGCCAGTAGTGTAGAAGGCCGTGATACGTACTCTTTGGTTTTATATATCATCTTTGACTCTGTTCGTATCTTTTCAACAATAACAAACTAGCTGCATGGTTTATGACGAAGCAATTCTTTTTTTGCGTTGTGATACTGACGGAGATTTATATATGTGTTCGATTCTTTCTTCATTCAGTTATGCCAAGACCACAAAGAGTGTGTAAAAAACTGGATAAACGTTGGGAGGATGAAGGTATTTGAAAGAATGGGCTTCGAGACAGGAAATTTTACTCAAGACATCCTGAGAAAAATAGATTTACAGCGCGTCTCTGCAGCGAAAAGTCAGTTGAAGACCTGCTAAAGGAAAGAAGACAGACAACAAGAAACCAGAAGAGAAGCCTTGAAGGGAAACACGACCCAGAGTACAAATGTGATGCCTTCTGAAGAAGTTACGTAAGGAAAAAAGGTTTTGGTGGGACTGTATAAATTGCATTTCCTGAAAAGTTTGTTTTTTAAAGTTTATGTACCTTTTCCTCATATTCTATGAATGCAAGAATTATGAAATTTTGTGCAAATATTTCTGTGAACGTAATAAGCGTTGTCTCAAGAGAAAATTTTGAAATTATGGTTGCAAGCTGAGATATGGGGCAAAGTGCTGGGAATTTTGCATGAATTTAAATTTGTGCTTCTGGAATTATAATTAAAAAATTATGAAAATTCGCCTATTTGACCTCTCCCAAAAACCTCATGAGAGAAGCTTACATCATATAAAGAGATGAAACAGAGAAATTTTTGTAGAAATCTCTTGAATATTTTCTGAGAAAAAGGAGCATATATTATTTTTTGAAAATAAAACTTCAAATTTCATTAAAAAAGTTGAAAATATATAATCAAAGTATTTTATACGTAAATGCGTTACTTTCATGTAAAGGGTGGTACAAAATTTCATTGCCATATCTCAAAAACTGTGGATTTGGTGCATTTTTGAAATAGTGTGTGTTTTTCATCAACGTCCCCCCTTAAGTGAAAATTTACTGAACTGATTGCTCTTATCATCAGGTGTCATTTGACTAAATTCTGTATGCTGATGCACGTAGGTCATTGTGTAAAAATCGAGATATACGAGGGTCGTCCACGAAGTAGGTTCCGTTTCTATTTCTATCCGCGGCAGCGCTACCATCGAAGTTTCTAATATGCGCGGCAGTTACTCTGACTCAAGGAGAAGACTTGTACGCCATTTTCAAATCGCTGCTGCCGACGTGTGCTTTGTAGTGCTTCTTTATACTGTCAGGCGTAAATGAAAATGCCGCCGTGTGTAATGAGATCTGCGATTCGTTTTCTAAATGCATAGAAAGTTAAACCAAAGGAAATTCATCGGCAAATCTGCGATGTTTACAGACAAAATGCTATGAGTGATACAATGGTTAGAAGGTGGGTCAGACTGTTCATTGAAGGACGCACTGATCAACTGCTAAGTTTACACTTAGTGCGTTTGCTATGGATGTTCCGCAAATCTCACGAGCACAAATTTATGAAATTGTTACTGAAGAACTGAAATTTCGAAAACTTTTCTCACATTGCGTACCCAAAATTCTTACTGAACAACACAGAAAACAACGGATGGGCAGTGCACTTCAGTTTTTGATACGCTACAATGAAGAAGGCGATGGTTTTGTGTCTAGGATAGTCACGGGGATGAAACTTGGGTATCATACGACACCCCTGAAACAAAAGGGCAATCAATGGAATGGGAGCACACTTCATCCCCAACGAAGGTTAAGCCTAAGCAAATCTTGACGCCTCGAAAAGTCATGTGCACTGTTTTTTGGGACAGAAAAGGCATTTTGATGATTGATTTCTTAGCACGTGGCCATACAATCAATGCACATGGCTACTGCGAGACCATTGGGAAATTGCGCCGCGCAATACATAACAAGCGCCGAGGATTACTGTCAAAAGGTGTTGTTTTTTTCCACGATAATTCCCGATCACGAACGGCGAATATGACCAATCAACTCTTACGGGAATTTCACTGGGGCGCGTCTGATCATCCTCCGTGCAGCCCGGATCTCGCTCTTCTTACACCTACAATCTGTCCTTGGTGGTCAGCACTTCAACGATGATGACGAACTGAAAGAACATTTTACCACATGGTTGAATACACAGGCGCAACCTTCTATAAAGAGAGCATACAAAAACTTGTTCAAATGGTTCAAATGGCTCTGAGCACTATGGGACTTAATATCTGAGGTCATCAGTCTCCTAGAACTTAGAACTACTTAAACCTAACTAACCTAAGGACATCACACACATCCATGCCCGAGGCAGGATTCGAACCTGCGACCGTAGCAGTCGCGCGGTTCCGAACTTAAACGCCTAGAACCGCTCGGCCACCGCGGCCGGCCAAAAACATGTGCCACGCCATGACAAGTGCCTGCAAAATTTCAGAAGCTGTGTAGAAAAGTAGTTTAACAGTTGCAGATTTTTGTACAATAAATATTTTTTCTGTATCTGTACACGTTTGTTTTATGTAAGCAAACGGAACTTACTTTGGGGACATACCTCGGCCGGCCGGGGTGGTCTAGCGGTTCAGGCGCTCAGTCCGGAACCGCGCGACTGCTACGGTCGCAGGTTCGAATCCTGCCTCGGGCATGGATGTGTGTGATGTCCTTAGGTTAGTTAGGTTTAAGTAGTTCTAAGTTCTAGGGGACTGATGACCACAGATGTTAAGTCCCATAGTGCTCGGAACCATTTGAACATACCTCGTAATATCATTGCTGAACGTACGACATGAGACAGCTATGTTACTGCCATGGGAAATCAACATAAGAAAGAGGTTTTCTTTGTCTAGGCTGTCATTGTAATTATCTTGCGACTTTGGTAATTTCCTGTGGAAATTATCTATCAGTGGTGTTTCAGGAAATAATTACGGTTGTTTTTAGATTATCTAAAGAATTTTGTCTCATATATGATGTTCTTGGATGGGCTCTGGATGTCCAGTAAATTTTGTCAGCAGAATGAACAAGACGTCGTTCCTCACTGTGTGTTGGGCGACGGCTGTTAACGGTACCGACTCTGCAGCTGAATTAGACGTGCGTTTGCGTTGCCCGAGGCTCTGTCACAAGAATTGACTGTTAAGCCTTGGCATTTTATCGAAAGCTGTTAATTATCGTCTCTAGTATAGGGTAAAATACTTATCTACAATATGTGTAAGTAGCGTTATGAAATTCTTGATTTTAATTAATATTCCATTGGTTACAGAACTTGATGTCTGTTATACTGACCGAGTTTGTTCAAATGACAAATGTTATTTAAAGAAACTTGAAAACTTTCCTTAATTCGTCCGTTCGGACATAAAATTGAGAAAAGTGTACTTATCATGGTTAATAATTTAATGGTCGGTGATTACATAGTGAATGTTTAGTTTTAATAAATGTTTGTAAGTGTCACTCTGCATTTTTAACACCCAGTCCTCGCTCCACCTACCCATTTGGTACGAGAGAGCCAACGCAATCAAGTATCAGGGTCGCAGACTGATGTTTTCGAGATGGTAATTAAAATTTCATAACAGGCCCTCGTATAGAGGCTGATTGCGTGATAATGTTACAGACTTTCAGGGGTGATGGATAACACCAAATGTATCAATCCGAGGTAAAGGACTCTGCTATGGGAGCGACCGAGTTGAAAGTTGTGACCGGGAGTCGTTCTGGTACCTGCGACAGCGGGAAGCATGTACCGATACCGACGTTCGTAAGAGTGTAGGGTTGGCAACTTTCAGAGGTAATGGAATGGATAAAAACAAGAAAAAAGTCTAGTGGACCTGGGTTGCATTATGCACTTCTTCAGTAGATGTTTCACAATAGCGATGATGAATAAGTGCTCGTAACTCCTGAGGTGAGCATTTTAGAGCCCATGTTTACGAGACATTTTTTCTTGTTTTGGTCGAAACTACCATCTCTGAAAGTAACCTTGATACGTCGTGGCATGGGAAAACTTAACCAAAACGTAAGGTAAGCAGAGCTCAAAGGCTGCAGGGAGTGAAAGCGTAGACCTAAATGAGGTTACAGTTTCAAACACAATTTAATTTTATTAAACATTAAGAAACACTTGTTCACTGGTACACACACACACACTATATATATATAATCACAAAACATGATAAAAATTTTTAAACTCCAGGCCTGAAGGGCCGCTGAACATTCACAACTGTAAAGTCAGAATGACAACCTCAAGATTCAACATAATGAGATAATCACGGTCCTAAGGACCCAACACTTTTGATTAATTATTGGCCAATACAATAAGTTACTGAAAGGAATGACTTTAATCATTCGGTCAGAAGGGCGAATCAAATATATCCACAAATGCTGTTTTGATGATGCTACAAGAATGCAAAACCAACAGTTAACTTACTTCGTCCAAAGAAGCAGGAAAGACCAAAAGACAAATTCACATACCAAAGGTTTTTTTTAATGAAACAAGCTACCAAGATAAAATTAATAACCAAAAAGGGGTAGTGACGTCGTCACTCGGCCTGAAGGGCCTGAATATCAGCAGTAATAAATATTTGAGAATGGTTTAAGTTAGTGAGTTAGCACTTAAAACCAGCCCGTGCTCCTCAGCACTAGGAAAAATTTTTACAATCAGCTGTGCTAGGACTGCCTGCTTTAGCAATATGGCACAGACTAGCAGAACAACTAGAAACTTCACCAACGTGGCGAATCGTCCACAAAGGGCATGACAGCAACTCTCTATAACACATAAAAGAAAAATTACTAAACATTGGAACACATGGTTCAAAATATAACGCCTATCTGGGCAGGAACTGTTAATGACGCCCACTGGCCTTCGTAAATCTTCGACTTAGTAAATGTGACGGCCAGTACTAAATAATAATACCACTCAACAAATTGTAAAATACAAGATCGTTACCGAGCGGGGTGGCGCAGTGGTTAGACACTGGACTCGCATTCGGGAGGACGGCGGTTCAATCCCGCGTCCGGCCATCCTGATTTAGGTTTTCCGTGATTTCCCTAAATCACTCCAGGCAAATGCCGGGATGGTTCCTCTGAAAGGGCACGGCCGACTTCCTTCCCAATCCTTCCCTAAACCGATAAGACCGATGACCAAGCTGTCTGGTCTCCTTCCCCAAAACCAACCACCAACCAACAAGATCGTTATTGCACTTGGGTCAAAATAAAATTTCAACCACAGATAATATTTTAGGTTCAGTTATTAAGGCACAGAGAGTTAACACTCTTTTCTAGTGATAGTTACACTTGACAATATAACAGCAGATCATTGAATCGGGATTTCGGGCACGCCTGAGCCTACTAAAATTGCGTAACACCATGGCACACGACCTTAGAGCAAAACACACCCGACGACACGAGCAGAAATTTAGTGAGACACATCAAGTCAAGAAATTCTCCCCGTTAGTCCAGAAGGCAGACAAGCATTCGGCGACAGGTTGCAACCAGCACCAACTCGAGTTATGTCAATCGCCCCAGTTCCGCCATAGCAACGCGGACACGCCGCGTCAACACTTGCCACGCCGGGCTCCCTTATCACACAGCCCGTCCAGAACGACTGCCGCCGTCCCGAGTACACACGCTCGTAGCAATCACGTGCGTTCACAGGCAGTTATACCACCTTTCCCGCAACATTGCTCTGCCACGCAACCCAGAAGCTAAACTCCCCGTCTCACTCCGGCAGCAGCACTCGATACTCTCGTCGTCAGCAGGTCTCTCCCCAGAACGCAGCGCCCTCCGAAATTTAAAAGCAAACGGACCAATCGCGGCAGAGCAAAGCCAAGGCTCCGGAAGACGACACACCACACCTAGGCAAAGATGAAGATGATACAGTTCAAACCTATTCTATAAGTTTAGCAACACCAGTATCGGCACATGTATTCCACTGTCAGAGGAACCAGAGCGATTTTCGCTTATAACTTTGAACTCGGTCCTTTCCTGAGCAGGAGCTGTTACGACGTATTAATACGTTTCTCGTTCTCCATCATCGCTGAAAGTTTGTAACATCATCGCGGAATCACCCTGTGCTATACAGAGTCAGTCACTAACTATTGCGCTACGGTCGCAGGTTCGAGTCCTGCCTCCGGCATGGATGTGTGTGCTGTCCTTAGGCTAGTTAGGTTTAAGTAGTTCTAAGTTCTAGGGGACTGATGACCTCAGAAGTTAAGTGCCATAGTGCTCAGAGCCATTTTGAACTAACTGTTGCCACCAAGAATTACTCCGAAAGTACGGTAGGAGCTGAAAAGTTTGTGGGACAAAGTTGCATGGGACAACGGAGGCCATAATATGACATCGGTTTTTTGTTGCTAGGTGGGGTCGCTTCAGAGATCTGAAGGATAACTTGTATTTTTTAAAATGGGATGCTATAGTTTGGTACTTATTTTCTGATAGGGGCTAGCGAGACGAATCCAATGATGTGTAACAGTAAGGTCTTTGAAGGTCAACAAAGGTCACAAAGATGGCGTGAACGTCCATTTACAGAAGGTGTTCGAAGTGATGACCATTGGTATCAATGCAGTGCTGCAATCTTCTTATCAGGGATTGAGTGGTATTCTTTATCACTTCGGCACTTATCGACGCACATCACCTGACAATTCTGTGTCGTGTATCTGCAGGTGAGTTGGAACGTCTTTATAAACAATGCCTTTTACGATTATCCACAAGAAAAAATCCAGGGGCGTCAAATTTGGCGAACGAGCCGGCCACGACACATCTCCTCCGCGTCGAATCCATGTATTTGGGAAATGTCTCTGCAGCTCATTTCTAGCCATCGGCGAAAAAAGTGCCATCCTGTTCATACCATATTCTGTTCCTTGTTCCTAAAGGAATTTCTTCCAATAACAGACCTAATGTTTCTTGCACGAATAAGGTGTGCTTCCTAACATTAAGATTTCTTCGATGAAATAGGAGCTTGTCTTCCAGAATCCCAACTTGCAGCAGTCAACATGAATTTTCAGTTGCCCTATAATGCATGTTATGCAAATTAACAGTTACATGGTTCGTGAACGTAACCTCGTCAGTAAATAAAATCAAATTAATAAATGTGTCATCGCTCTGAATCTGAAGTTGAGCCCATCGGCAGAATTCAATGCGACGCATACAATCCGTACCAGTTAATTCTTGGTGGAGACTGATATGGTAAGGATGATATTTATGGCGATGCAGAACACGAACAACACTACTCTGGCTCACGCCAGATTCCCTTGTGATTTGACGCGAACTAACACAAGGATCTCCAACCAATTTCCGTTTCCTCGTTAGTAATTTTCCTTTGCCTGGTATGTTTCCGATGCGTTAAAGATCCAGTTGTTCTCAATTTATCACACACATATTTAAATGTACGTGGTGTAGGGTGAGTATGTTGACGATATCTTTCAGGGTATAAGTCTCCAGCTCTCACTGAATTTCGTTGCCATTCTCCGTAAATGAGAAGCATATCGACTTGTTCTTCGAAGGAATACATCATTCGCATTCGCTTGATGGGACGATACTAGTCGTACCGTTCCTATTAGTGTTGTATAGCGAGACCGTCGAATGGTGTTTACATGTCAATGGCACGTTAGATGGATACGCTGTATTCGGCGAATATTTACTATTTGCACTATATACGAGACAGAATTGTCAGAGCATTGAAAGGTCTCTGTTGGATTCCTTTCATGTTAATTTTTTAAAACTGTTGTCATTTACGGCATACATTCCACTTCTAACCCGGGTTCCCGGGCTCGATTCCCGGCGGAGTCAGGGATTTTCTCTGCCTCGTGATGGCTGGGTGTTGTGTGCTGTCCTTAGGTTACTTAAGTTTAAGTAGTTCTAAGTTCTATGGGGACTGATGACCATAGATGTTAAGTCCCATAGTGCTCAGAGCCATTTGAGCCATTCCACTTCTAAATTTACTGTGGTGTTTCTGACTATCTGGGAGGAGGCTGGGCAGTGGAACGTGTTACGTTTACACATAATCAAGAACGATCTATCACACTACTACACTTTAAAACACAGTTTATATGTAATTCATGTCACACAGTCTCATACGGAACCTACATCCGCTTTCTTTTATATACCGTATATGATAAGATACTGTCATCCCCCTTCCCTTCTGTGTGAGAGGATGAATGAGCAAATGTATTTCTAGTTGCATGCTTGAGGGTAGCAGACAAGCCTGTCTGCTAGAGAACAGTAGGACCAACGTCGGAACAGGTAGCTACGCTTTCTAAAAGCAGAGAGGTTTCTATTCTTAGTATGGTCCTGTCCGTCCCTTGTCATGTTGGTGTAGGAAGCTGCCCCTCTGGCCAATTCCGTTTGTATTTGTGAGCCACCCTCAGGAAGGGACCAGGTCAGTCTGTCTGCGGCGAGCGTCTGAAGTGGTAAGATCTCCGGCTAAGCGCGTGTTTGCTAAGTCAGTAGGACAATGGATTTCTTAAGTTCAGCCTAACTGGAAATTTAATCAACTTTATTTCAGGTTTAGATCTAAAATATCTTATGTTATCTTAAATTGCAACGCAGTGTAATTCGAGTGTGAAGTTCAGAATATCTTCCAGTAGTTGCTTTGTCACTACTTTGTGAGTAAAGTGGAACCACGAGTTGACGATCCGTGACTCTAACTAAGATCATCAATCTTAAATGCGAATGTGCGTGAGATTATAACGTCTCGTTTTGACAGTATTTTTCAATATAGCAACTTTTCTTTATGTTCAACTCACTTGGGGTGTACTTTGTGAGACCAGCACCACGTGGTTATACAATTGTTTGACCCATCAGGTTAATAGTAAGACGATAGTAACCAGTTCGAGGTTTTTCTTTTGTAAATTGCGTTTCGATGTAATTTATTTTAACTATCAAAATTATTGTGGAGTTACACTCTCTGTGTAAACCAAGCTGACCACGTGAAGCATGTGGTGTAATCATCAAAGTAGCCCTCAGCTATTCTTTTCGGGAAGATTTCACAGAGAGTTAGTATGAATGTAGTATACCAGTGTGTGGTAATTTCATGACGGACAGGATTGCGCTACGAACGTAACTTCTTTGGATGAAAAGTGAATGGGTTGGTTGTGGTTAATTTCCTCTTTCATATGTTTCAACGTTCTTCGTGTGTTATTTTATGAATGCAGTGTTGTATGCAGTCTCCCAATCTTGGCTCCATATTTGATGTGTTCCGTAAGATTACAAACTCACATTTTCACAATCCTAAATAAGGCACCAGTTTAGTTATGAGCCAAGTTTGATATGCTGAAAGTTTAATGGAACAATGATCAATCTTAAAATAAATGTCCAAATATAAACTGATTTATTTCTTTTTATTTAAGTTCTCTTTATATATATATATCACCGGTTGTCGTAAGATGACTATTAAAAGATTATGATTAATGTTAGTCTGGTTGGAAATTTGCTAAGCTAGACGGGATACCTGGTGAAACAGTTACTCAGTAATGCAAGGTTAACTTCCCCAGATAGCTCACGGCTTTTAACCCGCTTTTATTGTCTTGAATATCAGCACCGGTTTCAGAACAAATTAATGCGTCAACATTACAGCATGTGCTTCGATAAGTGCCGAAATGATAAGGAAAACCACTCGATCCATGATAAGAAGATTGCAGCACTGCATTGATGCCAATGGTGATCACTTCGAACAACTTCTGTAAATGGACGTTCACGCCACCTTTGTGACCTTCGTTGACCTTACCGTTGCACATCACTGGACTCGTCTCGATAGCCGGTATCAGAAAATAAGTACCAAACTATAGCATCCCGCTTAAGAAAAAAAAAAATAATGTTGACCCTCACATCTCTGACGTGACCCCACCTAGCAACGAAAACCCGACGTCATATTATGGTCTCCGTTGTCCCATGCAATATTTGTCTCACAAACTTTTCAGGTCCTATGATACATTTGGAATTATTCTAGGTGGCAACAGTTAATGTCTTGCCCCGCGTAACTTCAATACGGGTTTTCAGCTTCTCTTATTAAGTAGTGGAGCGTATTGATGCCTCTTTGACAAACCGTATGACAGTGAGCATATCCGCCTTCCGTTTGCGTTGCCCAGCCTCCTTCTGTCCGGAATTTCCACAGCAGTAGGTCTGCGGCAAACACTGTGACACGGCACGCTGTCTCCTTGCCGCTGCGATTGCGGCGTTTGCAGTCCGGTTTCCTCTACAGGCTCCGACAGCGGAGGACCGCAGGCGCCGCGTGGTGTATTAGCAGGACGCCTGCCTCTTGTGGCCGCAACCGGAACTTCCTTTTTATATCGCACTGTGAACAGCTGTCTGGCGGAGCGTATCGTCGGCTGGATACAGAGCAGTCCACACCAGCAGCTCGGATCTTACCAGTGTCACCAGATAGTTTCGAAACTTCCTTGCAGATTAAAACTGTGTGCCCGACCGAGACGTTCTTCGTGTGTTATTTTATGAATGCAGTGTTGTATACAGTCTCCCAATCTTGGCCCCATATTTCATGTGTTCCGTAAGATTACAGACTCACACTTTCACAATCCTAAATAAGGCACCGGTTTAGTTATGAACCAAGATTGATATGCTGAAAGTTTAATGGAACAATGATCAATGTTAAATTAATGTCCAAATATAAACTGATTTACTTCTTTTTATTTAAATTCTCTTTATATATATATATATATATATATATATATATATATATATATATATATATCACTGGTTGTCGTAAGATATTAAAAGATTATGATTAATGTTAGTCTGGTTGGAAATTTGGTAAGCTAGACTGGATACCTGGTGAAAAAGTTACTCAGTAATGCAAAGTTAACTTCCCCAGATAGCTCACGGCTATTAACCCGATTTTATTGTCTTGAATATCAGCACCGGTCAGGCACACAGTTTTAATCTGCCAGGAAGTTTCATATCAGCGCACACTCCGCTGCAGAGTGAAAATCTCATTCTGGAAACATCCCCCAGGCAGTGGCTAAGCCATGTCTCCGCAATATCCTTTCTTTCAGGAGTGCTAGTTCTGCAAGGTTCGCAGGAGAGCTTCTGTAAAGTTTGGAAGGTAGGAGACGAGGTACTGGCAGAAGTAAAGCTGTGAGTACCGGGCGTGAGTCGTGCTACGGTAGCTCAGATGGTAAAGCACTTGCCCGCGAAAAGCAAAGGTCACGAGTTCGGGTCTCGGTCGGGCACACAGTTTTAATCTGCCAGGAAGTTTCATATCAGCGCACACTCCGCTGCAGAGTGAAAATCTCATTCTGGAAACATCCCCCACGCTGTGGCTAAGTAATATCCTTTCTTTCAGGAGTGTTAGTTCTGCAAGGTTCGCAGGAGAGCTTCTGCAAAGTTTGAAAGATAGGAGACGAGGTACTGGCAGAAGTAAAGCTGTCAGTACCGGGCGTGAGTCGTGCTTCGGTAGCTCAGATGGTAGAGCACTTGGCAGTGAAAGGCAAGGTCCCGTGTTCGGGTCTCGGTCGGGCACACAGTTTTAATCATATTAGCGCACACTCAGCTGCAGAGTGAAAATCTCATACCAGATAGTTTCCCTGGTACTGAGAAATAATTAACTCGAGAGGAAGCTCTCGAGGCATGGGTCCTGTTGGATTTTACGAAGAAAACGCGTTGCACGGTTAGCCTCTTTGGTAGTTCTAATTTATCGAGAATATCTTGTGCAGAAAAAAATACCACGTCACTGGAAAACAGTGCACGTCACACGTCCTTACAAAAAAATAAAGGTTCGGCTGCACAGGATCATAGACCAACATGGTTGACATCCGCCTGTCGCTACATTCTAGACCGTATTCCGAGCTCAAACATTAAGACGGACCTGGAGAGATAAAAGATTCAGAAAAAAATATCCGTCGGGTGCGAGTAGGAATCGCGCAGTGCGAGTTCATCCAACTTCTTTTTTTTTCTTTATTGTGATTTCATTCCCCTACCCCATATGGGCAGGAGGAGGAAGGGGGAGGAGGGAGCCCTGAGGAGCAGGCAGGGTGAAGCTCATCATCCGGGAGGGGTAGACGGTGGAAGTTGCGTTGGAAAAGGAGATGGAGGGAGTGGAGATGGAGAGAGGGTGGGACACAACGGTAAAGGCACGGCAGCGGGTTGGGGGTGGAGAGGAAGGGAGACACCAGGGGGTGAGAGGGATCAAGGCGGCGGACAATATATAGTGTGCGAATGTATTCAAGGAAAAGGAGAAGATGGGGGAAGGGGACGAGGCCGTAGAGGATGCGCGTGGGGGACGGAAGGCGGATGCGGAAGGCGAGGCGGAGCACATGGCGTTCGAGGATTTGGAGGGCTTTATAGAACCGGGGAGGGGCGCAGATCCAAGCTATGCTGGAATAACAGAGGATGGGGTGGATCAAGGATTTGTAGGTGTGAAGGATGGTGGAAGGATGCAGACCCCACGTCCGGCCAGACAGGAGTTTCAGGAGGCGGAGGCGGTTGTGAGCTTTGTTTTGGATGGTAAGGAGATGGGGAGTCCAGGTGAGGTGGCGGTCGAGTGTGAGGCCAAGGTATCTGAAGGCAGGAGTGAGGTGAATAGGACGGCCATAAATGGTGAGGTAGAAATCATGGAGGTGGAAGGAGCAGGTGGTGTGGCCTATGTTGATCGCCTGGGTTTCGGAGGGATTAACACGGAGGAACCACTGGTTGCACCAAGCGGTGAATTGGTCAAGGTGGGTTTGGAGGGTACGTTGGGACCGTTGAAGGGTAGGATAAAGGGCGAGGAAGGCGGTGTCATCAGCGAACTGGAGAAAATGAACAGGAGGGGGAGATTTGGGCATATCAGCAGTGTACAGGAGATCGAGGAGAGGGGAAAGGACAGAACATTGGGGCACGCTGGCAGAGGGATAGAAAGTACGGGAGTTGGAATTGTGGATAGTCACATAGGAGGGACGATGGGAGAGGAAGCAAGCAACGAGACGGACGAAGTTGATGGGGAGAGCACAGGTCTGGAGTTTGAAGAGGAGCCCGGGATGCCAGACACGGTCATAGGCGTTCTGGAGATCAAGGGAAACAAAGATAGCGGAAGGACGGGAGTTAAGTTGGAGGGAAAGAAGATTGGTAAGGTTAAGGAGCTGGTCATCGGCGGAGAAGGAAAGCTGGAAGCCACATTGGGTAAGAGGAAGGAGGTGGTGCTGGTTAAGGTGGCGGTGAATACGGCGAGAGAGGATGGCAGACTGGACGATAGGAAGAGGTATCAGAGGGGGGTTTGTAAGGTTTGGAGAACAGCAGGACTCGGGAAGTCTTCCACAGGTCAGGGTAAAATCCAGTGGAGAGGAGAACATTGTACAGGGTAGCAAGGACAGACAGGAAGGATGGAGGTGATTCCTTGAGGTGGCGGTTTCATCCAACCCGATTTTTGCCTGTTATAGCTATCGATAGTGGCAAGATATTGGTCCTGGGAATCCCAACAACTTATCAAAATCTCAACCGTAATTCCCCAGATTAGCTTGAACATGCAAAAATGAGGGAGCAGGGGCCTTCACCTTATACACGGTGGTCCATTGATAGTGACCAGGCCAAATATCTCACGAAATGAGATTTTAACTCTGCAGCGGAGTGTGCGCTGATATGAAACTTCCTGGCAGGTTAAAACTGTGTGCCCGGCCGAGACTCGAACTCGGGACCTTTGCCTTTCGCGGGCAAGTGCTCTACCATCTGAGCTACCGAAGCACGACTCACGCACGGTCCTCACAGCTTTACTTCTGCCAGTATCTCGTCTCCTACCTTCCAAACTTTACAGAAGCTCTCCTGCGAAGCTTGTACAACTAGCACTCCTGAAAGAAAGGATACTGCGGAGACATGGCTTAGCCACAGCCTGGGGGATGTTTCCAGAATGAGATTTTCACTCTGCAGCGGAGTGTGCGCTCGCAGGAGAGCTTCTGTAAAGTTTGGAAGGTAGGAGACGAGATACTGGCGGAAGTAAAGCTGTGAGGACGGGGAGTGAGTCGTGCTTCGGTAGCTCAGATGGTAGAGCACTTGCCCGCGAAAGGCAAAGGTCCCGAGTTCTGGTCTCGGTCGGGCACACAGTTTTAACCTGCCAGGAAGTTTCATATCACGAAATAAGTATCAAAAATGGTTCAAATGGCTCTGAGCACTATGGGACTCAACTGCTGAGGTCATTAGTCCCCTAGAACTTAGAACTAGTTAAACCTAACTAACCTAAGGACACCACAAACATCCATGCCCGAGGCAGGATTCGAACCTGCGACCGTAGCGGTCTTGCGGTTCCAGACTGCAGCGCCTTTAACCGCACGGCCACTTCGGCCGGCAAATAAGTATCAAACGAAAAAACTACAAGGAACGAAACTCGTCTAGCTTGAAGAGGGAAACCAGATGGCGCTGTGGTTGGCCCGATAGATGGCACTGCTATAGGTCAAACGGATATCAACTGCGTTTTTTAAAATAGGAATCCCCATTTTTTATTACATATTCGTGAATTAGGAAAAAAAATAATTGTTTTAGTTGGACCACTTTTTACGCTTTGTGATAGATGGTGCTGTAACAGTCACAAACGTATAAGTACCTGGTATCACGTAACATTCCGCCAGTGAGGATGGTATTTGCTTCGTGATACATTACCCATGTTAAAATGGACCGTTTACCAATTGCGGAAAATGCCGCTATCGTGTTTATGTATGGCTTTTGTGATCAAAATGCCCAACGGGCGTGTGCTATGTATGCTGCTCGGTATCCTGGACGACATCATCCAAGTGTCCGGACCGTTCGCCGGATAGTTACGTTATTTAAGGAAACAGGAAGTGTTCAGCCACATGTGATACGTCAACCTACAACAAATGATGATGCCCAAGTAGGTGTTTTAACTGTTGTCGCGGCTAATCGGCACATCAGTAGCAGACAAGTTACGCGAGAATCGGGAAATCAAAAACGTCGGTGTTGAAAATGCTACATCAACATCGATTGCACCCGTACCATATTTCTATGCACCAAGAATTGCGTGGCGGCGACTCTGAACGTCGTGTACAGTTCTGCCACTGAGCACAAGAGAAATTACGCCACGATGACAGATTTTTTTCACGCGTTCTGTTTTGCGACGAAGCGTAATTCACCTGCAGAGGTAAAGTTAACCAGCCTAATATGCACTATTGGGCAACGGAAAATCCACGATGGCTGCGACAAGTGGAACATCAGCGACCTTGGCGGGTTAATGTATGGTGCGGCATTATGGGACGAAGGATAATTGGCCCCCATTTTATCGATGACAATCTAAATGGTGATATGTATGCTGATTTCTGCGTAATGTTCTACCGAAGTTACTACAATATGTTTCACTGCAGGGCAGAATGGCGATGTGCTTCCAACATGATGGATGTCCGGCACATAGCTCGCGTACTTTTGAAGCGGTATTGAATAGCATATTTCATGACTGGTGGATTGGTCGTCGATGCACCATACCATGGCCCGCACGTTCACCGGATTTAACGTCCCCGGATTTCTTTCTGTGGGGAAAGTTGAAGGATATTTGCTATTGTGATCCACCGACAACGCCTGACAACATGCGTCAGCGCATTATCAATGCATCTGCGAACATTACTTAAGCCGAACTACTCGTTGTTGACATGAATGTCGTTACACGTATTGCCAAATGCATTGAGGTTGACTGACATCATTTTGAGCAATTATTGCATTAACGTGGTATTTATAGGTACTCACGCTGTAACAGCATGCGTTCTCCGAAATGATTAGTTCACAAAGGTACATCTATCACATTGGAACAACCGAAATAAAATCTTCAAAAGTACCTACGTTCTGTATTTTAATTTAAAAAACCTACCTGTTACCAACTGTTCGCCTAAAATTGACAGCAATATGTTTGACTATTACAGCGCCGTCTATACATAGCGAAAAAAGTGGTCCAACTAAAACATTCATATTTCTTTACGTACTACACGAATGTGTAATAAAAATGGGGGTTCCTATTTAAAAAGCGCAGTTGATATCCGTTTCATCTATGGCAGCGCCATCTGTCGGGCCAACCACAGCGCCATCTGGTTTCCCCCATCAAGCTAGACAAGTTTCGTACTTCGTAGCTTTTTCGTTTGACGTTTATTTCGTGAGATATTTGGCCCGGTCACGATCAATGGACCACATGTGTGTGTGTGTGTATGTGTGTGTGTATGTGTGTGTGTTTCTGACAGAATTAACATACTTTTATATATACTGTGATAGCGTGATGGCTCTATGTCATCTGTTTCAGCAGCGAGGATACACTAATATCTTCCAAACTCCTACAGGATTATCCTTAATCTGTCCCATCCTCTGTTATGCCAGTCCTGCCAGGATATCTGCCCCCCCCCCCAAATTCTGTAAGTCCCTCCAGTTCCTTGAGCGTCATGCACTCCGCCTCGCCTTCCGTCTACGCCTCCCGTCCCCCATGTGGATCCTCTATGACCTCATTCCTTTCACCCATCTGGTCCTATTCCTCGAACATATCCGCATACTCAACACCTCCCGCCGTCTTGAACCGCCTCACACCCTGGTTGCTCCTCTCCTCTCCCATCCCCGCCCCCTGCCACGTCTTCACCGTTGTGACCCCCTACCCTCCATCTCTACACCCTACATCTCCTTTCCCAGGGTGGCTTCCATCAACTCTCCCTCCCGGATGATGCCCTCTCTCCCTCCATTTATCCCTCCTATCAACTCTGATCCTCACTCCCCCTCCTTTCCTCTGTCCTTTCCCTGCGCTCCCTCTTCCCCCCTTCCGTCCTGTTTTCTCCCCACTAAACCTCTCCCTACCTCCCTTCTCTCCCCCCCCCCCCCCGAGTCCTTTTGTATTCCTCTCCTTTGCCTACCCCACTCCCTGTCGCGTCTGCCCAGCGCCCCCCACCCCTCTTATGGGTCCTCATCCTCCATCAGCTCCTTTCCGGCTCCCACCCTTCGCTTTTACTCTCCTTTCCCCCCTTTTTTATTTTCCCATCATCTGTCCAGTTTCCCCCCACCTGCTCTCGGCTGTGGTATGTCACATTTGCCAACTTTTTAGTGCAGCGTTCCAGTGACTGTTCAGTGTTGTTCGTCTTTCTCGTGTTGCGAACAGAAACCATGCTGTCGCTAGGTGTGAATTTTATGTCTTTTGCGAACAGAAACCAGACTGTCAACGTGTTCTTTAATTGTCTGTCTATTGTTTTACCTGTCTGCTTCGTATGTATTTTATTAGCGTCACCATCCCTCTGTTCTTTGTTTTAAGTTCCACGATTTCTTTTCGCCATGTTACTCTTTAAGTCTCCGATTTTATCGCCTGTTTTTATTATTTATTCTCTTCATCTTTCTAACAAGGTCTGTAGGCTCAAGAGCGGCATACTAAGCTGCTGCCAGCCCGCCCCCTTCGGGGGGAATTGAAATTCAATAAAGGAAAAAAATTTCCTACAGGAATTAATAAATTGTTATTAGGGAGATAAAGAACGAGGAGTGCTGTGTTGCAACGTACGATAAGTTGGAAATTTCAGTGGGTCGGAGACCGTGTCTGGATGGCCGAAGCAGTTAAGGCAACTGAGAATGAGAGGCGATAAATCCGGGTTCGAGTCCTGGTTAGGCACAAGTTTTCGCCTTTCGCCATTGAATTTCCACAGTGCCCTGTGTGGCTGAAAGTCGCTTGTTTCCCATCACCCACCCTTTCCCTTTCCTTCCCACTGATCTACTGTACACACAATATCTGTGCATCCGTTCAGGTGACCCTGCATCCTCTGCTGGAAGACGTTGCCTTTGGTAGACAAGGGTAATGTGGCTACCACATGTTGCTGCTGCTCCAGCTCAGCTCCGCATGGGAACCTTAAAGTAGCATTCCTACATTAGAAAACTGCTCGCATAGCCGTGCACGTCAGCACGCCGCTTCTGGAATTCGGACAGGCGTGCCAGGCCCCGAATTAAACCCTCCCGGCAGATTAAAGACGAGAACTCAGTGTCCACGAGGTTTTTAGGCTGTTTTCCATATCCGACAATGTGAATACCGGGCTGGTACTCACGTCCCACTTTATTTACACGATTCACACACATTTAGAAAATATGTTCGTACACTTTCACGTGGATAACATAACAGGCAGACAGCTGGAGCACACGGATTCCGTCCGGGGTT